>NC_046220.1:58876265-59177140 GCF_011004875.1 Balearica regulorum gibbericeps | reverse complement strand
AGACAATTCTAGCACTGCAGATGTGTGATTTTGGCAGGACCACTCAGTTACTGTTCCTCAGAAATAATCCTGCCTCGCTCGGCACAGGGATGAAATGTTCCAGCAGATCCTTTCTAATTAGCTGTGAATGGTGAAGGGACAAGTCCTTCCCCAGTGTTGCCATTGCACTGCTGGATCCTGCTCTCTAGAAGGTGATGAGAAAGCCTCTGTTGATAAAAATAATGCTGAATCATATGCAAATAATTCAGAGAGTGGTTTTGAAGGTGAATAAAATTTCAGACCATTATTATGCATCTTGCTTGCTCTTTAGCAGGGTAAACTAGCCTGTGCTGAGCTCTGAGCTGCCATGACAAGGCAATTATCAGCTTCAAACCAGTTAATGTAAAGCTACTTCATACTCTCTGCACTGTCCCTCTCTTCCTGTGTAGATAACTTTTGAAGACAATCTCTCACACTATCCCTGTCTCAGTTTTGATCAAATGCACGCCTGAAAGTGCCACAGTATATTAACAAATCTTCAAAGATGTTTAGCTGGGTTCTTTAACAATCAAAGTACTTGGAGCCCTGGGATGGTTGCAAACTGCAGGTAACCATGGGCTAAATGTGTGAACATTTCTGACGATAATGTGTGCAGAGTGTCACAGCATGTCCATCCTTGTATATCTTTCTGGATTTCCCCCGTGCTTTAAATCACGCCAGCCATTTGCAGCTTGGAAGCATAGAAAAGAATGTGTCAGAAGACAAAATGAAAGGGTATAACAATGCTGCAGACAAGAATATATATCTAGTGGAGTATTTCTTAAGCAGGTCTGACTTTTATTTGTATGGACAGCCTATTTCTTCTTTTGGAGATATGGCAGTTCTCACATTACAGAGCACTATCATTTAAAATACAATTTTGATTAATATCACTCAAAAATTAAACATTGAGATAGTTCAGTTCCTTCCAAGGAGGAAATTCAAATCCACTGGGGAAGTCACAGACAACATGTGTAAACTCTTTTGTGGATGGAAAATGATGAAACATCCCAGAGCATCATTATTCCTCAGTACTTCCTGAAATCTGTTCCTCAAATCCCCCAAACTAACAACCCAGTGGATTTATGATTTACCGAGAGGTCCATGGGTTTCTCAGACCATTCACCCAGCTTTGTGAGGAAGTGAGGGATTACATGGAACTACACAAGCAGGTCAGCCAAGGTTCACGTCTTGACTTAACTGTAAGTTGATGGTGACATTTTCCAGATATTTATGGAGAGCTCATCTTGGGAGATGCTCATTTTATAGACACAAGGTGAAATTTCCTGAAGCAGGTATTTCCAGTGCTATGTGCATCCTTGCAGAGTAGCAAACACTTCCATCTCACCAGCTTTTTCAAAGACACTTGAAACATGAAGAAATGACACCGTGCTCTGAGAAAGCTGAGACGTGCCTTTTGTCCCCATCCATGCTGCATCTCCAGCCACCATTCACATATGCATCTTGTAGTAGACAGGTTCCCAAAATGATGCAAGAAGGAGGTGTAAGTGTAGTTCCTTCCACTCCACACCAGGAAACTGTGGAGGTCCTTGCTAGCAAAGGATGGATAACACCTCTGTAGAGTCAACAATGAGGTAGGGGAGCCCAAAGGCTCAACACATTCATTAAGAGAGGTCTGTGTGTCCAAGGCAGGCTGGCGCCATTCCTCCTAAAGCTCTGGAAAGCATTGATAACTGCCTTCTGCTGTGAAACAGTGTCACTGTAAATTTTAAGGTTGATATCAGCAGCAGTGCAGGCAGGAGACTGCCTAAAAGCAAATTATATTCTTCCAACTCTAAATCTCTTGCTACTCTTTAAAATGCCAGATGGTCAGTTTATGCAACTGTCTAATTGTTCTTGATAAAAAGCCAGAGGTGTGCACGTTGCTTTAGAGATAATTTAAAAAGGGCAGGTCTGGACCATAGATGACTTCCAGTCTGAATCAGACACAACACAGCAAGGGATGGGGATGACCCAGTTGTGAATGAGGACTGGAGAAGGTGAGGACTGGAAGAGTAAGAGATCACTCAAGACCCTTCTTGCATACACTGGTTGTCTCCATTCTCAGGAGACATTTTGACTAGACGTTTAAATGGAGATGATTTTAAGCAGATCAATGCTCTATGGACATGAACTAGTTCAGCACTAGTTGGAAAATGATGGTCACAGTTGTTGCAGATGCTTGATTTCATTGCATTCAGATATAATATTTGTTGAAAGATAGGAACAGTTTTTCCTTGAAGAATATGTTATTGCTGCTCGCTACAGCTGTTCATAAGTGTTTCCAAAAATGATAACCATGCTTGCCAGCCCTCATTTTGCTATCATTCTGTTTTATAATGTTTAGAAAAATAGTGTAGGCAGATTTGCAGATTATAATTGCCCCATTTCCCTCTAGCCTGCACCTACAAAGTATCTGCCTCTCTTATCTGTTGGGCAACAGCAAGTTCTTTGAGGGAGTTCTACAGATTTTTGGTACACGTGGTAGCACAGTGGGCTGCAGACTCAATTGACACTATAGGTTATACTCTGCGATATATAGCAAGAGATGGCTATTCGGATTTGTATCATTTCTATTACAATATTTATAGGTATATCTCTGTAATCTAATGTAAAATCTACTGAGTGACTGATGCTGAAAGGAGCCCATTCTTGTAGGTCCGTATAGAACAAGAAAGATCTTATACCTGTTGTGAGTAGAATATTTTCTGTTTGTTCCCACCGTCTTGCCTAAGAGTATCTTTCACTTAGCAATACTCAAAGTGATAGCAAATGACTAAGATTATCATTCTGCACAGTAAGCACCAGTATATAGAGGAGGGAATGCTGCTGTATGACACTAATATGTTAGCTATTCTGCGATGGACATGCTTGCAGCAGGACTGTATTCTTTCCCTCTTTAGGACAACTTTCAATTTTTTTTTTTTTCCTTTTCACATCTATTTGGTCATCTGGTGCCCACACAACTTTATAACTGATAAAAGGAGCCAAATATTTTTATTTTTAATATAATTCTCTGGACAGAGAAGTAAAGGGCTTGAATTATTCTAACCATAGCCCGCTGTTGTATCGCTGTCACTTCAACCAATCATGAAGCTCGATTATTTTGCCTCAACAAAAATATAGTTTGCCAGGCATAGTTCTCTGTGTATAAAACAGAGAGCACAAATCCCATCATCTGTAAACAAGATTTGTGCATCTACCTCCCATACACAGATTTGGAAAATGTATTCCCATAGACCTCTGCCCAGGGAGCTCAGTTGCTGGTTTTAAAATTGATGTCAAGGCAGGAGCAGAAATTTTAAAATGTGGATGTTAGCATTGGGGTGTGCAAACCCTGAATCAGGACAACAGTATTTCAGAAAAGAAAAAAAAAATATTAACAAAAGGAGTTTGTACAAGAATGCCATTGGCTTAAGTTACATTATCTGTTCAATTGAATCAGTTCCGCTGAAACCTTTTTAAAATCTGGAAATCACTATCATAAATTCTTTACTCTAGTCAGGATGGTATAACAGGTTCTGGACCCCTTTCCTAACACTCCTTTTCTCTTCCTTTCTCCTTTTCGGTCAAAAAAGTAGAAACAGCATCTCTGAGCCATTCTCTGCTGTGTTATCTACACAGAGAAAGAGGGATGCCTCCCCCCACCTTTTCCACCCACATGCATTCGCTGTCTGGATATTTGTTTTCTGTTTTCTCTCACGGAAAGGTAGCACAGTGGATGAAAGCACTACCTGAACAGGATCTGGCCAGCAGGCCACTAGCCAGAATATACTGTAGTGCCACTATAAAGGTCTGTGAGCCATTTAGACACCCAGCATTTTGCAAAGGCTGTGGCTGTGAAACATGAACAGTGTGCCTGCATTTCGCATGCCAAGATGCAGTACTTTAGCTTCCTTTATAGTACTTACATCCTGGCTCCTCTCTTGCACAGATTAAGCATCATGTTACGCTACCAACCAGCTCTAAATAGTCTGCAGAATCAAAGTGCAATGATTTCAGTGTACAGTGCTTCTGGGAGAATACAGCATTATCCCATTCCCCAATTGTTCTATCTCTGAGCACTAATATCCTAAGACACAGGGTCTATCGATAGAGGGTAAGGTGGGAATCTCTGAGGGAGTTAATTACTACAGTGATGGAGCTCTGAGCAGGGTGATTGTGCTCAAGGAGTCTGTTTAACAGAGGTGGATCCTGCCTGTCAACACAAGGATCATGCACTGTGGGGATCCTGCACCAGTGACAGTGGGTGGGAATCCCTTGGAAGCAATTCATACCAATGTCTCAGATACAGAGATCTGCACCTGAGCTGGGATCATTGGGGATTCTCACTGAGGGGAATCCAGTCTTTAGAGTCAGTGGAAATCTGGAAAGTGCAATTGATGGAGTCTCAAGTGCTTGTCACCTTGTCTAAGCTGAATCAGGATAATTTTAACTTCCCTAAATTCAGTAACATGATTAGCTAGGAGTATAGAGCTTTAGTATCAAATGAGCCAGGAGGAAGATGTTTCCAGCCTTAATAATGGTGGAGAAGCAATAAGAGAGATAATTTAATTATCTGTGTGGGCTATCATCCCTTTGGGTCCAAAACAAATGATACTTCTCACTTGAAGTTTGCCAGAGTTCAGATAAGTGGATTTAAGATAAATACATTTCCAAAGAAGCTTTGCTGGTCCACACAAGGGGAATTTGCCAGAAGGATTATTGGACATGTACATATTGGACATGTACACCTGCTTGGTGGCAGAGAAACTTTGTGCACATAAACGCTCCCTTTCTGGTTGGACTTTTGCAAGTGTCAGCTAGTGTCAAAGGTTTTTTCCAAACTCCTTTTGTCATGACTGCCACTGTATGTCATCAGGAAATCTAGTTTCAAGAGGAGATTCAAATGGTGAAGGATTTTTTTTTTTTTTTTTTTTTCAATACGATTTGCACTTTAGTCATGGCAGGAAATACTTCTTTCTTCATGAACGTCTGGCTCTGTGGGCTTCAGCTCTCTGGGCTGAGCATAGCTAGAATCTTTTATTTCTTTCAGACTGTCAGAGTTCCTCACATCTGGCAATCAGGAAAGTGCAGAACAAAAGGGTGTTTCCAACAAACACCAGCTTCAGCAAAAGATTTTTTTTTTTTAAGTTTTCAAGCAATTTTGGGTCTGCGTTATAAAGCAAAAGGAATGATACAATATGTGAAGAACTGTGCTGTGTAAACAGATTGTTGTTGATGTGTGTTCCACAGCTGGCTACATTGACTTGTTCTGATACGATAAAATTTTAACATCCAGGCTTCATGTGCCAGCTGATAAATGATGGGGGACAAATTAAAACCAGTTTCGTTAGCACGAAACAACACTGTATCAGGAGTCTGTCAATTAGGTGCTAGCACAGAACATTGTCATTATACAAGTGCTTTTTGGCTATAAATGACTGTCCGGCAACTCTACTAGAAACCTGGGTCTAGACGAGTGCTAGTAGGAGGCTGATTTCAAAGTTCATTAGGCTAAAACTTGGCAGACCAATTCTCAGGCCAGATGTGCATTTTTCATTTTCCAAAAAATTGTATCAATCTATTCAAGCACCTTTGATCTAGAGTTTGGCAAACAGCTCCCAATTCTCAAAGTTTCATATGGATGTTTTTATTCCAAACTTTAGGTTAGCAATGGTTTCCATAAAAAAAAAAAAAAAAAAAAAAAAAAAAAAAGGAAAAAAGAAAAAGCAAGCAAGCAAGCAAGCAAGCAAGCCAGCCTTGTAAGCAGCTAGCCCTTCAAGATAGCTGTATTGGCCTCCTACATTTTTCCCCTTCCCCCTCAAATATTGCTTGCAAATGGCAGATAACAAAAATGAATGAACATGCCTAGTAGCCTTGTTGCCATGCTTCAGTGCCAAATTGAAACCATGCCACCCTGTAACAAACCTTGACCTGCAGTGTAATTGCTCCATTTTTCATGGTTTCCTACTCTGTCCTGGCCATTTCAAATTGCACTGACCTGCCACCCACTATTCCAGACAAGTTACCAGCCAGGAGTATAGCTTTTAAATGAAACAGGGTTTTAACTCCAAAATGGCATAAGGAATTTAACTGCTTCAAGATGTATCATGTATTGCTAACCAAAGCCTGGAGTGCTACCTAATATATGACATCCCCATGGAAATGTCAGCAAATGCTACTGCGGTGCAGAAATAGCAGAAGCTTCCTACAGTAAAGGGAATGAGGGGGAAGATTATAGCTGTACTGCTGAGCTTCATTGCTGGAAGTTTTCAAAACAGGTCTGCAACTACAGCTAAATTTTTACTGAATCATGTCACAGATTTCCAGAGGATTTTGTAGACTGAACAATATAATCGTTGAAACAATGAAAAAAGGCAATGGATCATTAAAATGTATTTTTAATGGACAACTAGTCTTTTAAAGCAGTACTGAGTAAGTCTCAGTAGAGACACAGTTTCATGCCGACTTCTAAACCCACAGATTTTCTACAGTCCTCCTGATACTTTTGGAGGTCCCTCTTTGTGCTTAGACTTGGATTAAAGTAAAGGTGCTGTAAATGCTCTTCACAGGACCCCAGCTCCCTCAGATGCACAAGGGTCTAATTTTCACTTTCATTAGTGTTTAGGATATAATATCCGTTTCTAGCCCAAGCTGATACAAAGCACACCTTGAAAATATAATTGTCCGCCTTTCTCTGCAGGCAGCCTGGAACAAGGATTTGTGCCGTATAAACCATCTGGGCGTCTTAAGCACTGTAATATTTAACTCCATCAGCGTACCAGTCACAGAGGGAGCCTGTGGCAGAGGAAAATGCTGGCTGGCCCGAAACACCCTGTAATGCAGACAAAGCACGTGCTCAGCCAGGCTTAGTGCAGACCAGACGTACAGTCTGGCCTTGATGGAGTAAGTCAGCAGTGCCACTCCGGCAGCACCGCTGTGGGATGCTAAGGAGCCTCCTTAATCCCGACCATCTCGGCTGGGAGGATGAGCCCTTATTGCCCCATCAGACAGAGCTCTCGGGACCTCCTCGAGCTGACGATGCTTTCACCTGGCATTGTGGGCACCAGGACGGCATGAGGGGGGATACCGGCTCTCTGAGCAGTGCAGCTCCTCCAGCTTCTTGTGCTATCCTAAGGCAGAAAAGCCTTGTCTGGGGGGGAGAGGCACCTGTTCCTCCTAGCTGAAATCTGCTTGGGCCAGCAGGGACTCTTTTGGCTACAAAGAGGGCCCAGGTTTTTGCATGCTGTCAGGCTCTTAAGCATTGTTTCTTGATGAACGATATTAATAAGGCAGGTGTTTTACCCAGCGCAATTGGTGGTTTGTCCCTGGAGAGATGTAATCCAGGGGTGTGGGAGAAGGATGTTCATGCAGTAAATCTTTTATTATTTAAATAGGAAACATTTTTTATGGGGGATAAGAGCAGTGTTTAAAAGCTGCAGAGCTAGACACTCCAGGGATCAGCTGTAAACGAAGGTTAAGCCTTGTGAAGGCTTCTACCTTGGCTTTTTTATTGGAATTGCTATTGTGACTGAGGCCTTGATGTTTTATAACCCTGGCCATATGGTTATGTGGTTTTGGAGGAGAGGATTTGGCGAAGGGTAGGGGAAAGGGGGGAGGGAAAGGAGGTTGTTGTTACTGCTGCAGTGGAACAAGTATGTTCAACTTTCCTATTCTGATGTCTCCTAACTTACAGCATATGGACACCAATTCCACAGCCTTTATGGGGAAATCACATGGGCATTGTTAAATCATTAAATCTAAACTTTGAAAGAGAAAATAATAAGGTGATTAAGGACAACCTGAAGCTACTTGATAATGTGATGTTGAGGGGATGGGATCGCCTTTCATTGCCAAGCTAGGACGAACACTAGCTGCTGAGTGCAGGTAAGAGGTAGGTGGCGGATTTTTTTTTTTTTTCAGTAGGGCAGCTGCTTATGTTCTTTCCATTATAAGAGAGACAGATGCACAGAGCAAGGGCTTCAATGCCTTCTGCAGAGATCTCTATTAGTTCTGAGCTGAAATTGAATGATGCTAATTTTAAAGCACTGCAATATAGCCATTTTATTTCCTCCAGCTGTGGGTCTTGACTTTCAGCTAGAAAGAGGGAGCAGAAAGACAGAGTGAAAGAAGGACTGGAAAAAATAAAACCACAGGATGCCTGTCAATACCTACTCTTGACTTAGGAGACTCTGAACAGGACTAGAATTGAAAGAAATTATTAAAGTATTGTACTGCCTCCCCCTGGAAATGAGCATAATCCTTGTTCTTTAAATATTTAGGATGCACAATTCAAGAATTCCTTTTCCACCTGAAATTCTTCTTAGGATGTTAAAAATATGGGGAGTGCCTAGAGTCTAATATCAGAGTGCATGTGGTAAGGCCTGCTTTTCCACTTCTTTTCATCAGAGGCTTCAGTGGGAAAACTTTTCAAAGGCACAAAAGGGAATCGGGTACTTACTTCCTACCCAGTGCCTAAATCCCCTCTGTGCCACTGGAGACCTCTCCTTAGATGAATAACCAATGAACTCTGAAGAACCCATTTCCAGATGTGAGGCTGGATTTATGACACTAGAAATTCTCAACAGCGGCAAAGTACTGAATTTATAGTTCACGTTTGGATTCTTTCTAAAAGGCTCAATTGCTGGAATTTTGTTGGAGGTTTCCCTATTAATTGATATAAAAGTTAAGATGAGGAGAAACATCAAGAAGTGATTGGCAGGTGCCCACAGGTTTGCAGGCTTTTGCTTTGGTGACATTTATGAAATGTTAGAGAAGCTGAGTGTTCCCAAAGTATCAGCCCACATTTTGCAGGAAGTCTAAGTCATTTCATCCTACAGAGAAAACAAAAAGTGTCTGTTTCTTTAAATCTTTAATAAGATGTGGCACATGCTGCACCAAGGATTTAAAAGCTAAATACTCTTTGGGACCTGCTTTATATCTCTGTACTTTGACCATCTACAGTAAATAAATGCAGTTTAATGCATTGTACTTAAATGATACTGTTATTCATCCTGTTATTTTTTGAGGCAGCATATCTCAGCCACTGCACACTGGCAGTGAGCAGTTTAGGTAGCTCTAGGGGTGCTTCACAGTTTGGAAGTGAGTAAGCATCAGTGGTGAAATTGCCAGATGGATTTGTGAGTGGTAGTGCTCTGGCTTTGCCAGAGCAGATACCTTCCAGCTGCACGCTCACTGCAAAGTAACAAGAAATGGCAACCATTACTGGATGATAATAACTCCTGGAAGTGACAGAAGAGTGCCCTCCCCAAAAGGAATGGGGAGGGAGGATTGCCTCACCTTCTTGGGGCCAGAACTATGGCATTTCTCTGAGACCTGCAAATTTCTTCCAGGCTGTCAATGATACTGCAATGCCAAACCACTAGCAACTCATTACATTCCTACCAGCAAAGCCTGGCTCTGGCAACTCAGTGCTTTAGTAGCCAATATTAACTTGTTATCCTAAGTAAAACTATTTGTAACAGGTGTGTGCCAGACACATTTCCGATCTCATTAAGAAGCTAAAAAAACAAGTAAGGCAGTAGGTGGATTTCAGCTGCCATCCAACAAAGCACATACATGCATGTGTACTTTCAAATGTGAAACATCTCATTGCTTTTGAAGGACAAACATACGCCCTCCATATTAGCATTTAGATTATGACTTGACTTACAGTTGTTGGTTTTCACCCCAAGTGTTGTAAAAATGCTTGATCATCTGCCCTAAAATCTTCTGTCTCAGAGAGATCCTGAGTAGACAGTAAGCTGTAGTGCAACACTGACGACTCTGGCAGTACTGCAGGCAAGTAGGACTAAAAAGTGGATGGGAAATGATTAGACAATTTGATCTGAATTAAAAGACAAGCGGAACCTCTTGGCTGTGAGCAAGGAAACACCAGATGCCACAACTCAGTGTCCCGTGTCTTTAGTTAGCCAAAATCCAACTTGCTGCCTTCTCAAAAGCTTCTAATCCTGCTGCCACTATAGGAGTGTTTGTACCTGGCATAAATACTTTTTAAATAATGTTTACTAGTTTTGTGTTATACCAAAATACATGTCCTCTGAGACAGGCCTCTGTAGTGCACCTGCAGACTGCCAACTGCTACTCCAGTCACCATGCTATGGTTGGTTGAACTGTCTTTAATCTGAAAAGTGAGAGTCCGTGAGTACTTGGACTAGCAAAACTCCATTGTCATAGTGATCACTAACTATTTTAAAATAAACCTCTCTTCACCTGAATAATAGTTAATAACTCCTCATATTCCTCACAGATATTTTCTTTCAAATCCTTGCTCCTCACAAAGTTGGAACAGCTCCTCATATCTCAAGCAAACATAAGGAAAAACATAAACCAAGATCTTCTAGACACATGGAGAAGGTCAGATTCATTCCTGTGCACCTATTTTTAATCCCTGTCACTGTCTATATTACATAAACAATTTTCAAGCAGAAATCTCTCCTTACTTTGATTAGTAGTTCCACTTTAAAATCAATAACATATCCTCTGGGAAGGAAACAATTTCTGAGAATAAATGAAGTCCCAGTTTTCTGGATCTTGGAAACAGCACTAAGATCTGTTAAAATGCAAACCAGCTGTTTAAGAAGCTCCTCAGAGGCTTCTAAAAAACAGTAAAGATTTGACAATTGATCTTCAAGCAAAAGTGTTTAAGTTAAAAAATAAGTAACATTAACAAGACTTTGATGTCTTATTATCTAAAATTAGCCACTTCTTATCTCACTAATTTCCTCTGGTTTTCATTTTGTACAATTAACCTGCAGGAAACATACGCAGTGTGTTAGCCAACACCAACTGGACAACAAAGAACGGATTGACATGACACAAATCACAAACAATGCAATTTCTTAAGAGGCCTTGTAAAGGGCAAGAAGTAGCTTTTGTTCTATTCATCCAAATGCATTTGTGCAAGAGCTCTCTGGGTTATGCTAGTAACCCGAAACTTCCCTTCCAAATCAGTGAGCTTCTGGGTTTTAATCACTTGAAGTAAATGAGCTATTCTAGTTACCAACAGGGAAACAGTTGCCAATCATAGTAGACAAGAAAGCAGACCCACTGCAGGGCATGAAATTAAATTTTCCAGGTAGTAGCCAGTAATTGATACCACAATGTGACCTTTGCCTAAACCAGCCAATTTAGAGCCGTACGGAACAGCAGCTAGGGCAGGACAGAGTCTGTGACCACCAGCAGGCTTGCTCGGCAAAGAAACAACTGACAGTACTTGCCGCTTCCACTGGCAGGTAGCTCTGTGGCTTTGTGATCTGCATGAAGTGAGACTCTCACCTGATGCAGATGGCACCTCAAGGATATTTTTATACAGATCTATTTTTAATTTTTTTTTTTTTTTTTGTAACTTGGAAAAATAAGAGTGCAACAAATTTGCATACACCTGACAAGGAACTGACAATTTTCCTTGATACTAGCATATTTATGTGCCATTAGGCAATTTTTTCCCCCCAAACTTATAGCTAAAAAAAAAAAAAAAAAAAAAAAAATTAAGAACTTGTCTGAGTAATGGTCATTGTCCCTTCTTCAAAAATCAAGCACAGCTTCTTAAAGGAGGACTCTGTACATCCCTTTTAAATTGCCAGAGTCTCTGTGCTCCCACTGACTCAATAGCAAGTGAAGCTGGTGATTCCTGTGTGAGATCCACACTCAGCCTTGAGCCTTACCCACAAACCAAGTGCCACCCGAGTAAGGCACACAGCTGGCCCAGCCACCCCAGGCAAGAGAAACACACATTGATGGCTCCAGAGGTGCCCTTCTCACATTCGCTATTGCTCAAAGTGAGAATTGAGAGTCACCAAACTCCTGAAATAGACACCTCAGTTAAATGACCAAAGCAAAAGAGGATCAGTCTTGGTCTTACCAGCTGAAGCCGACAAAAGCTTTTTCCAAGAACTTCAGATGAGGACCTAAATGGTCATCTGCTACCAGTGAAATCAAGAGGAGTTTTGTCACCAACATCATGCTGTCCAGATCAGGCTACAAAACTGAAAGCACACATAGGGGAGTCTTTGTAAAGTGTCCTTCACACCTTACAAAATGCAGCAGCTGCTTAAAAATGAGTCCTCAAGCCCACACTACTAAAGGTCTTTCCATAGATTTTCTCCAGCACATTTTTCTACATAAAATTAATAGGACTACGTGTGTGTTTAAAAACAGGCAGGATTCATCAAATGGGTGCCTGGAACAATCCTGGTATCACTGGGGCTTCCTCACAAAGCACCATTTATAGAACTGAGCATCAAAACCACTGCTGACAGTTTTACTGCTCTGCTGGCGGAACAGCAATGCATTCTCTTGGGCCACTGGAGTTTGAAGCTGTGCACTGAATACAAAACTAATAAACCCAAGAAATGATGAAAATGCTATCGGCTGGGAGAAATTAGATACATATCATTTAGAAATGCTTCTCCAACCCCAGTTGTTTCCCAGATTATTTCTTCTTACAAATATGCATCCATAATCAGACACAAAATTCCAGCTATTTGATTAGAAATGCCTTCTGAGTTTGGGCTTATTAGAATACAAAACCAAGTGCAGAAGCAGGAAGAGATTTTAAAAAAAAAATAAATCCCCACACAATTAGATTTAGCTCTCTCAGCCATGTCATTTTATGATTGCGGAAAACTGGAAAGTCACAGCTCCCTGTTCAATTTAGATTGCA
Source organism: Balearica regulorum gibbericeps (assembly GCF_011004875.1). NCBI lineage: Eukaryota > Metazoa > Chordata > Aves > Gruiformes > Gruidae > Balearica > Balearica regulorum. Next base: position 59,164,455 of record NC_046220.1, on the reverse strand, counting down.
ATCAGATTCTAATTCAGATTTCAATTAATATTTTAATTTTAGGGGAAAAAAATGCCACAATAGTAAAGAGAAAAATGAGCTGTGGGGACTCTCCATACAGAATGAAACAAAGGTCAAAGTTCAGAAATACAGGGATGAATAGAAGCCCCGTGCTGTTCATTATCACCACTGCATACTAGGGAAGGGCAACCAAGCAGGAGATGTCCTTTTCCCTTTTGCTTGGATCACTACAAAAACAACTTCCCAACTCTCTGTCATCTCGCCTTCCTGCCAATGAAACCAATAGCTGTCATAAACTTCTTCAACATGCCAGTAGCACCATCAAAGGAAAGATGACACTTGGCTGTCCTGCTGTCATAGCTAGACCTCACTCTCAGCCTACTGTCACTGAGTTATATTACACTAGCAGGGAAGGCTCAAGTGTCTCTGAACCACAAAAAAAAAATTGTATTTTGCTGCTCCAGGAAAAGGATGAAATGACTTCCTGGCACAGGATATGTGTGACATGTTCCCTCCCACCCCTGCACCCACCCACGTGCACACACACACACACACACACACACACACACAGAGCCCTTGTTTCCTTCCTGGCACCGAGTGAATCCTCTTCTGCCACGTTCCCTCCACCCGTAGCGATGCACCTTCCCCTGCTGCAGCAGCCCCTCTCCTTGCAACCTCTCAGGTGCCTGCTGCACCCCCTCTTCTGGCCCAAACGACCCTGCAAGGTACCTCAGCTAAATAGGTAAATCCATGGACAAATGGCTACTGACAGCCATCAGCATGCATAATCAAGTAGGCATCCGCTTCTGTTTGGCTTTCAGGTTAGCTGTGGTCTTCGGCTCATTCAGGAACTTCCAGCAGACTGTGAAAGCCAACCCATAGTGGTAACGGAAAATCAGAGTGCTGAGGGACTATGTACAAAGAAATAAACATTTTCCCTGTTTTTGACAATCGGAGGGTCATAAGGAGTTTTCTGTGAAGCAATCTGACGATAGGACATGCTGAGGCTACAATGGGTGTGAAGAAGCTGCTTGAAATTATAATGTAAAAAACACCCCAGATACTACACAAAGCTGAGATATAAAGCATAGATAGCTTTTAACCGACAGCTGAATCTTCTTAATGTGTGGTCCTGAAGCCAAAAAAAATTTAGACATAATGCTCTACTATTTGCCCTCGAGTATCGACATGTAGTATAGAGGAGGTTAAAACCCCCCCGTGCAGAAGAGATACCAAGGCACGGCCTGCCGAGGCACCACAAGCCCGTGCTTTCCAGCAGGGAGGCAGAAGCGAGGCGTTGGGGGACCAGGGCCAGGCTGTGCCCGGGAGCACGGGCAGATGTCTGCATCAGAAGTAGAGATGCCAGAGCTCTTGCTCAGATGATGAGGCCATTAGCCCAGCAATGGCCCAAACTGATACAGCCTTCCAAAAATTAGGCTTATTATCTGAACTCCAGACTGACAGAGCTAGTGAGCACCAGCCCTGCAAAGCCGAGCCTGCACCATGCCATGCCACCCTGTGTTCCCCCAGCACTTTCCCTGCCTGCTCAAGCTTCCCCAGTGCCAGTCCTACCAGACTCCATTTCACAGTGTAGTTGTACACTGTGCCTGACACATCAAAAACCACATTCATATGCTTTCCTCTCCATTTCAGAGCCACTTGCTATTGAAGAAAAAGGGAGCTGCAAGCACTTTGGTCCTTGGAGAAGTCTGATTATGGGGCCCAATGACTGGGAACACACTTGCTGCCTTCACCTCCTCTTGCCAGTGCTCCTCTCACTCCCCTGCTCGCTTTTCTTTGTCAAGCCATGAAATTTCAGCGTTAATCCCTATGAGGGGTAAGAACAGACAGCCTGTCTCCTGAATTTACTCATCATCAGCTAGATAGCTGCCTCATGAAAAGAAATTCAGCAAGCGTATTATTTCTGTCCTAATGAAATCCTCTTTCAGTCGAATTAAAGGCAGTACATGCTCAGTCAGCCTTTGGTAGCCCTCACCTTTTCAAGGTGCCTTGTAGTGGAGATTGGCAGCTAGACCAGGGCAAAAGAGCTCGGCACAGTCAGGCTGAAACCTTGGCGAACCAGCACAATGAGGAGTTCAATAGCCAATCGATAAGACACCCATCAAAAGTAACGTTAAGGGTGTCTTGCAGGCAACATAATTAATTTTATGATAACATCTATGAACTGATAGTTGAATGTCATTAAGAGACATCATTGCCCTCAGAGCTTTTGGTGAAAGCAATTATCTAGCTGTGTGGAGGTTATCATTCTGCCTACATTAAAAGTTGAGGGAAATAAAGTGTAAAAAAACCAGATTTTCTTTATGAGCAACAATACAAACTGTGTGTGTCACAGCTTGATGCTTATATTTGTGTAGCCATGAGAAGCTTGGTGTTAATTTTTTGAGACCTTCCTCCCTAATCACTTGTCCACGGCACCCAGCAACACTCTTGTTTGGTTCACTGTTACAAGCTCTATCCTGAGCAAGGAGTTACATATTTTAAAATTGCTGTATAAGGAAGGGCAATATTTTAAAAGTGTAAGAAATAGGCTTAATTTATCTAGAAATTATGGCTGAAATTAATATTCTACATGAAATTCCATTAATGTCTGTATGTCTGTTATTATTATTTCTTTATATGCGTAAATATGCATAAACATATGCACTTTTGTATCCATAGAGTATTTTGTGAAAAGAAACAACTCTTTTAACCTCAAAGAATGTTCTGATTCACACCAGCCAGCAAAAGTTTAATTTGGACAAAATCCAGATGCGGTTCTGAACTACACAGCTGTCATAGTTTTCTTCAGCAAGCAAATCCAAAATACCAGGTTTTAAATTCTCTTTCCATACACTTTCCCCCCACAACAATATGCCTGGATCAGGGTCAGAAATTCCTGAGTTTATGGCTTCAGTTTAATCTTTTTGTATGTGTCTCATTTAGATACAGACCACAATGGAAGAAAGTGTAAGAGGCTGTCTGCTTCTTGAGATTGCAGAGTTCTCCCACATTCAACAATTTCCCCGGCATTTTTATTTTGGGATGAAATCTGACAACACAGATTTTGAAATTTTGACAGGATTAGGCCCTAGTCTCAATTTAGTTCGGAGCTCTAAGCTATACCAGCCTTGTGCAAAGTCTCATTCAAATGCTGCCTAATGTTGAAGAGGAACAGAAATGTTTCCCAGTCCTATTTTAGAATAGTATTCCATCCTATCTCACAGACTTTTAGTATGATATTCATCAACGCTCTAATTTCACTCTCCAAACATCTATTTCAGCCATTTCAGAATACCCTCTGAACCTGCTTTGCTATGAAACCTCAGGCAGGCATTTACTCATCATAATGACAGCATAATGGTTTTTCTTTTATCTTACTGATGATGGAAAGTGGCAGATTTTATTAATGATGTTTCTGTGTTGTGCTGGACTTCTTAATCTTTTTACCTGATGGTGGACAAAAAGTAGCACAAGGCATGGTATTTCTGTTGAGGACTGCTGATCAGAAAGGACTCAATTCTGACCTGCAACATACAAAAAAATAAAGGGAAGCATCAGAAGAAGTGAAAAGGCATTTTGGACTGTTAGAAAACATTTTACCAAAAATAAGCCTATATCTGTATTTACTAGGATTATATTTTGTTGCTTGTGTGTAACTAATCACAAGAGCGTCTGGAAATAGGGGCCATATATAGACAGTGCATAGCCTTGAATTCCTAGAATGCTGCAAGAACTGAAATCTGCAGGGCACCATCTGTACCGTTTCTATTGTTCATCTGCTGAGAATCTTGAAAGCAGCCTTTTTACAAAGAACCACTGTGCCGTCTTAATTATAAGTTTAGAAAAAAAGCCAAAGCAAATTTCTGGCAACACCCGCACTGACAGGAAATTCAAACATCTTCAAGCACATAAGCCAGCGAAGTTGCTGAAACTGAACTGATTTGGAGCAGGGCTTTGTTTTGATGTGTGTGAGATGAGCCTGAGGCTGGACGTGACTGTGTCAAACAGAATGAAAGAGAAGGAGCAAGAGGAGGGCGGTGAGGTTGAATAGAGAACCAAAACATGCTTTTTCTGTGAGTGTTTGGTGGGCATTTCCACCTCCAGCCTGCTGCTTCCCTGGTCCTCCTGCAACCCTGCTTTACCCTTGGGCACAATGCCAGCCCTAAGCAGAGTAGCTGGGACTTGCCTAGTAGGAAATCATCATTTCCTGATGCCCTTTGGGGCAGACCATGCCCACAGGGCTGGCATAAATTCTCCTTTCCAATATGTGCCAGCTACCTACAGAGAATGACATTGAAATTTTACTCCCTTTCCATGTTTCCCCTGCTTGACACATGGTGCACCATCTCCTCAAATTGTTAACCATCAGTACAATTCCTTCTGGCTTCCTCTGAGTTGTTTTCAAAAAGATCTTGCATTTTTTGATCTAGCTGTATATTTATTCTTCCTGATCTCATTTGCATTCATGCACATACACACAGACACATCAATTTTACAACCACTATTAGCATCAGCTTAAGGTGAACTCTGGCAGCCAGACAAAACATAGCCCATTTTCATCTGCCAGGCTTAAATGAGTACAATCTATTGAACCAAAAGCAGTGACAGCAAGATAACATGACAGATTGGGAACAAAACCTTTTACATATTGGGTAAGTTAAGATTATCGGGGACCAACACACTTGGAAAATGAAAACATACAGAAATCCAATTTGCCTTCCTGAGTGGAAGGGGAGGAGAACAAAAAACAACCAACAACAAACCACAGAAACAGCTAACTTCACCACCAGTAAGCTATTCATTCAGTAATTTGATTCAGGTATACAACAGTTCATGTTGTATAGCCATTGTCTTATTGATACTGCATTTACATGCTCTGCTGTCTGTTCTGGGTGGGTTGTTCGTCACAGCTCAAATAGCCGTGAGTTTTTCTTTCCAGAATGAGAAATCTCTTTTCACTCCAAAAAGATTTCTATCTTGGCTACCGCCAAGCATTTTCTTTCCTCACTAATAAAGCAACTATGTAGTTCTTTTCTTCTTGAAAGAGAATGACATCTGAAGAACTATTTGAGCTGACATAGTAATCTTAGCTAGTGACTCACTGCAAAGTGAGGAAGGCTTTGCACAGGCAGGCTCCCCACACACTGCTTCCTACGCAACAACTGGCACCAGTGACCTTCACCAAGCTCCCATCATCTGTCTGGTAGGGACACAATTGTGATAACCTATGAGCCATTCCTGCTGCTAAACAACAAGTTAAGCTGGCAGAGGGCAAGAAGGACTGCACCCTGCAATGTAGCTCAGCTGGCACATGCTACCCCTTTACTCATAGGAAATTTGGAGGAACATTCAATGGCAGGGTGCTTGCTTTGGGTCTTGTAGCCGGAGGAGTTGAAGGTGCTGTTCCTTTTAGGAAGCAGCTGAGCTTCTAGTAATGAAGGAGGTCTGCTAAATTTAGCATTTTGAAATATTACTAGTAAAACCGCACAAAATGAAGCATTGATCCATCTGCATATTCCCTGTATGGATGTCATTGAAATGCTGTCACAGCAGTCATAACATTAGGGTCCAGAAAATCACGTTGCAAATCACTGCATAACCAGATTCTAGCAGACCAGGAAAAATTAACAGCTAATTTTTGTGTTCTCTGGATGCACAAATCAGTTCCTTGTATTGTAGGGTGCAAATACTGCTCTTGACTGGGCTGAAATAAATGCACTTGCATTTCTGTAACTAAAAAATACAACCCTTGACCTTTTTCTTTTCTAATGCTATTCTGCTGCCTTTTGCTACTTGCCCCTGTGGGTTCTTTTCTTCAGCCTTGAGAGAGCTGGGTTGGCCCTATAGGGACAGTGATAAATGTAAAATTCAGGTAAGGACAGGCTCCTTTACCTCAGTTGCCTTTTTCCACCCTAAATTGCCTCCACCCTGTTTCAGCCTTCCCTGGAGGAGCAATCAACTCTCAGGATTGCCAGTGACTGGCAGTCCTTGCTATTCCCCAGATCCAGTGCCTTCTTTCCCACCTCTGCTAATGGCTGTCTTTCCCAAGCTCTTCAAAAGCAGTATAATACATGCTTTGCAATTTGGTTTGTATATGTCTTTAATTAAATCTTCCTGTTCTGCCGAACTAATCTCACACTTTCTGCACCCTGCAGATTAGTTTGCTGTTCATTTCCACAGCTCTCTGATGAGACGGGCTCTTTTTCAGGTCTGTGATACTGCTTTCATGGCTAATTTACTTTCCTCTGTTAGAATAGGAATTTTATGAATCTACTCACATTGCAAATCCTCTCCATCATGTTCTTAAAGATTTCCAAACTTCCAAGAAATGAAACCGTTCCTCTCTCTCACTCAATTTCATAAATGTTACAATTTGCTATAGCGTATTTTATGGTGCACTTACGCTGGAGTATCTGTGGTAATATGTATTCATAGGACATCCATAATTCTATAATGTTGCAGCATTAGCCAAAGAACGAGTCTTGGGAAAATAAGGATTGGGAGTACGTTCACTTACTTCTTGGATTACTCCTCACAGTTTATAAAACACTTGGTGTCCAGACCATAACTTCGGTGGGAGCAGAGGGTCAGCTCTGCAGCCAATGAAAGCAGATGGAGCTCAAGCAATTCCAGTCCTTTTATCTGTGTGCAGTAGCTGGGACTGTCTCACAAGTCAGAAATATTTGGCTTCCTCAGAAAGAGAAAAATCCTGCTCTCAAGGTGTTGCTCCATGTTGTGTTTTCCAAAACAAACAGACAAAAAGGGGGCTGCAAGGTTAAGCCTGAATCCCTGACCTGGCATCAAGCATAGTCCCACGGCATCACTGGTCCATCAGGGAGTGCGACCAAGTGTTATATAGGAATCAGAATGAGCAGCCAGAGGCAGGAAAAGGTGGAGAGCTCTTAAACCAACTTTAATGTAATAAGGAGCTACACCCTCTGTCAGGCCAGAGGAAGCAGTTATGCAGAGCAATTCCTCTGCTACAGTACGTGCTGGTGATTTAGCTCAACTACACCCAGTGTCCAGCAGTTGTGACTGCTCCATAGCACGAGGCAGAGATATAGCTCAGATTTTGCCATCCCTTCCGAAAACTGTCATAAAAGTCCCTTTTGCCTCACATTTTGCCCATGTGTTTGTGAGTCAATGGGCAACCTCTCCCTGAAAGTTGAGGCCTTCAGGCAAGTTGATGTTTGGACACGGGACTGAGAAACTAGCAATTCGTCAGGATATGGAAATTCTTCTAGTATGTTTACTATCTGTTAAGAATACTTTAGTCTAACAAATGTGAAAGTTTGTTCAAAATAGTGGTGAGGACTGGTGACTTTGGGCAGAACTGAGGAAAGGCCAACAAGGAAAGAAATTCACTGGCAGACCATAGACACGGGAAGGACATAACATAGCTATATGGGATCCTAAACTACACTGTGGTATGAGCTAGGATCTACATGCCTCTAAACAACCTTCTCCTCAGTGAGTTCCCCTGGAGCTCATAATCTCAGCTTATGGGGTAAGGATTCGGCACCAGTCCCTGAGATGTTTTCCCTTTGATTCCTGCCACCTGTCCTAGCCAGGCTTTCATGGAGAACTTGGATTTCCAGAGGCTCAACTGGTACAAACTGAAAAGGTAAACTGGTCACTGGTAGGAGGCTGAGGACCAAGGACCCTCCTGGCATGTGGGTGTATAGTGTTGTAGAAGAGCAGGACCAACTTATTCAGTGTCCTAAGACCTGCCTCAGATGTCAGCAATGCAGGTCAAGGCCTGCAGTCAACAGTCATCTACCTGCTCTATAGCAAGGCAGAGCAGCAGCTGGGAGGAACACCTGCCTGGGCAGCCGAAACCAGCCGAGTGCTTGTGGCTATACAGACACTGTGCTTTCTCTTGGCATCTCCTCCCCTCTGATTGCTTGTGGTAACACTCGGATTGGCTTTACAGTGGAGAGGTTGACATTGGTTTTGCAGGATTTAATGGTAGTTGCGTCTTATAAGCTAATGCAAGTACCTCTCCTCTGCTGCCTTGAAACATCAAGCAGTGGGAGCCAAAGTCCTTGACATAGCACTGTTTGCCATAGAAATGCTAGGAAAGGTGTCAGAGGACAGCAGAGCCAGGATAAAACCCAGCACTTTCAGCAGATGAGGGAATTGTAGTGCCCTAGACAGGGGGTCCAGGGGTCCCTCCTACCTACAGGGAGGCTGGCATCAGCCTGTCCCGGTGGGCACTCCTTCAAACTGCTGTGCTTACATATTCCCTTGGGTCCATGAGGTCTTACGGCTGAGGAAACAGCCTTTATGGAGCTCCAGACTTCATTTCTACTCCTAGCCACAGGCACTCTCCCCCAGTGGTTCTTATTTATGGGCTGAAGTGCTGCTGAAACCATAAACATCCAAGGGTTCGGTCGCTTTGTTAGCCTGGGGTGAGAACGAGGTGGCAGCTTTTGCAGCCCCATTCTGGCCATTTTCTTCTTGTCAGGGTGCAAACGCCAGCTGAGGCCTGGCACCTTGTTTTATTGTGTGAAGACTGGATAGAGATTTCTCAATTAGCTTTAAATGAAGTGCCTCTTGTCATTATGAGTTCCCTGAGGATGGGTGTGAGGGTGCTCTCAAAAAGGTTGTTAGGCAGCCGGCCTGTGTGTCCACTATCTGGGCACCCAACAGACTGCCCCTGCCGTTTCTCATCCCCAGGTTTAAAGCTTTAATAAGCAACCTCCTGCGTGTCTGGTCTTCACAAGCACCATCTGGCACGCTGCAGAAAATATGCTCCATTTTCATTACTGGCAAATCCTAGCAAAGTCGTTTGTGTGTGTTAGAGGCAGGGACTGGATGGGCAGAGGATAGGGGTAAAAACTTCCAGAGCATTTCAGAGTGGAAAGAATCTAAAGGGAAAATGAAACCTGCATCCAAACATGGGTTTGCACTTAGAATATTTATGAATATGAAGTTTTACGCAAACACTTTCATTGTCAGGACTTCTGCATATGGGCTGTGCTGAAGCATGCTGGAGCATGACTGCGTTTATCACTTCCCGAGCCAGAATTGGAAAATATGAGACGACTTCTTATTTATGACTTTGCTTTTCAGTGTGCATCATCACCAAGATTCAACATTTTGTTTCTTCAAAATTCACAGCCACACAATGGATTTTGTTACAAGCTAGAGCATGTCTGGTAAAATGCAAATCTTTGAACTGATTCTGCTGCTATTTTGTAATATCCCATGCTTAGAAATATCTGTAACTTTTTCATATTAATACACACATCTTCCCTTTCTATCACTCTTCTTAGTAGATTGCTAAGCTATAGATGATAAATACACAACTGTAGCTACTGAGGCACAAGTATGATTAACAAATCTGTGAATGAAGAACAGGCACTGCACTGCTGAAAATCTTGAAAGCATATCAGAAAGTAGTTGCCTGTGGTTGCCTGGAATATCTGTCAGTCTAAGACAGAACGACATTTTCCAAGGCGTGTCTTGGAAACATTACAGATGGGGAACTCCACAAAATATGATTTGTATTTGTAATACCTCTTCCTCTAACAGTCTGCTGCTGAGATGAACTGCAATTGATCCAGCCTTGCATGCCACAAAAAAATATACAGGAACAGGACAAAAATGTATCCCAACCAGAGCTGGCTGCTGGGAGGCCAGATTTATCTATGGCAAGCTCAGAGACCAGTAAGCATCCAATGAAATAAAGCACTCAACAGATCTTTCTTTAGTGCTGCAAATTACACAAGAAGAAAATCTGTGGTTTAAACAACTTCAACAGAAGAAGCATGAGTCCAGCTAGCAACGTAAAGAAAATACAAATAGAGAAGTTTAATCTGTCTGTACCGACTGTAATTTTAAGAGATGGATAAAGGGACAGGGCCTTAGAAAACTAAGTAACACTTAGAAGGAACAGTGGCAAAATACAGACCTGGTTGGATTAGGTTTCTTACTGCAGGAAGCAGTTTAATAGGTGTCTCTTCGTGAGGTTTCTATTGGACCATTATCTCCGCATGGGGCTAGTGAAGACAGCTTTGGGATATGTCAGCTTTCACAAAAAGTAGCACAAAAGTTTTATTTACTGGTAGTCATTTTGCGTGGTACCTGCAGTGCCAGTAGAAGTGTTCAGGCTACACTCTGAGTACCAATTTCTCTCAAACTTCCTTCTGCCCTTGTGTTTAAGCCTGTTTTTTTCTAAAATCAGCTGTAATATTGCTGTAGTGCCATATTTTATGCTGCAATTGGCTGCATTTTCATGATGAAATTATGGTGTATAGTAAAGGACTGCAGGATCATTAGCCTAATGTATGGTAAAATATTACTAATGTTCAATGTGGTTTGAATTTTGGATGCAAATACCAGTCAGCGCTTATTCCATGGGAACCATTGGTCTTAACCCCCAGGGTTTAAATCCCCTGGTGATAAGAAACATGATATAACTTTTAGCACTGAGGAAAATGAAACATGCTGGACCATTATTCTTTGCGGTTGCACACAGAGAGGAAGGAGCTACTCTTTTCTCATGCTTAATTTGTTTTCCTGGTATTGCCTGGGGAGCTGTGGGGGGCCACCACAGGTACCACATGAGAATGGCAGTCTTAGGTCTCCAAAATTCACCTTCAGCACCTGCTCACCAAAGCATTTGGAGAAAGGCTTTTCAGAAGCTCCCAGTGAGACCGATCTGGAGCTGGTGGGTGCCTGCTTGCTCTGTTGAAAACCCATCCCTAATTGCAGGCAGCGAATGCTCTGGCAAATCTGCTCCCCTCTCCTCCCCTGGAAGCTCTCACGCTTTTGAACTCTCTGGACACAATTACAGGTCAAAGTCTTTGCGACCAGTCCTGACATTATAGTTTCAATGGCATTTTGGCTGGGGGCATTAACGTGTCCTCCACTCAAGTCAGGCTGAGAGGACCCTTATTAACTGTTGTTTTGTTAACCTAGCGAATGGCTCTTTAGGAAACAACAGAGAAAATGTTTATTAATGGTGAAAGCCTCATCCATTATCAAACACCATGCTTCCAGAGAGATCAGAAAATGATGACATGTGGAAGGAAATGTTACTTTGCGCATACCCATCGGTCTTAATTATTTACCATATCATGGATCCTCAGATCCTTTTGTTGGATCCTTAGAGAAGGTAAAGGCCTGCATCTCACAGACCCATGGTAAAAAGCAGGGACAGTAAAATGGTTATTGAAATGAGGATTTTTCTCACAAAATAACTTTCACTGCTGTTTGGCTAGAATACTGCACTGCTACAGATAAATTGCTCTGAGTGAAAAGTGAGTAAAGAACTAGATTTTATGTCACCAATACTCTGAGAAGATGTCTTAATTACTTTTTAAAAGACCTAAAATGCGCTAATGGCATCTGAAAATTACTTTTTTCTTGGAATGTGAGCCATTTTCATAACTTAAGCAACACTTACAGTGCTACTAGCTATTCTAATAGGAACAAATAAAAGTAAAATTACCCCAGTGTATAATTTTGCACAAGAATATCTGATTTATCACACCCTAACATAATGACTCGGCTGCATTTCTTTCATACACTGTTCCTTTCACCCTCAAGAGAAAGAGGAAGCAATGTACTTGCTGTGCAGTCTCTCAGTTACAGGCACAGAACAATTAACATTAACTCATTAGCCTTTGTGGTTCCTTGAAAGCAGAAAAATCCAGATTTTCCTCTCTCCATCTGCCACTATTATTCAGCACAGACGGTTGAGTGAGAAGTAAGTTGCTTTAATTTGAACAAAATCTTCAGGGCAGAAATCCATGACTGCTAAAATGAATGTCCAGACTATTTTGCTGCTCTCAAACTGGCTGACTTGGAAGCCAAAATTCATTTGTACGCTGGTAATAAGACAGGGGACTATTTAATTTTCTCTGGGTTGTTTGTTGTTGTTTATTTTGAGATTTTTTTTGCTCAGGTTTTTTTTGGCAGGTTTTTTTTGTTGTGTTTCTTTTATAACAATGGCACAAGTTAAACACTTGTATAAAACCCTAGAAGAGACAAGGCACAGCTTGTACCACAGATGGCTGGCCGGATGCATCGCACTTCTCCTACCCCTAAATCCTGAGCTACAGACCTTTGGCAGGTGGAAACAGGGGCAAGCAGAGTATGCAATGGCCCCAGCTGAAGAGCTGAGATTATAATTCTGTCTATATTTAGGTCATTTTCCTGGTTTTGGCTGGAATAGAGTTAATTTTCTTACTAGCAGCTGGTATAGTGCTGTGTTTTGGATTTAGGATGAGAATAATGTTGATAACACACTAATATTTTAGTTCTTGCCAAGCAGTCAAGGACTTTCCAGCTTCTCATACTGCCCCACCAATGAGGAAGCGGGGGGCACACAAGAAGCTGGGAGGGGACACAGCCAGGGCAGCTGACCCAAACTGGCCAAAGGCATATTCCATGTTGATGGTGCCATGCTCCGTATATAACTGTGGGAGCTGGCTGGGAGGCAGCTCAGGAACTAGTTGAGTATTGGTTCTGAGTGGTGAGAAATTGTGCTGTGCATCACTTGTTTTGTATATTATTATTATTATTATTCATATCTTCTCTCCTATTAAACTGTCTTTACGTCAATCCACGAGTTTTACACTTTTCTCTTAGATTCTCTCCTCCATCCCTCAGTGGGGGTGGGGAGTGAGCGGACGACAACTGTGTGGCTGCTGTAGCTGCTGTAGCTGCTGGCTGGGTTAAATGACGACAGTCACGTGAATCAGGAACCTCTGAGTTTTCTGAACATCACAGTCTGCCAGCACCAGGGCTGAAAGGGGAGGTGTAGCATGTATATATGACAGCTGAAGGAAGGGCCAGGCATCAGGCAGTGCCTACTGACCATCGCAGGAGCTGTAGGGTATGGCTGCACTGCACTGGGAGGAGGGACTGTAGCACTTGGGGCCTTCCAGTGCCAGTGCTGATGTACCCTGGCGGCAGAAATGACATTTAACAGACACTGACTCAGTATTAGAAAGCCCTTCAAGATATGCTTCTGTATGGAACTTTTGCTTTTATGGTCCTTCAGCACATTAAACATCTATGAGGTCACTGTAAATGAAACAACGGAGCATTACAATATATTTTGCCCTCTGTCTCCACATTTCTTGAATTACACTGAATTCACTCCAAGTAAGGTATAGCAGCACCATGAGTTAGGAAAACACTCAGCATGTACATTCCTGTATAAATTTATTATCAACACTCTTGATGGTCGCAGTGTAAGTCTCTATGTCATTGGCTAGACGTTTTCTCTGGAACATCAAGGAAAATGGTAACACTGTTCCTCAAATGAGGCATTTCATTACCAGTAAAGTCAATACCTTTCAAATCTTGGTATGCGACTGGGCACAGCTGTTTAAAGAAACCGTTGAATGCTCTGCGTCCTTCCTTCCAAGCAGGTGAATACAGCAAACATCCCAGTAGCATAAATGTCCCCAGTACAGTAAGGGCCAGTGCCTAACTCTTTAGGTGCCAGTGTCTGGTGAGGAGTGGACTCTTTGGGATGCACAGCTGTCCTCCAGCTTACTGTGCTACACTGCTACTAAATCTGCCTGAGGAGAATTTCACACCCACCCTTTTCCTCCAGTAGGTTTTTCACCATGGTCAGTCTTATTTAGCACCTGGTTCAGTTAAGCATATAAGCATACAAGCAACTACATAATTTAAAGCAGATATGTATTGCCATTGTTTTTAAATATTTGGGGTAATAGTCAGCCGGACAGGCCTCGTAAAAATACTCCTTTGAAGAGGTAACAGATTAGGTATTCCAGAGAAAATTTAGACAAAAAGTCCAATGAAAAAGCAAAAAGTGAAAACTATATCTATTTTTACCCTTTAAAAAGGAATTCTATTTTTGTATTTCTGTAATTATAGTTAATTTTCAGGATTTTTGAGTAAAGAAAGGCAGCTGTTCTCATTTTTTGCAGATTAGATTCCCATCTAGCAGAATGCTACTATGGTGAAAACTGCTAAAGGAAATATTGTAAGAGACAGCTAGATAATTTTTTTTAAAGTGAAAAAAATTTAACCTTGCTGGGAGCAGGCATAACCATAGTGACTTAAATAGATTACTCCTGTTTTCAAGGCTGTAAGGTTGACCTAGTGAGTGAAAACTGTCAGACTCTGAATACTCCCTTGCCACTCATCCTCCTTTACTTGCTGGCTGGCTGAAAGGGTAGGATGGACTGATGTAAAAAATAATCAAATAATCAAATACTAATAAAAAAGAAGGATGAAAATCTTTCTCACCCCTACAGTTTGTTGAGAAGCTCTTAAGGATTGCTATAGCCATATTGGAATCCTTCTGTGATGTTGCTATTCACACCATGCCTAGGGAAACCGCAGCTGAAATTACTCAAGAGCTCCTTCTGGGTCTTTCCAAACTGCAGCTTTCTGGATATAGACAGCACCTTTTAACCACCTACCCAGTCACAAGCCTTAAAATTTCTCATAAGTGTAGCAGGAGACTAGGTATCGGTTTCACCGAAGTAGTACAGCTCAGGGTTAGCATATTTATTTTGTTTACTCAAAAGTTTGGAAGTGAGTAAAAAATCCTCACCACCGGCAGCAGCAGCATTGCACTGTGTATGACAGAAGATATGCAATTAGTATGTCTGTCTGGAAGCTAAGAGGATATCAGCAATTGCTATCAAAACTAGAATTCACATGGAGATCATTACAATTCAAACAGCTATTTGACCTGAATTTTTAAAAGACCAGAATAAAGTAGCCTGATTGGATTCCCCAGGGAATCTGATGTTCAGCTGGGAGAGGCTTTAGCTTTGTCAACTGTTTAAGCAGTGGCAAGTGTTTAAACTGGAATAATAAGGTTTGAATTCCCAGGGTCAGCAGGCCAATGCAGAGAATGTATTCTTAAAAGAAAAGCATGCTTTATAAAGCAATTAATAAAACTCAGACCCTAAGGTGGCATCTGTTCCATTTATTACAAGAAAGGCATTGCAGAATATCACCAAATTGCCTAATTTCTTTATTTGAGTTCATTTGAAAATGTATCTAATTGTAAAAGAGTCCCCGGAGACCTGCCATCAGGTACAGCAGTCATATGTAATTCTCCTGGGCTTGACTTTGTATAGGAAACCGTACGATTCAGTTCACTGAAACTGGAAACCGAACCTGCTGTATGAGAGTGAAGCCACACATTCTCACTTTCAGGTAAATTGGGATTGCCAGACAAAGCAAGCTCTTGTGCAGTCCTAATTTATAAAAAGAACCACTAAGGCTTTTCTGTTATTATTTTCCTTTTCTTTCCTTTTTTATTTATGTTAATCCAGTAAGGGAGCAGAGGAGAAATATCGCTGGAGATGCCCTTTTAGGACATCTTAGTCTGGCAAGAACCATAATACACGGGCATTAAATTTCTTAATGGTATCTCTTTTCCTCTGTGTTTGAAACACTAATTTCTGGCTTATTTCAATATGAGTTACACTGTAACTTTTTATACAACAACCTTTGGTCTGATATTATAGATCCACTGTAAGTCAAAGGCAGTTTTAAATTACCACAGAAGAAGCCTCATCTTCTTACATGTGCAGTAAATGCCACATAGCTTGTAAAAATCAAATAAACTACTGGACATTGTCAGGATTTAGGTTTGTGCTGCTGCTCTCACTATTCCAAGCTTGCAAAGAATATTTCAGTCTCAAGGACTCAGTCCACAGTTAAAATAAACAGCATTAACAAATCATTACAAATTTGTAATGGAAAGTAAAAAGCAAAATAAATACACATTTTTCATTTTAGAAAACTTTTGTTTAAATTTCACAACACAGTTCGATACAGTGTGATCACTTACATCACTCATTTCAGGCTCAGATGCAGATTTAGCTGCCCTATAGAGACTGTGCAAGTAAATTAATGACAAGCATTAATAACCTGACCTCTGCACCAGAGCCTGTGGAAGGCATTTACATGAGAAGCCTGCATGTGGGATCCAAGGGCCTGCACAAGTGAAGGTCAGAGAATATTTTCAGAAGTACCCCATATGTTGCCTGCAGGATCTGGTTTTAAAATAGACATAGGTACCTCTCTCCTGTTAAACTCCAGAATATCTTCTCACATGTTTACCTACCTTTACTGTTCTTAAGGTGACAGTATAAGAACAAAGTACAAGACAGTTCACTCGAACTGGTGTTAATGCAAGGGTTCACCCTATCCTCATGACTGAATCAGATCCTTAGCAGGGCATGTCTGCAACTGGGAAGTGTTACCATGTCCAGCCAAAACTTCTGTACAATAATTGATGCTAATAGCTCTGCTGCAAAAAATGCATCACATGGAACAAACTGTGCCTGAAAACACAAATCTAAGCCCTTCATTTTGAGTTACTCTGTAAAGTAATAGCCAGAATTTAAAAAATAAATTGTTACTTTTCAAAGCAATTGGGCAGTAAAATCCTACTCCAGCGAAAGTGCTGTTCCGTACTTCCAGACAGTCCTGCTCCTTGTTTACTCTTTGAAGATAGCTTCTACTAATCTGTGAAACGTGTCCACCTTAGGGATTATCATAGTTCAGATGTGTGTGAGCCTGCTTGGAAGTTGCAGTATTTACCTGCTAGTCATAACAGTCTTGCAGAAAGCTGAAATCAAATACCCAAAGACTAGGAAGAATTTTGATTGCATTTTTTGGAGGTGAGATATATTAAATCCAAAGCAAATAAAGGGCATGGGCTTTCCATGGTTAAGTCACTTTATATCAATAGTTATTTCTCTTGTAATCGATGGATAATCCTGCCAGTGATGTTCATAACTCATTATCAATAGTTAATTATTCAGAAAATGGCATGTAAAGGATCAGCTTTGTTCAGCTGTTTTAAAAATCTCTCCCTCTGGGTTTAATTGATCAAAGTTGCCTCTTGGTTAAGCTCTGTGTTCATAAGGAAGTACAGAATAGCATCGTGTCATAAAACGTAAAAGTACTCAGTGTTTCTCCTCCTTGGGGAAACAAACAGCTTATGCCTTTAGAATAAGCCAAAGCCCAGGGCAGGAGAGATGAACTTGCCTCCGTGTAGTTCCAATACTAACCACACAGCACAGAATCATAGAATCATAGAATACCATGAGTTGGAAGGGACCCATAAGGATCATCGAGTCCAACTCCTGGCTCCACACAGGACCAGCCGAATCAGAGCATATGACTGAGAGCATCCTTCTCATCTTCCAGATGCAGGATAATGGGATGATCTTCAGATGAAGCTGTCAGAGCAGAAGGCTCCTACCCTTCTCTTTTGTCATCTCAACCAGAGTCATGAGGAGGTAAAGCAAAGGGCGTTGGCTTGACACAAAGAGCTATGATTTTCAATCGTTATCTTCAAAGCATGCAGCATCTCGTCACCTGCTGTCTGTTTTACCTGCTAATTAAGGTAAGACACCTTCACTTTGATGTTTAAGGTTGGCCAGCAGCATAGCTTCTTCATGGCGTTGCTCACAGTATGAGGAAATGTTTAATTCAAAGCTATTCAGTGTTTATTAATAGAACAAAGGAAAACACACCCATGTCTCACTTCTCCACGTACCTAAAGCATTACCATGGCATTGCTGACCTGTGAATTGGCTTTTAAATAGTATCAGTCACCTGACTTTGGGGACTGCAACTCAGGAGCCATTGCTTCTCATGACCCTATCCCTTCACTCCAGATGGAAATATTGTCAATTCCAGCACCACAAGGAAGATGACCTTTCTGAACTTCTCCAAATACTGACGCAAAATGGAAGAGCCACTAGTAGTTCATCCTTGTGTGTTTTCCAGATGGTACTGCAGCTGCAAGGTTGCAATTGATTTCACAGCATGGATCAGATCACATCCCATGTGATCTGCTGTTATCCCATGTGAGTTCCTGGTTGCTCAGCATTTTCCCAGGCTGGCCACTTAGACACTCGTATGAGAATGTAGGATGGCAATTTAAAGTTAGAATTTCCAGGTACATTAGTAATACTCCTTAATGGTTGTAAACCTTATTTATACTGGCTTCAGCAGAATAACTGTATCTAGATATGGAAACTTTTGATGAAAAATGGTGGTGTCCCTTAAAGACATGTCCCTACATAGAAAGAGGAGCTTGCATAGGATCTGCAGCACTCCCACAGGATTGATCAATTACATTACTAATGCAGAAATAAATGAGCTTCTGAACTGTCTTTTTTATGCTGCCTTTTCCACTAACCACATCCTACACCAAATGCAAGAAATTCCCGGGTACGGCATGGATTTTTGTGTTTAGAGGAGGCCAGCAGTGCTCAGGCCTTGGCGATACCAAATCTTCAGCTGTGACCAACCCTAAAGGTGTAAATGCAAGGGTAAAATTCTTCCCATGTTCACTTTCTCATGCATGCATATGGAAAAGTAAATCAATCCTGACCCTACAGGATTAGCTGATTGTTGGAAAACCACAGGCACAAGGTAAATCTTTAGGTCCCGGTCTCACTGTGATTACAACCTTCAGGAAATCAATTATCCATTCTTCCCTGTGTGCCATCTGGGAGAGAAATGCCATGCTATTTTCTGAAATGAAGCCTCCCCTACATGTTGTAACCTCTCTAGGAAAGTTCGTGCTGGGATATTTACAACCTTGGCGTCACTGCAATAACTTTTCCTTTGAAATCTTCAAATTAAGAGAAAGAAATTGATATTTCATGCCCTTCAGCTCTAAACAGCAGATTTAGAAAATGAGTTCCAGTAAAATAGCCTGATAGAAAGAATTTTACAGGATTTGTTACTTCTGCCATATCCTATTACAATTATAATATGACGTATTTGACTTGCAGTGATCCTTAGGGAGTCAAAACAAGGAGTAGGTACCCCACTGGGCTCTGCAGCACTCTCAGGTAAAGAACAAGGGCCTTTGCTACTCCAGGTGTTCCATAATCTAAATAATGTTTCAAAAAATAGTGCAAAATGTGCTGCTCAAAATAATGATGAGGAATCAATACCTACTGTATTCCTCAGCAGAAGGTGTCTGTAAAGAAAGATTACACTTGATCTGTACTTTCTCCATTTGTACTTCCTCACTCTGCTTTTCTACAGTTCCCATTCTCTGGTCCTGAATCCTTAGAGGAAGCAGCACAATTTTCCATGGACCTCAACTCACCTTCCGCATTGTATGATATATTAAGCTCTACCATTAAAAAGTTGTCCAAATGCGCCTGGTGTAAAAAATAATGGTAGTACTCAAGTATTTCATATGTGGACATAGCAGCTCTGTTTCCGAAGTGCTGCACAATATGAGGATGAATGAATCTTTACAATACTCACAAGGTAAGTACAGCAGGTAAATATTGTCTCTTAATCAATTATGGAAGTGGAGACAAAGATTTTTACGTACGGTAGGGTTAACACAAGTGGTCTCCAGCTGGTCCGGAGAACCACAGCTCTTGTAACTGAATGATAAAAATGTCTCATGACCTTGGAGGAATCCTGATTTTTAATCCAGAAATTTTGAGAACCACTGATCTGTATAAAATCACACAATACTGTGATTTGACATTGTTCTGAAATTTGTGCTCTCTTGTACTGAAGACACTTGACTGTCATGTTTGGGAGAAGGATCTGATTTTATTCAGAAAGAGTTCGAAGAAAAGACAACCTGTGTGAAACTGCTGTAGCCAGTACCGTAAAGCAATAGCATGGTTGGATTTATACTCTCTACTCTGTCACTGATGTGTGAGGACCTGTCCTGGGATGTCTGCAGCACAGGAAGCAGATCTCCCTCACAACCTTTGCTGTGCATTTCCTCATAATGTAGGTACAAAAGGACAGATAATTCACCAAGTGAAAATTGTTCCTAAGTCATTAGGAACAAGAGTTCATTATTATCTCTACAGCAAACTGTGTGAGTGGATATCATTAAAATCCCATCTTTATCTGCATGCCTGCAGAACATCTTGTGTTTTAATTCTAGGAAGAAATCAATTTCATTGCAAGTAGTTTGGATAGTGGATTTTACTTTTTCAACTTCATTCCATTTGTGAAAGTGCCAGTGTTATCGTTATCACTCATACTAGCTAGAAAGTCTCCTCACAGTTGAAAAAAACAAGTAGCTGTGAGATACCCTGGGAACTTGCATGCAAATGGATGGACTGGGAAAAGCCCGACACTCTGAAACTCTCTTCTTGCCATCAAGGCTGTGTGTGGGAGGGTGAAAATGCTGGTGGGAATGAGCTGACACAGACAACCTTCAGTTTGGTCAAAATAAACTCTTTTACTAAAGGCAAAACCTTTCTCACCAGCATGTTAGATCCCTAGGCTCATAGCAAGCAAACTTTCTGGGTTGAAAAAAAAGTACAAAAATCCTGCACAACAAAAGCTGAGTTCTGCAGATGAACGTACCCGTTTGTCTAGGAGCCACAGTCAGACTGCGGTATTTGACTGTGAGGAGGGAGATGGGTACAAAGAGACTGCCTGCCTCTCTTCCCTTTCCTCTGATTTGTTGTTGGAGCTTTTTTAATCACATTTTAATCTTCTTTTAAGGGATCATAAATTACAGTGAGAGGCCTCTCACTGGCCTAATATTTTTGGATGGCAACAGCAAGAATAAGTCAATACCTCCTCCTTCAATCCTTTACACAGTGCCATGCTTCAAGAAAATGAGGCAAAATGACAGCCAACCCCTGCGATCCCTCCTCTTGACAGACCCTGCAAGCCAGTGCCAAATTCAATACAACCCATCATTTTTGTTCAGTTTCTCTCTCAACACGAGCTGTTGCGTTATTACTATGGCTACCACGAAGCAAAGCCCTTGGCCAGTAAATAAAGGGAGATCCTTAGCACTGTACCAGCAGGTCTTTCCCCAATAAAAGATGCTGCATGCAGCCAGGAGACA
The DNA here is from genome assembly GCF_011004875.1 of Balearica regulorum gibbericeps. Lineage (NCBI taxonomy): Eukaryota > Metazoa > Chordata > Aves > Gruiformes > Gruidae > Balearica > Balearica regulorum. Next base: position 59,143,628 of record NC_046220.1, on the reverse strand, counting down.
AATGCAGCCAGCCTGGATGGGTGAGACCCCCATTGTGGTGGGTGCCAAGACCCGCCATCCCCCTGCCTGTCCTCACCTCTGGTGGGTGGCAGGACAGCAGCCAAGCTGCCGGCACCTGGGATGCTCGCCCTAGCTCTCGGGGCACGTCCCACTCTGCAACATCACGCATTTCAAAGCCAGAGCGACGCTGATGCACCATGTTTTTCATACCGTATGCTGTTGTTACCATCCTACAGCCCCTTCAGTATTTCTACTGACTCTTAAGCAAGGCAAGCCACTGCCTCTTGCCGGCTATAAAAGCTGCAAAACAGGGAAGGCAGAAGCCTCACGACTTGCCGCAGCTGCAGGGCTGTTGGCTGCCCTTTGTGCACAGCCCCCAGCCCAGCAGGTGCTGGGACTTCCTCAGCCTCCCCAGGGCTGGACTGGGGGAGCAATGGCACGTGCCCACCCCAGCGGGATGCCAGGTGTGGGGGTCAGAACAACTGCTTTGTTTAGCAGTGAGAAAACATAAGGAGCACTAGAGCATAATTGAGAAAAAAATGAGCTAATTTTAGCATGATAAACTCAGTCCTACATCACACTATTGGGATAAAATTAAGATCTCCATTCTTAATTCCTGAAGAGAGCACTGCAGAAACAGATGCTTCAGCTTAAAGGACAGTCTCTGCCCCCAGCAAAGCCCAGGGAAAAGAAAGGATCTTTAAAAAGTTCTTCACGGTCAAATGATTCTCAAAACAGGCTATTTTGGCCTGGACCCAAGAGAGCCCTAGAAAAATCTAGAAGATGATCTAATCTATATCCACTGCCCATGTTGTCAGAAAAACTATTTGTGGTGAGGTAAAGTGAGGCGCACGTGGTGCTCCTAACAGCTTTACCAGCATCCAGTGAACGGAGAAGTCCCTCCCCCCGGGGGAACGTCAGCGAGCAGCTGCAGCTCTGCCAAGATGGAGAAGCTCCAGCTGAGGAAGATATTACCTGGTGTTTGCATTGGCCCTGGTTGTCTGAAAAAGGAGAGGAGCTCAGTGTTTAGTTTTCTTGAGTTTCTGGGGAGAAGAAATGAGAAAAAAATATGGGCAGGCAGAACAAAGCTCTCCCTCAAATCACCCAGCTGTCAAATTTGACAGGATGGTTAAGGAAAGGCAGAAGAGCAGTCAGGAACTGGGAATCCCTGGAGCAGAGTTATAAAATGTCCGGAAAATACGCTGCCTTGGCCTGAGGTGCTCCTGCCTCCCACACCGGGTATAAAGGAGACAAACCTGCTAGGAGCTGTCTGTGCTGGAACAGGGTGGCAGAAGGCTCAAGCTTAGCTACTCAGTGACGGGAAAGGAGGTTTCTGACTGTGCTAGAGCTGCTGGTTTTTAATGGGGCTGTTCAGACAGCCGTGCACCTGGCCTTTCCACGCTGGGTCTCAGGCTTTGCCACTGCGACTGTGATCCTCCCTCAAGTGCTCCCATGTAACACGTTTTCTCTCACAATCCACATATGAATAAAATATGAAAAGTGACCCTCATCTACATGCTGCGTTTGTTTGCTTGATGTAGATACTTTGGCACACGTGCAGTGTTTGGTCTGAAAGAACAACCCAGGAGGAAAATGGGAGCCACAGAGTAATAATACTTTAAATTTCCATAGCCCACCATGCCAACAACCTTCAAAGTGTATGTGAATGAGATTCAGAGATTTGCTGCCACACATTCACTCTTCTGCCAACCAGCATTATTCTGTTATCAATATTCTGCAGGCGCCTGCCCTCAGCTTTTGTATGTGTGCGCCTGCACTCAATGCCACCGCTTCCTTCCCTGGGTATGGCTGTAGTCAAGCATAATTATGCAAAGCAGGTGTGTCAGCTCACACAGCAGCAACCTCTGTAAAATGAAATCCCTGTGCTTGCCTCTTAGCAGTAGGAAGATCACAACTCTTTGGTGTTTGATTCTGATCTCACACTTGTTTTCTCCTAATGGAATTCCCTTGACTTCAAAGCAGACATGATTTACACAGGAGTGAGATCCTTGTACAGCCCTGTGAGTGTGAACTGCTCTCAGGCAGTCACACATAGTGGTCCAGCAGAGAAATAATCACTCCAGGACTGAGTTCTTCCACTCCCTCCATAGCTGACATCCCACTGAAGACTTGTTAACAGGAGTCAGTATATATACTCTTCCTCACGAGGAAGAAGGACGTAAAATATCAAGCCAAATTTTTATAAGGTAAATTATTCTACACGTGAGTGAATGCCTGCACCTAAATATTTGTTTCTTCTTTAAAAAAACCCTCTATCAATAGATGCTGATTAAAATGAGGCACTGGAATATCAATTTGAGGCAACAATCAAGATCGAGCCCAATAGGTGGAAGTTTCCGCAATGAAATTCACACCAACACCATTCGTATAAAAAGCAACACGACAGCAACACAGCAATGTATAGGAAAAGGACAATAAAGGACATCAGAGACTGATTGCGAGGCTTCAGACTGCCGTCGTGGCCAGATGAGCCACCAGGCCGGAGCGTGCAGCATTGCCCCAGCGCAGCTGATGCAGTGCAAGCCCACAGCCTGCCTTGCACTGCTGTGACTTGCTCCCGCTCCAAGAGCTACTTCTGAGTGTGAACTGTAAAACAAGGAAGGCTGTTTGCTGACTGCATGAGCAGCATACCAACATCTTCATGTCTTTGCAAACTGTAAGCAATGACTTGAGGGGAAAGGACAGTTGGGAAGATGCTCATGGGCAGGACATGACAGGAGTGAACTAGCCAGGACTTGCTGCTTCCTCCACCCAGCCTCTGCCGAGAGCGCTTGCAGGATCACTGCCTCCCGAAGCTGGTGGGAGGGGAAACCTTTCCTCAAAGATTTCAGTGTAGCACTGTCCAGCCATCGTCGCTTGGTAAGCCTCCAGCCTGGGAGATGCACTTGTTCTCCTTGAGAGCTGCGTGTTTCTTTGACACCGCAGCTGGCACCAATGTGGGAAAATGAAAAATTGATGTATTTGTTCTGGCTGAAAAGCAGTAGGGAAAATGCATGATAGTTGGTGGGGGACAGCCAGCACAGTACTAGCTCCAGTGTCTTCTGCTGGCCTTTCCAAACTGGATTAAGCTAAATGGCAGCAGATCATCAGATTAAACTCTATACATAGTATAGAATATGCATAAATGTTACATGTATTAAACTACATGCAGATTACATGGCAAAGCAGGGGAGAAGCACAGGATGAATACAAGTGTAGAAATAGCTATTAGGCTTTTAAATTCTCATTTTCACCTTCTACACACTAACAGTCCCCTAAATACCTCTGTAGCCAAGCTCATAAACCCAACACATTAAGCAATGGATTTGGTCAGACTTTCCCACTATCCTAAATTATCTATGTTCGATAAATACTAATGATATCACTTTCTCCATTTCCCCACAATGTCTCCTGATGAAGAAAGGAAAAACCTTACCTTCCAACTATAATAGCTTTCTCAGCTTTTAAATAAGGTTTCCCCCACCCAAAGGTTAGAATTCAGCTTTCCAACATTGCTGCAAAAACAGTGTCCAGAACCACAGCGCACTGAAACCTCAGCTCTGTGCTGCTGCATAGTGCAGTGGGTTTGTTTATTGTTTTTTAACTGAGGACCCCAGAAATCCCAGGAAATCTGTGGTGTACCTCTACAGAGTCTGCAGAAGGCAACTGAGAAAAGTAAGATCATGTCAGCAGGCTAAAATTTGCTATATAGGCATCTGTATCTTCACTTTAAAAAAAACACAAACAACTGAAAACAACTGAAAACAACTGGTATAGCAAAAATATAAACTAGATGACTTTTTTGCCTTAGTGTGCATGCATCTGGGACTTTGATTTTTCCTCCAAAGAGGAAAAAAATGTTTTGCACATAAGACAGAAAAAGGTGAGGTATTTGTTTGTTTTCTCTTCAAGGCTAATAATAACCTATGGTCCATATCAGAAATGAGTGCAGTGTAAACTATAGAGGATCAAGAAGTGTTTGAGTTTTGGTGACACTCCTACTTATTTTGAGGTTTTTCAGTTTTTAGAAGACTATGTGTGAGCTGTGCCTCAGGGAGACAGCGTACACTAAGAGGGGATGGACCGGTTACTCAGCCGCCGAGAGTTTAGCTTGGTATTGGAGTGGTCCAATGGTTTGCACTAGCTTAACATTGAACTGGATTCAAAACCTTAAGAGAGGAACAATTTGGAGGGATGAAAAAAAAAAAAGAAAAATGGACACATTTTTGGGCTCAAGCACTTCACTTTAGCTCAGTCTCAGTTCATCCATGGCTACGGTGATGTTAACGTCAAGCATGCAGAGAGCATAAGCAGGCGTCCATCACTGAAAGGGCTGCCCCTGCCTTCGAGGGACTCATCTTTGCCTCCATTTTCCTTCCCGTGCTGCTGCCTCTGGCTCCCTCCTCCTGCCCCGCAGCAGTCAGAGGTGTGAGCACTCCTCCTCTCCATCGGCACACCATCCAACAGTCAGGCTTGCAGTACATGGGCACTGTGTCAATCAAAGAGTTAAAAATAGAAAGAGGGCTGGGGTTTTTTCCTCAGTATTCTATAATACCTGTGAAAAATGAATTGGCTTGTTCTTAGGCTAACCTTTGCCGACCTGTGTTCCTGTACCAGGCAGGTAATCACTGAAACCCATGTTTGCTCTCTTAGCCTACCTATCACAACCAACCAAGCAGCCCCTGATAAGGTTGTTATGTATTTTAGAGCAGTTGGGAGATGCAGGAAGGAAAGGACAAGCTGAATGCTGGGATTCACGCCTCCCTTTGTTTAAATCCTGGTACAGAGGAGCTACCCATGCAAATACTTCAAAGCTTGTCAAGTGTGAGCAGCTGTTCACAACCAGCTAATGCTGTGCTATTACCAAATGAGCAACAGCACGCTATCAGGCAATATTAACATTGGGTGGTGGGTGGCAGAAAGCCATTACGGGCTTTGTTATTATTAGTTTGTGTTGAACAACTTCACTCTTAATCTTACAGAAATATATTATTTTGCCGTAAGACACAAAATGCCCTCGGAGGCACCTGGCACATTCTACTTGCTCTACGGTCCTTTTGACTTCTCTGTCCTCCTCTTCTCTCCTCTGGCGTGTCTTTAGACGTGCCCGGTGATAGGGATGCAGTAGAGTGTAATGGAGGGGAAGAAGCGATGAGGATCTAACACTCTCAGACTGTGATCTTGCTGTCCAGTTCAGTGTGCTACCACTTAGTCAAATTTTGATATGATAATTAGCCTCTGGCCCCTTTTGTAGCCAGCTCTGCTTAACTCACTAGAGATTTTGAGGATTGGCACTGGTCTCTCCCTCTCTCATTACTGCTGCTGCTGTCTCAATGCTAACTTGCAATCACTGCAAGTAGGAGGACTGGGAGAGTCTGGGCATGCAGAGTTAAATTAATCCAAAGGTTATTTGTATCACATTAAATTTTTCCTGCCATTTGCTATATACAACAAGAAGAGGCTCTCAAATGATGTAATGCACATGGAAGGCATTGATAATATATTATGACAGGTATAGTAAATTAATTTGGAGACTACTATAAACAGTGTGAGAACATAGATTTTATTGCAGTTTCATCTGTGGAAAGATGGCAAAAATATCTCTTTTCTTAGTAATTTAAGAGACTGTAGTTGCTTCCAAAATACTTTGATGAAAACTTCTGCTTCTGAGACAAGGGAGACTCCACTTGGCTGGCCAGAGTCCAGCAGAGCTTTAGCAATTTAAACCAGCTGAAACCGTGGCCCATAATACTGTGTTTGCACCCTCAGCCCTGGAGAACATTTAAACAGGGTAGATCCAAGTTTCTACAGCCAGTGGAAAGACTAACATTAATTTCAGAGCTAAAGTGAGCCATTAGCCAAACTGAGTTGATTCGTTTTAGATGAAACGGAGGCATATATGAAAACAAGTCAGATTTTCATTTTCAAAAGCACAGATTTCAGAAGGTGAACTGATTAGTAAGGCCAGTTGTAAGGTACTTCAGCTGAACACCTATAGTTTGTTTTCAATAAAAGCTGCAAGGAGCTCTCTGGAATTCACTTCACAAGGAAAGGAGGAAAACTTGCAGGAAGGGGCTACAGACTGAAATGGATGGAGAAGCACCTTAGAAAGTCCGGCACAGCATCCATTTGGAAAGGAGGAAAGAGCTAATCAGCAAAGAAAACTTCATTTCGGAGGCCAGGAAGCACAGAGCTGGAGTAAACATTGCCAAAAGTCAAACTGAGTAAGAAGTTTGCAGAGGAAATTAAATAGTAATAACAAAAGGAAATCGTAAAAAGTTATTTAGCTATTGAAACACAAAGATTTTGAAGGAGAAAAGAAGTGATGGTGTTATACTGGGAGGATTAGAGCTGGCGTAGGTGTGTGAAAACACTAAATGAAATTCAGCTTTGGTTTTCTGTAAGAACACTAAAATCTGGAGAAAAGGAGGACAGATATGGGATGAGTGTCAGGAAATTGAAAATATCTCCTCAGGGGAGAAGCAAAACTCTGAGAGCTGGATGCACTCAGCCAGCGGGGTGCAGATCCCTCACCGCAGGACGCTCAGAGACCTGGCAGCCGCTCCAAGTAATTTTGTCAAGCCATGAAGGAGAGGGATCCACATGACTTGAGAACAGTAAATATAGCAACTGTAATTAACAAAGTGAACTTGCATCTAAAGGCACGTTAGCTTGATTGTAATAGTATGCAAGAGTACAGGGCAAATTTTGAAGGAAGGGAATAATTAATGATGTGATGATTAATGAAAAATCAAAGAAAGAACAACAGCCTGGGCCTGCCAGCTGGAGGGTACCATGCCAGACTAATGCCTTTCCTTGCAAGAGAGCTGATTGATTGCTTTAAGGAAGGTAATTGCCGCCGAGCGAAGCTGTCTGAACATCAGAGAAGCACTCGTGATATGGGAAATCATTAGTTAAAATGGAGGGGGAAGAAAGGAAAAGCATGCAAACTGTAGCCAAGAAAGCAAGGAATGGCTTTAAAGGGAGATGGTAAAGGGTTGTGCTGAAGGAGAACTTGTAGCATTTCCCAGGGCAACCAGGACCTTTTCAGCTGTTTCCATGAAGGACTATGGTTAAAAAAGTAGGTGTGTGTTAATGAAATGTGCTTATTAGCCACTTGCAGGAGACAACTTCGCACAGAAAGACATCTGAACACGGTACAGGGAGAAACAGATAGCCTGCAACTCCAGAATAGTAGCAGTAGTGTGAAATTTAACACCTGTTTCAAGATCATGTCTTTAGTATCTAACAGAAGGGTTTCTGCAGGAGTCTGGGGATTCACCTAGGGGATTCACTACTACATTACTGCAGGAGTCTGGCGAAGTGACAGGGAAGGAGAAAGAGCAGGGAATTTTATTCACTTACAGGAGCTACTGTGAGTCACCAGGGTGACATGGCTTTACAAAATGCAAATGTCATCCTAGAATTTGTTAGGGAAAGTACTTCCAACAGATGTAGGAAAGTGCTCACAGCCTTGCACAGCACATTAATCAGTGTTACTTGGAATATCGAGAACAAGACCAGCAACCCATATTCAGGAGAGAGAAATTGATATGGAGGAGGTAAGATGAAAAACAGTACTCTGTGCCAAGAGACTGGGAGAGTTTGACTTGCTCAGCAAATCAAGGGCTCCACTGTGCTTGAAATGTCTTGGTTAAGTAGAGAGTATAGCCCACTGTGCATTTTGGGTTTGAAAAATGGTATCCTTGCCTTTCTAGGGATCAGCCCTCATTTTTTAGTCCTAGTTTCCTCAGAAATCTCTGGGGTGGTATGCACCTGAGGGAAGGTGTACATCTGATGGTGACTATCTCCGTCTCTGTTTTCTATTGAGTTTGGACTTCCTCACCTATCACACCTGGGAAGGGATGAAGAGACACCCTTAACATAAAAGGATGCAGTAATAAGAAAGGTTGCTTTGAAATCTGTCATCATACTTGGAATTAGGTACCTAAAACATCCTTCTGGGCACAGGTAACCAGAGGCCTGTATTATAGAGGGCTAAAGGTAGGAAACATGAATCCTGCATTAAGGGCTAGATATGAATGTGTGCTTTCTTATGCTAAGAAATTGAGGTAGGGAGACTTTTAGGGAATTTTTGATGTAATAGCTCAGTGTCTAAAGTACTTGTCCAGGCCATGGGTCAGATGAGCCAAGTACCCTCCTCAGCCTGGAAAGCTCAAACCGATATTTTTCTATGTTTCATAAGAGAGGCTCCAAACCTACAAGCTGTAGGTGAATCTGGGGTGTGGAGATAGCCCACCTTTCATGTTAAAGCCATGCCACTGGGCATCTGAAACTGAGTATTTGTGAGGCTATGGAGGGAGCAAGCAAGAGGCAACACAGCTTATTAAGAAGGTTTGACTGGGAGGAAGATAGGCAGAGAGAGCAAACAGCATGAGCCTTGTTTCCCTTAAGAAAATGAAAAAAGTAGTAGTTAAAGTAAATAGTTCACCCTTTCCTGGAGACAGGAATGCAACCTGTCATGTGATCTTTGTTGTAAACAGATGATAATTCCTTAGAAGACTTGGAAGAGGAATACATGTGTTCTTGCACGTAAGATTGCATGGTGAAATGAGGCTTGGACCACATCCCTCAAAGAACTTACATGTAAAGCCACACAGCTGGTGAATCCCAGACAGACACGGGTGTTGAAATGGGTGCCTATCTGGCCAGCTTATCTGTTCATCATCTGGGTTAGCCCTTTGAGTGGAATTCATCTCACCTGATCAACGTGGGGTATCAAATGGAAGCTAGTTCTCCAGGTGGCCCATGATGAGTGAAAGGAGACAGGTGGTTCAGCACTCCTACCTGGTGTGCTTGTCCCACATCAAGGCAGACCAGCCTGCTGTCTTCATGGGTATTTCTGCTGGTTACAGGGAGAGCTGGACAGACAGCTTGGATGACATACCCTGTGTCTGAGAGCTAACACCAGGTGGGACAAATCCAGCCATGTGGACCTTAGCACACAAAGATCCAAGTCACAGGGATTCAGGCCCCTCTGGGGTCCAGATACTTTTGGGAATTGTACCTGGCAAAAGGCAGGATGGAGAATGAAGATCAGCTTGCCTGTGAGAGACTGCAGGCCAAACAGCTGTGGATCAAAGAGTTTAATAGCTCCATTGGCAAAGATGATAGATTTTTGCATGTTCAGCAAACCTAATCTCTTCATTTAACTTAGAAAATTTACAAGCTCTCCTGGCGCAGTTGGTGGGGCTTGTAACCTTTGTGATCAGATGAAGCCAATGGAACATATGTGTTATGACTGCCAAGTAGTTCAGATGTTTCTGTCCTTCTTCCTTTAAAACAGTACAAAAATAAAAGTAAACAACTACCATTAAGATTAGAAAATATAGCATTCAAATCCCAGGAAACCTCCTAAATCAGAGATCCCACTGCAGAAATAATTCCATCCCATTTTCTACTTTCTGGGAGAAGTGTTTATCATCAGCATGTAGCAAAACCATAGAGATTATCATGGTTCTACAGATGGCAGCATTCACTTCAGGAATATCTTTCCTGTTTCAGGGCTTGATTTCTCAACCTGAATTTTTTCATTAACTTTAATGCTTCACTTTTCATTATCCTCCCATTGGGAAATGACTTGACAAAATAATTAGGAATGCCAGCTTGATGCAGGAGTTCACTTACCACACATCTCCTCATTTTCCTGTTTGCATTTGTGTAACAGGGCTCTGTATGTGTAGATAAACAAAGAAGAGTCCCACAGGTCTGGGAATAAGCCAAATGCAAAGAAAGAAGCAGGTAAGCCAAGCTAACTCCTTATCACCAAATACTTCTGAGCTCGTTGGACACATCAATGGTTTAGAAGGTGCTGAAGTACGTTAACAAGAAAAATGCTAAGAGGGAACATTATCGGGGGGGTTATGCCTACTCTGCATCCAGCAGCAGCCCCAGCTGCCCCAGGGTGTGCCAGACACAGCACAGATGCAGCAGTACTGGGGGAAGGTGCAGCTAAAACCAACCCGCTGGGCATGTGGGACCCCTGCACTCAAACATCGCTGGCAAGTGGGTCCACTGCCTACGCACACCTCCGGTACAAGCTGCCCACAGGCAGTCTCTGCAGACTGCCGCTGAGATGGGGTGGGATGGGGTAGGGTGGGAAGCATGCTGTGGAGAGTGTTTTCCAAGGCAGTAGAGATTTTGAGTAAAGAGTTTGATTGAAAAAAACCCACCTCAAAACACTTCACAGGGAAAAGCAATAGCAAAGGCTCAGCAGCACTTAAGGTGGAAATTCTGGTACCAGCTTCAGAGGTTTCACACTGTAGGGAGTCTGACCCAATGCCCAGGATGGGAAGAGATTAGCCACAATCCTTTTCATGTGGCCACAGATGTACATGGCATTGCAAAGATGCCATCAGAGAAAGAATAAGCATCTTTCACCTCTCCTTCTTCAACTTTTCACCCTGCAATATTTGTGAGGTTGTTTTAAGCAACAGAGCTCTCGTGCCCTTCTGACTCTTGTGCCAAGGTAAAGCACTTGCTACGTGAACAACGCCCTGAAACACCCCAGGTATTTATGACATATTGCTTAACTGAACAGGGCCCAGGGCCACGGCAGTTTCACAAACACCTGATTTCTTTCAGAAGGGATAGTAAGTATTGGTTTCTAGGAGTCGAGATCTGTGAATGTTTTCTGGAAGTGCAAGTGTGACTGTAAGACCAAGAAGGTCATTATGAGAAAGGAGCCACAGTCTTAGTGCTGTGACAGTTTCTGTCTGGAGTGAAACGTGAGTTTTTCTACACATCAGGGATGTCAGGGTCTGTGAGCCACATTAAGGTCATTACTGAATTAGGGCATTTGAATACAGATCTAGAGCTGCATCATCTTTTCCATGAAGTCCAGAAAAGATTCTAACTAAAACTTTGGTTTGAGCTTGCCTCCAGAAAGCTTGTTCTTTGTCTTCACTGCCTAAACTCAGTTTTTAAGTTACTCCATTTTTTCCTATGTGCTTCTGTATACATATGCATATATATATACTTTTCCACCTTTTTTTAAAGAACTGCCCTCTTTTCATAACTGAAAATCAGGATGTATGTCTGCATTTGATATCTCACAACTGAAGAGCAGGCAAACTAGTTATTTTTATCTCTATTTTACCAATCTCCTAAGAAAGCAGGATTTTACTACCTTTCTCTTGGGCCATCTTTCCTCTGAGCTTTTGAGCTAGCTGTCAGTTGCAATCACATTTGACAGAGGGACAGAAAGTCTTAATTCCTGGTTTTGTTAAAATCAGTAACTACTTAGGGGAGAAGATAAATTTCTTCAGTGAAGGCAAGTTTTCAGGGCACTAATTCCTCTACCAGCTGGTACATCTCCCCTGAATGCCAAGCCCCCCAGCTGTCTCTGGTGGGGTGCAGCAAAGAGTTGAGAAGGGAGGACTTGGGGGGGATGTGGAGGGCAGAAGAAGGAGCTGGAGTTCTAGCGTATGCCACTCATTTCAGTAATAAAACATGCAACAACCTAACCATATTGTAAGCATGCAAAAAAAAAATGGTATGACACTCCCTTCAAAGAAAGTTTTAGTGTACCTAAACACTTCCACTCTTTCAGTTCCGCCAGACAAACTCCCTTTATCTTGGTGTTAGTGGGAGCAGACCAAGAATGTACCACTTGGAATTGATTTTTCTATTTCCGAATGAAGAGGAATTTTGCCTCTTTTGCGTCTTCCTGGTTGGTTGGATTCACATAAAAGTGCCTGATTCCTGTGTCTAAACTCGGAATTGACCTATACACTGGCCAGCAATCTCTCTCTTTTTGATCTATTTCTGCAGTGGAAGAATAATAAAGCTCTCACTAGTTCCTTGATTTTAGCTATTTTTAGAATTAAATATAGTGCATGTGTCTTTTTTGCCCTTCTTTTGAAACAGGAGGCAAGAGGATATTGCTGATAAGTAGATCAGCTCCAGGTCAAGTCTTTTACAAACAGTACAACCCAGTGTTAGCAAGATCAAAACTACTTTTTAGTTCCTTGTGTGAAAGTGGGTGCATTCACACTTTCTGATTGACAGGCTCAAATCTTTGCTGTTGCTGCTCACGATAAGCTCTGATACATGACTAGGCATCAGCTTTAGCACTAGTGCTCTGCCTTCTTCAACACAAAGTTATTCTACTCCCCATCATTTGGACCCTGAGCACTTAGTGACGTGGCGTCCAGTGCAAGCTTCAGTTTTGTTTTCTCCCAGCAGGACAGTATTTTTCTGTGGAGACACACAATCCTTCTGCAGAGCCATGAAGGACACCTCATGGCCAGCTGCAGCATTTTCTGCAGTGACGTAATTAATGCTGACGATAGGTGCCATTATTTGGCACTGAGCTGACCCAGCAGGGTGAACCTGAGAAAGGAGGGTACAGTGATTTGATCATAGTCACTAGGTGACTATAATCCCAGTCCTCTTTCTGCTGTCTCTCCTCTCTACTACAGCTTCATTATGACTTTTAAAGTTCCACCACAGGCCAGTTTGTACCCCTTTTGGTCTGAATTAGTGATGGCTATGTAACTTGAGTGACAACTTATTTTATTCTTAGTAATGGCTAAAATTCACCACCTTTTCTCCCAGCTGTATCCTCACATTGGGTCCCAGACAAACACCTTCCCACAGCACCTCAGGAAGCAGCACCCAGCACACACATGTTTCTGGCTGTTCCCTTATGTGCCACATCCTGCCAAGCAGGAGCATTGACAATCATGAGTCAGGTCTCAATGCTGTGTAAGAGTTTCCTAAAAAAAACAGTAATTCTTGATAATTTTACTCTTAAGGGACTTTTGGGGAGTTATGGCTTGCAACTTGTTTTACAGAAATGTAGGAGGGTTGCTCTTATGTTTGTGTGACTCGTGTTGCCCCATCCCCATGGGAGCGCAAACACCCCACTGTTTTCGTTGCAGCTTGCTCTGGACCCAGGCTGAAGGCAAGAGAAAAGTGCTGAAACATCTTGCAGCGCTTTTTGCTCCATCCTGCTCTGAGGACAAAGGCAAGTGAGATGACATGGTTAATCTTTACCAGGCAAGGCTAGAGAGAGGATCCTGAGCTATCTAAGTGCCAGCTAATGCTGCCTTGGCAACAGTTTAATGGGCAATGGCCTGTACTTGAATGACTTCAAGAAAAGATGTAATCAACCATTCGCTATCTTCCTTCTTTCCATTAAGTTCAAAGTACTATATAATCACTTCAATTTTCTTTCAGTGGTGATAAAGCTCAAATACAAACCACAAAGCCTGAACTCTCAGTCAGCCTCCATGTTTTATCCTGGATTTATCTTCAGCCATCATCAGGTGCTGTCTTTCTTCCTGACCCCATATGGAAACTGGCCTCCAAGGAGGGTCAAGTATTCACTTTCATACTCCTCTGTGCTGAAATGCTTTTCCTGGCAAGATTAGATAAAGCAATTCCTTTTCATTTCAGGCCATCCCAAGTAGATGTTTTATAAAAAATCTACTTTAAAGCAATTCTTCTTCTCATTTGCTATAGGTTTATAGATTGAGACTATGGCCAGGCTATTTTTATATTCACTGTGCCAGGAACAAAGCCCAGTAATTTATTCTGCTTGTAGAAAAAAATATTGATTTGTATCTTAAAAAGGCATTTAGAGGATATTGTCAAAGACTTCTCTCCCAGTCACTACCTGGTCAGAATCTGCAATATGACTCGGAGCCAAATCCAGTTAAAGCATTTAGGAGTACTTTTTAATTAAGTGCAATTTAATTAAGTACAAATTAAGCAAAATTTGCATTATTCCTGCATTTTACATTGAACAGCCATTGATGAAACATAGTAGCAGTGCTGGCAACAGAGGCTGGCATTTTCCTTTCCCTGAGTCTTCGCCACATGGACCCTCTCTTGCTCATCAGGTGAAGCTTGGTTTCTTTACCTTGCAGCAGCACTGGCCACAGGGGAGAGGAGAGTAACACCAGTTTTCCTATAGCCTAGAGCGGGGACATCAGCTGGGACAGTCTGCTGAGATGTGGGGAACGAGGGTTCACACCTCTGTGAAGAAAATATTAAATATCTCCCTTCCTGTGTGAATGTCCTTGCCACTTGGCTTTCAGCAAGTTTGTCTTTTAAAGGTGGGATCACACTTTCAGATGGTTTCTACAATGTACCTGAAACCCTGGGGCACCACTGCCTTGCAGGGACTCACTCACACGGTGATGCTCTGCCTGCCTAGCTGCTCCTCAGCCCCACCAGGCTGTGGCTGCTGGACCCCACAGCTCCTGTTCTGGACCTGCACAGAGTGGCTGCTCCTGCCCCCCAGACCCAAAGACAACTGGGGCCATGCAGGAAGGCATTGGGGCTCACCCTTCACCCAACGACTGGACAGACAGGCACCTGCTGATGTATAGAGCCCATGTCCTCAGCCTGGCAGTGATCCTGCATCGCTTTCAATGATGCTGCTGTCCTGCCTCTCTTTGCTGCAGCCCATAGGAGGGATTTCCACATACCTGCAACTCTGATGCAGGGGTTGTGATGCCAAAATTGTGGTCCAACTACCCTCTCCCTTGACAATCCTCTCCTCGCTTTCTGAAGAGTAACTGGCATGGAGACGGGCTCTGCACCATGCAGCGCACTGCTGCTTTGGCCATGCAGTGTCTCCTTGATTGGGGGAAATATCTGGACCCCAAGGACGGCACAATCCCAAGCACAACTACAGGATGGGCGGGGAATGGATTGAAAGCAGCCCTGAGGAGAAGGTCTTAGAGGTATCGATTGGTGAAAAGCTCAACATGACCCAGCAATGTGCGCTTGCAGCCCAGAAAGCCAACCGTGTCCTGGGCTGCATCAAAAGAGGTGTGACCAGCAGGTCGAGGGAGGGGATTCTCCTCCATCTACTCCGCTCTGGTGAGACCCCACCTGGAGTACTGCGTCCAGCTCTGGGGCCCCAGTACAAGAAAGACATGGAGCTGTTGGAGCGAGTCCAGAGGAGGGCAACGAAGATGATGAGAGGGCTGGAGCACCTCTCCTATGAGGACAGGCTGAGAGAGTTGGGGTTGTTCAGCCTGGAGAAGAGAAGGCTCCGAGGCCACCTAATTGCAGCTTACCAGTACCTGAAGGAGCCTACAGGAAAGCTGGGGAGGGACTGTTTACAAGGGCATGGAGTGACAGGACAAAGGGCAATGGGTTTAAGCTGCAGGAGGGTAGATTTAGATTAGATGTTAGAAATTCTTTACTGTGAGGGTGGTGAGGCACTGGAAGAGGTTGCCCAGAGAGGTTGTGGATGCCCCATCCCTGGAAGTGCTCAAGGCCAGGTTGGATGAGACTTTGGGCAACCTGCTCTAGTGGAGGCTGTCCCTGCCCATGGCAGGGGGGTTGGAACTAGATGATCTTTGAGGTCCCTTCCAACCCAAACCATTCTATGATTCTATGATTCTATTATTCTATGACATGCCCTCACCTTTGGCAGGGGGGCACCACGAAGGAGCTGCCCTGAGCAGCAAGGGGCATGCCCTCAATGGGGAGTGGGGCAGCAGGCAAAACCCTCTTCTCTGAAACTTGTTGAATGCCAAGACACAATCATAGCTCCAAAATGAAATCAGTCATGTGGTAGGTATCTCCAGCATCCTTGCACACATGCGTGCACACACATGCTAGCCTGTACCTGCATACACACACACACACATTTCCTTCTGTACACATACAGGTATGATCCAGTGCACAGCTGGTGAACCCCAGTAGCCAGAGTACATCCCAAAAATGAAATACAAATCTGTGTCCCCATTTCAGTGTCTAGATCATACAGAGAACGAGGGGGCTTCTTGTCATGTAAACACATGACAGGACATGCAGCAAGGACACAGAGCACTTACCACATGCTTCAGAGTGTTGAAATTAAATATTACAGGTAGTTCTTGTAGATCCACTCATTATAAGGTTACCAGACACTTCCCATTGTAAGACCCTGTTTTCAGTTCCTGATACGCCCAATGTTGACTGCCTGGACTAACATTTCCCTGTGCGAGATGTTTGCATCAGGTTTCTGTAGTATTGGTTTCTGCAGTTGTAGAAATTGCAGAAAGCTGTAGTTCAGGCACTTAAAATTACAGAACTAAGGAAGATATGTTGCTTTGCCTTTGTTAAAAAAAATCTTCTTGAGGCCTTTTCTCAAAGCATCTTGGGGTGTCCTGTCACCTTTGAGAAAGATTTGACAAGCTGAATAAGCCCACTTTCATCCTACACATCTGTCTTCTGCCATGCTGTGAAATAGTTCCCAAATTTGTCCGGCTTGGAATTTTAAAAAATCACCCCTACTGAGTGGAGACCTTGATTTTATTGACTGAAATCCTGAAGACTATTTAAGCAACACCTGCCCTGCACACATTGTGGTGTGTTCACACCTTGGGTTCCCTGTTCATCCACCCTATAAAATCATATAACAAAATGTTTGAGTTGGAAGGGACCTTAAGGATCATCTAGTTCCAACCCCCCTGCCACGGGCAGGGACACCCTCCACTAGACCAGGTTGCCCAAAGGCCCATCCAGCCTGCCCTTGAACAATTCCAGGGATGGGGCATCCACAGCTTCTCTGGGCAACCTCTTCCAGTGCCTCACCACCCTCACAGTAAAGAATTTCTTCCTTATATCTAACCTAAATCTACTCTTCTTCAGTTTAAACCCATTACCCCTTGCCCTACCACTCCATGCCCTTGTAAACAGTCCCTCCCCAGCTTTCCTGTAGGCCCCCTTCAGGTACTGGAAGGTTGCTCTAAGGTCTCCCCGGAGCCTTCTCTGAACAACCCCAACTCTCTCAGCCTGTCTTCATAGGAGAGGTGCTCCAGCCCTCTCATCATTGTCCTGGTTCTGGCAAGGATAGAGTTAATTTCACAAGGAGCCAGGACAGGTGACCCAAGCTGGCCAGGGGCTATTCCATACCATGTGATGTCTTGCTCATCATAAAAGGGGGGCTAGTTGGGTAGTGGGGGAGGGGGGGTGGGGTGGTGGTTCCAGGACGGGTTGAGTGTCTGGTCGGTTGGTCGGGTTGGTTGTTGGATCGGTAAATCGTTCTCTGTTATCACCCATTGTGAATATCTGTTATCAACACTGTTGTTGATTGTTTCCCTCTCCCTTGCTGTCCCAGTAAACTGCCCTTATCCCAACCCTCGAGGCTTTGCCGTTGTTTTTCCGTTCTCCTCCCCATCCCACCGGGGGAGGGGTGAGTGAGCGGCTGCCAGCTGGGCCTAAACCACATCAATCATTTTCGTGGCCCTCCTCTGGACTCGCTCCAACAGCTCCATGTCTTTCTTGTACTGGGGCCCCAGAGCTGGACGCAGTACTCCAGGTGGGGTCTCACAAGAGCAGAGTAGAGGGGCAGGATCACCTCCCTTGACCTGCTGGTCACGCTTCTTTGGATGCAGCCCAGGACAGGGTTGGCTTTCTGGGCTGCAAGCGCACATTGCTGGCTCATGTTGAGCTTCTCATCAGCCAACCTTCAGTGGCTGAGTGACCAAGTCCAATGGCGGAAAAAAGCTCTTCCTTTTGCCTGTCATTACCAGGAACTCAGAGCCCTGAACATTAGATACAAGCCAAAAAAGCCAATCTCCACCCAGCTGTGCTACACACATCCCAGCACCTCCCCTTACCTTGCTTGGAACAGAAAGGACCTGATGAGACCAAGGAACCTGCTTCAGCTGGGGCAGGAGCAAGGGACGAGTGTCCACAGGACTGAAAGGGACAAAGGGACCTTAGCTCTTGGAGGCACCACATATATGCTTGCTCATCTGGGATGTCGCTTGCATCTTAAAAGTACCTTTCTTTGCCCATTTTCTGGGTAGAAGGCCACTGCATATTTCTCTGATGTTTAAGCATCTTCCTTTAAATTACAGCCTAAATGTCTTTGTGGGAAGTTTGTAACTATTTGTTCTCATGCCAATGCT
This sequence comes from Balearica regulorum gibbericeps, assembly GCF_011004875.1. Taxonomy (NCBI): domain Eukaryota; kingdom Metazoa; phylum Chordata; class Aves; order Gruiformes; family Gruidae; genus Balearica; species Balearica regulorum. The sequence continues at coordinate 59,125,743 of NC_046220.1, read as the reverse complement.
GCCTTTTAATAGTGGTTTTCTTGCTTAGGTATTTTTTCTTGGCAAGTTTTGTAGGCTGCAGCAATATTGTTAGACTTAGCAAAGACAAAGCCAGCATGAGGAGCTCAAAGGGAAAGACTGGAGTTTCAGTATGGGTAAAAAGCCCTGACTCCAAAGTGGAGACAGGGTGAGTGATTCAGGGTCTAAGCCCTAAGCTGAAAGTGCTCACTGTTTGTCCTCTACTAGCTACAAAAAAATGTCATCCTTCATCTAAGGGGACCAAAAAAAAATCCCATCCCAAAGAAGTGGACTGTAAGGAAAACCCTATTGTCATCTGGGCAGAACTACAGTGTAGTACAAACTTCAGGTACATAATCACAACCTGTTTTTTTCAGCAGCTTCCAGCATGCAAGACAGACCAACCTCAAGGGTGAAACAAATGTTTGTCCAGTAACAACATAAAAAGTCTGACTATATGTAGTCCTGTATCCCATATACTCAAAAATAAGTGTCTAAACTTAGGGAATACTTCTGATCCTAATTATTCTGTGCTTCAACTTGCCAGGTCTAAAATGGAGATAACTCTCACCATCATCCTACCCCGCAAGTGGGAGGATATATTCATTATTGTTTGTGAAACATTGATGCTTCATAATGGTAAGTGCCACAGAAAAGCCTATAAAACAGTTAATAACTTCATCCTCACAGCAGGATTTATAGGGAAGGGTAATAAATAAGGTATAAAACCTCATTAAATAGCAAGGATGGAATAATACACTGAATAATTGCTCACTAAGGGGACTCATGTCCCCTGTGCACTTAATGAGGAATAGGTATATGGGAAAATTAATATGTGATCTTCTTAAAACTGTGCATGGTGCATAAGGTATGAAAGCAACAGAGGTAAGAGCATACAGGCAATCTTCAATGTGGCATTTCCTACATTTTGATTAATTGATATAGAAACCATAATAATGGCCTTTAGCACGGTTACTTGTCTGTGCATGTGCTGTGATACAAACTTAGAGGAAAAAAGATACCCATGCATTAATCATATTATTTGTACAACCTCACCATTGCTGCACTCTTATTCTTCTGGAAAGCATTATACAGGGTTGCTCTATAAGGCAGCTCAGGTTTCCAATACAATATCCTGGGTTTAGGTGCTTGTCCCACAGAAAGAAACATGTGCCAGACTGGGTCTGAGCCTGCTCAGCAAAACAGACAGGGAGAGCTGCAAAGCTGTACACTTTATTAAAACCCTCTCACACAAATGAAACATCTTCCCACAATGTATTTTCCAAATTCTTAAAAAAACCCACCCCAAAACTGTTAAAATTAGCATTTTGTCACTACTTACTGAGCCAGCAATTTTCCCAACACCAGCCCCCATCTCTGTCCACAGTGGATTTGCTGGCAATGACAGTGGCACGTGAGCACCTCAGCTGTGAAATGACTGATTATTTTTATCCGTTTGATTATGGAACTGACATTGGAAATGGGACTTCTTACCTGGGAAAGACCTTTTCAACTGCTCACTCAGGGTGAAAAACCTACAAAGGAGTGAGCAATGGAGGTCACTGAGCTCTGTTCCCTGCTGCATGGATGGGTCCCAGTGCCACCTCACTGCAGCATGGCATCCCCTCTAGACAGCACTAGTACAGGCAGGAGTGTGGATCAGGGCTGCAGGAGGGCATGATCTGATGGCTGCCGAGATTTGCAATATCTAGGGGATGTCCTGTAGCTGCATGGCATCCTTGAATATTGCTCATCTCAAGAGAGCTACTAAGTTTAAAATGAAAATTAAAATAGACTATGCAATTTGGTTTTCCATTAATACAAAAAATTTGCATTAAGCATCAAGAAGGCTATACATATACACACACACACACACACACATACATACAAATACACAAACATTTATATATGTCTCTGTGTGTTTCATGCGTAGCACAATAACAGCACATCTCCTATTAAGGAGGTGTCATAATGCGCCCATAGTCACGCAACAGGCGAAGGGCACGTGTGGGTAGAGCAGGCAGGTTCCCTGCTTCCAGTTCAGCCCTGTCCTCAGGACGACACTATTTATTATCATGGGAAAACATCTTAAAAATACCGGCACCCTACAACTCAAGCAGCCCACTGTAATTGAATGATGTCTGTCTCCTCTGCTGCAAAGAAGGACTGAGAACTGTGGCAGTGCACAAAGCGGAAAATGCTCACCCTCTCGCTAGCACACACTGGACCTCAGGAGCAATGATGTGGACACGGTTGTCCGAGTACACAACGCTAGCTCACGTTTCCAAGGCAATATCCGGATCTTAATACGCTGATGTCTCAAAATACAGGTCCCAAGCAACCTAGTGCAGTGGTATAGATTCAACATTATGTTTAAGGTCATTTTTAATATATGTCCTTTATGGTTGTTCTTTCCCTTTTTATTTCTTCTTCTTTGCTGGAATAAGTATTTCATGTGGTTTCTTTGTTTTCATTCTGAATTTTATAGTTGTGACTCCCTTTTTTTTTTTTTTTTTTTGTTATTGTTGAACTTCCTGCTCTGTTGCAACTTATTAATTTTTTTTTTTTTTTTTTTTTTTTTTTTTTTTACAGGACGGCTTGCATAGTTTCCTCTATCTCTCTCTGGAGATCAGGGTTTCAATAAATACATTTCACGTGGCTCTTACAGTGTTTCTCCTTTTTTATTTTCTACCCATGACATAAAGAAAAATAGATCTGGAAATAAAAGAACACATCCAAAGATATAAGTAAATGTGGGAAAGAGCTTCATTCCCTCTGGAGCAATAGCATCGCTCCCCAGCAACTCCTGAGCAAGTCCTTCAGGACCAACACAGGAGACACAGCATTTATAGCTAGCATCACTCTCTCTCCCTTCTTTCTGAGTTCCTGGTTGTGGGCACTTATTCAGTTTATTTCTGAGCTAGTTCTTTCAGGCTTCTGAATAATTTATGTTTCAACAATGAAAATTGCTGTCCAAAGTACCCCCATAAATTCACTAATGACACCTCAGCTTTTGAAAACTGAGACCACAAAATCCTCCTAGTGATACAATTTAATGCCAAACTCCTAACTTCTTGACAGCTTTCTGAGACTTACATGGACAATTTTAATTGTTTAGCCTGGCTGACTGAACCCTGGACGAGGAAAGAAAGTTCCTTTTTAAAGCTGTTCAAAGCTTTGACTGAGGACTGCTGGCCATACCAGGATGCACTGCAAAGGTCTGTGCTTTTGTGGTCCTCTCCTCAGTCCCTTTTTTTTTAATCCCCATTTTGGTAAGAAGAGATGGCCATTGCCAATACAATAGGACTTCATGCTGTCTCCCTTTCCCTCATGCTCAGACACAGGTGAAGCCATTCTTGGCAGCTGGCAATTCAGATGACAAAGTGTCCCTGACACAATACAACACATCATCTCTGCAACACAGAAGTTGTGAGGGAAATAAATCTTTGCCCCGAATGATTCAATCAGTTGTATGAGAGAGATATATAAAGATATGGCAGGCTTTGTATGAGATCTCCATGCTGCATATTGCATGCATTGTCTAATAAAATATGAAACATTTAATTACAGTGAGTGATTACTCTCATTTCTTCAGGACCCCTAGAGCTGTGGTAATTTGATGAAGGAAGATTTGAAAAATGATGCATGAGAACAGAAATGATGAAACACACTGCATAAAAAAACCCTGCTACCTAAACAGGGGTGCTGCAGTACTTTTAAAAGAAGAAACCTCCGAGTTTCGATCCAAAATAAAGGCATCTCCTTTAAAAACAACATGCTTCTGGACCAAGATACAACAAACAACACTGGTTACACTTACAGGCTTCTTTATGGATTTATTATTTTTCAAGATTAAAACAGATTCACTGGTAAAAGCCAGTGGGATGTGATCTCTGTGTTTAATCAAAATTATTATTCACTTGAAAGTCTCCTACAAGTCACTCACTGTATTATCTCTCCAAAGCACTGCTTATGCCTTTAGACGATCAGGGTTACAACAAACATGTGTGAGTTACTGTCCTATCACCCACAAACATATTTTAAAAGGGACTTGAGAGAGAAAGAGCTAAACTAACCAACTTGTTTGGCTGTTTTGCAGAAGAGCTGCCTCCCTCATCAGGGCTCTGAGAAGGGTGTGGAAGGGTACAAGCTGGGAAGGACATGGAAGACCACTTTATTGTCCTTTGCAGAGCAACCATGCTGACATGGCAGCTATGAGGAGATGGCCCCAGGAGGAAGGACAGGAAAGGGAGTCATGACGATGTTGACACTGCATTCACCTCTCTCCTTTGATGAGCTTTGCTTTTCAGTCTTGCCTCTCTGCAAGATACCACTAAACTGATGACAGCTGCTGAACACGAGCACAGGCTGTTTCTTCACAGGTGACCACTCGACCTGTGCACATTAATCTGCTGCTGGGTACACAATGGTATGGCAGGGCAAGAACAAAAGCAGCTACAATTGCTTTCAAATGCCAGTTTATTTATTCAAATGGGGTAAAGCTGTGCGTGCTCATGAAGTAGGCACTTTTATAAATGAGACTGGTAATAGCTTTGCAAGGAGTGATGCAGCTGTGATGGCATCTGTCCAAATGTCCTTAATGCTCATCACCTAACTACTAGGAGATTCAACCCCCATTTCCCAGGGGGTCTGTGGGCATTTGGGGTCTAGCCCATGTCTAAGCACCTGCCTTTTACCCTGGGGGCTCTGGCATGTGATTACAGTTGCCCAACAGCCCCTTTCCTATTCTCTGTTCTTCAGGTGCAGTCCTGGCTCTTGAGTGTAAGTGCATCCTCTCCCAAAAGGCTGAATATTCTGTCTTACAAAACACCTTTGTGAAGCCTTGGACAGAGAAGAGCAAGCAGACATGTGGATAAAAATAGCCTTTGCAGAGACTGTGTAAAGACACTGTTTTGTTTCCTTACAAAATAAAACACAAAGGACCAGATGTCATTAGAAAAAAAATTACATACCCCTTAAGTGTAAAATCCTCCAGCCCAGCTACCTTCCTCTCAGAGATTCCTAGGGCTCTACCAGAGTCTGACTTCTGCAGCTTAGACTGATACCCTAACCCAAGTGTGCATGGTGATCCAGCCCATGCCTGCCTATGTCTTTAGCTTCCCCCATGTCACTCCCAGTGATATTTTTGTTTGTTTGTTTGCCTGTCTTTGTCTTCAGTTTTGTAATTTTTCATTTTCAGACAACAGGAAGGACCACCTCCCTCCAACTTTGGCAAGAGCACCGTCCCCAAGCCCTTCATTGTCTGTAGGTGATGACAGAGTTCACACCATCACCTCTGGCTTGGTGCAGATCCGGCCCAGCTTGTCTGTCTGTGCAGGTTACTTCTTAGGCAGTGACAAGTGCAGCAATTCCCGGGGCAAAAATCTCATTGTACCTGTCAGGATCCACCATCTGCACAAACGGGCCATCCAAGTTGCTGCAGCAGTCCTGATATATTAACTGCATCTCTGCCTAACAACAGCCATAGACTCCAGACATGGATGGGATTTCTAAGGCTGCCTTTTTCATTTGCTTCTCAAGTGGGACTTAACATAACTGGTACAACTAAAAGGTAAATAAAATAAAATAAAAACCAACAGCACAGGTCTACACCACACGGAATTCAATAGCTAGCTGATCAAAAGATGTTATTACAGGAACCTGAATTTGTAGTCTATTATCAGTGAAAAATACTGAAATCACTGATATGTTTTTATCAGCTATTTGTGTGGGATTTTTTTTTTTTATGAGACCAAAAACATTTATAAAGCATGATCTGCTGGATCATATTAGGTATATTTTTGATTTGTGAATATATATCTGATTTTTATTGTACAATGAAAAAAGGCAAAGGGAAACCATTTGACTTTACTCTTACATTAAGGTGAGATATTTTTGCTCATATGCCTATGAGCATAATATAACACTCTGTATAGACTAGGCTTTTCAGGAATGAGTTTCTGTGAAAAATACCTTGTCTTTTACACAAATATAGATCAACAAACTTTCTCAGTGTGAGTTTGACACACAAATTAGCTACATACACTTCAACTGCATTGTTACTGTTACTCTATGGTTATTTGCTGTCGGTGTTATTGTAGTACTTGTAAGCTGCAATCCTGAAACAAGAGCCATTTGGTGGGCACAGCTAGCACAGACAAGCCTTATCCCAAAGACCTGGCAAGCCAAATATAAAAACAAGAGACAAGAGACATGAAATAGGTGCTGGGTATAGAGAAACAAGAAGACAGTGTTGGTCAACATCACATGCGCTGGTTGTGGCCCACTGGCAACCTAGCAGCTGTCATGTCTTTGGTGGACACCATGGAAAAGGGGGTTTTAAAGAGGTCTAGCCAAAATTTTGGCTTGGATTGAAGCAGGTGGTTCTGCAGCACCGATGTAGCTCAGAAAATTTTGCAGACCTGACAGCGTTAAATTTGTGTTCCTGGCTAGGACTACTCAGAGATAAGAGGTAGGGACAAACAAGAAGGCAGCCAACAGCAGACCTGTACAGAGTACCATAGAAATTTGACAAGACAGCAGGAGCATCCCCTGAAGGATGTACCTCACTAGGTAATTAGGTGACGATAAATTACAAGGGAATCAGAGGAGGATGTTCTAGTTCCATCATTAGTGTTAAGACATTTTCTTAACATGAAAAAATTTAGTTTAATGGTCTATTGGGTAGTTCGTTCTGAGCATGATCTCCTTCCGCAGCTCCGTGCCAGCAGGCAGTGCCATCAGCTACTCTCACATCAGTTTCAGGGCAATTACAAAAAAGAAAATAACCTGCAGAGAGAGCCTGGTTACTTATTTTTAGCATTACTACTTAGACTGGTTAGAATGGCAGAACATACTTACTCTCTAAGAGGGATTTTGCTATGGCTTAATCCCCAAACAGAACATCTAAGGTGCACACCTATTGGCCACTATGGAATTTTCTTTCTGAGCTCTATAATGCTCCCTTTTTATCCAACTTTACAAGCCTTGTAAAAGCTTATCAACAGGTTTCAAGGTGTTGTGATTTTATAATTTGAGATCTTGAGTGCTTGGTATTTGTTAGTCATGGGCTTCGCTGAGCTAAATTTGCCTTACCACAAGGAATGTACATACCCAGACAATTTCCTCCCACCTTTCTATCACACGCCTAGGCAGGCACCCAGTTTTGGGAGATGCTGAATTAGTCATGTGACTCTGCCTGTGGCTATTAGGAAATAACTCTCACATCTGTTTTCTTGGCATCAGACAAAAAAATGCACTTACACATCTGAAACCTGGCTCTTAGGAACATTAAAGGTGTGCACAGTGTTTAAATCTAACCGCTGCTGTTGAGGCAGCTTTTGATGCTTCTCTCCCTTGCACTTCATGTTCCAGCTGTGTTTTTCCTCTAGTGGAAGGAAGCCTCGCTCCCGACACCAGCGCCTGATCCTATTGAAGTCAGAAGGGAACACGCCATTACCTTGGGCTAGAGTCTCAAAGGGTATAAATCAGCATAACTTCTGTCTCCACTATATGGGAGATATGCCAGTGCACACCAGTTGCAGATCTGCCCTTGCAGGTTCATACATCACCTGCTCTGCAGTTTGCTGATTTCCTGGATTAAGAATGGGAAGATGGGAAGACGCTCTCAGAGGTGATGGGCCCAGTCCTAGCACCGTGTGGCACAGCTATATTTACCTCGCAGTGCTAGACAAGCTGCAAGTTGCCAGAGAGAAACTGATGTCATCCAGCGGTAAAAATCTGTAGGAACTTGCCAGCTTTCTACTATATCAGAAGTAAGGGCTTGCACTTCTCTTTCAGGTTCATTCACTCTATGACATGCCAATGTTGGTAGACTTCAAAGTCTTCCCTTTTTTCTGTGGGGATCAGCAGTTTCTCAGCTCCGGGTGGGATGAGTAATCAAAGCTTTGTAAGCATGCCATAGCGTTTACAGGGGATATAATTCATGCAGAAATAATATATATATTCATGGATTTGATTTCTAAGCTTTCTGCAGTCCATATGCAATGAAAGAAGAGAATTAATTTAAAATCTTACTGATCTGATGTGACATGTTTTACAGCCAGAGCTCACTCTTCCCAAAAGTGTAAATAACTCTGTATGATACAGCCTGTGAAGGAATCAGATATAAATATCTAAGAATCACTATCGCAGGCCTAAGTCTTAATGAATGCCCCATGAATGAAGCAAACTCTAAAGCTGACTCCAAACAACTCACTGCCTGCTTCAGTAGCATTTGCAATATAATTTCTAATTTTAAAAGACCACGCAATAAGACACTAGGGTAAGTTAATCCAGCACAATTGAGACACACAGTGTGTTGGCCACACCTTTCCCTCAGACCCAATGCTTGGGTCCATATTGTGCTGTCCATCCAGTAACTGAATGTAACAGCAAATCTTTGCAGACTTACTGTTTTTGTTGTTGTTTTCTTGAAGCAAAATATGTGCAGTGACAACAACTAAATTACTTCAGACTGGTCCTAAGAAAATTAAACAGAGTTATGGTAAAAGTAAAGACTCATGTCCTGGTCCCTTATGATGATTTAACCACGTGCAGAGCACTAAACAGAGATTTTTGGCCTAAATGTGTCTCTCTCTGATTTTCCTGGGGAATTACCATTCTATCCACCTCATCTGAGAGTTTCTCTTGCTTGGAAAGCACTGCTCTGATTCAGTCGCAGCTCCCAAAGAGGCAAAGAGAGGGACACTTACTTCCTTGGACTGGAACAAACCTGGCCTGGCTTGAGGGGCTGGAAGCTGGTTTGCAAAACCAGGAGTGAACTGGACCAAAATCAAGGCTTTATCACTCCCTTTCAGGCAATGCCAAAGACTTGGTCCCTACGGAAATGGGTGGCAATGTTTGGGCTGACAGTCTGAGGCTACGTTTTTAACCCAGCAGCATCATAACCAGCTATTCATTTTCTAGGCCAGCCATTGAATGCAATTTTGTCATGTTATCACGAGAGGGGAAAAACTGATAAATGGATTTAAAGAGAGTTCACTCACATGGAAAGAAAATGCCGAGGTGCAGGGCAGGCATGCACACTACGAGGAGATGGGTCAGAAAATGTACAAGCCCTGCCCATACATCCCAGCACTTTTGACTCAGCTCCTGGTGTGTGGAAAATCTTTGTTATGGATTGAGGGAAGTTGATTCCTGGAGGAAAGAGGCCCCTGAATCATCGAGGACCCTTCCTAAGGCTCTCACAGGATCTCCTCGACCTCAGGGATATCAAGTAAATCATGCATGAACACAGCAAGAGTAGCAGAAGAGATGTCCTGAAGGCCCTATGATCATCAAATTACATTTAGTATTTTCCAGGATTTTTTAGTCTCTTAAGTTACCTTGGTGAGGAGGGCAAACTGGTGCTAGGCTTCTTGCTGCCATGGTACTTGTTGGTAGGACTGTGCCAAGTCCTGCTTTAGCAAATGGAAATGATCCCACAGCCGGGTCGTTCCAGCCCTGAGCAGAAACACAGCCTCACGTCCTGGTGATCAAGGACCATGAGCTTACTCAGCTCAGCCCTGAACCCACACAGACTTACAGCCCCTGATCTGAGCCTCCCTTCCAGCCTTTCAGCTGATCTGGAAGAGCCAAGGACCTGTCTCCTGTCTGCGCAGACAGCATTTTTAAGCTGCCTTTTGCTTCCTTGTGGCGAGGTTGCTGCAAAGTGCCCGGCGCACCGTCCCCGGGACATTCAGTATGCAGCCACAGCTCCAAGTCTGAAAGGCAAAGAAATGTCCAGGTGGCAAATCTGCAAAAGAACATGGTGGGGATAGGACCCGAACAAGGTGGTAGTTGCCTGTTTGAAGTGTCACAGCTTAGAGCTTGAGGTGGTGTAGGGGGAGATGTCTGGGCTTTTTTTTCACCCAGAACAGCCTCACTGCTGGAAGGGCACAGTCCTGCCCCGAGTCCTGCATGCTGCAGCCCTCGACTCAAGAAATCAATCATGTTCCTTAAATATTGTCGACAGAGGCTTGTTTCTCATTAAACCACCTGAAAGCAGATCTACTGACAGTCCCAAGAGGAAAATAAAGAAGAAAGGTATTTGTTTCCAGACATAGTTCAAAGGCAACAAAACTAAGAACTGCTGAAACAGAAACAATTGTCGTTGATTTTTTTTCCACAGCGTGAGATAAATTCCCCAAGCAATATCCTACTGAGGGAAAGCAGCATGACAGAGATACTAGTCTAATATTTCATCTCTTCCACATGGGGTGACATAAGTAGCTTGAAAATTGGCAAATTAGTGGGACAAAAATCTCACTCTCAACTCCAGCGATATAGATCGGCATGAACTCACTGAGAACAAAGTTATGGGCTTACACTAGAATAATCAAGACTCTGGTCCCACAGCTGCTCAGTGAAGTATGGTCAGACAAGCAAATACAGATGGGTTTAGACATTGATAGACAGAAAGACAGATAGACAGACAGATAGATAGATAGATAGATAGATAGGCAGAGTGATGTGAGTGATGCGAGTGAGCAATGCATCTGAATTTTCATGTCCCCCTTCTGCCAGCAGGTCCAGTTGACCCACTGCAATGCTGATCTGAATTAGCAGGGCAGTGAACTCTTATAGTCAGAAGCATCAGCTCTCTTCTGCAAATAGCAGGTTAAAACCCATGCAGCTGTAGAAGTACGGGAGGCTTGAGGTTGGCTGCAAGCCTGCTTTTTTTCTGTTTTTTTTGTTTGTTTATATGTATTCCCTCTACATAAGTATAATGCACCTGTTTTTGTGAAAGAACACACAGCTGCACTTCCTCAGTCTGGACTTTGAATGAATTGTTTCCTAGAGTGTACCTTATCTGTGCTTCCTGAAAAATTGCTGCAGTCTGGCATGCCAAAGAGCTAGACTGTGATCAGGCAGACAGGAGAGTCTTGGGAAATCTGTACAGAAGAATTCCTGGCCGTTATCCCTTCAGTGGCCTCAGGAACTCCATTACAACTTTCCCGGGCCATTACTTTTCTAGCATACAGTGTTCATGGCCTCCCAATGGCTCTGTGCTTGGGAAGGGTTTGCTGCATGTCCATATGATGAATATGAAGAGATCTCCGAGATCAGTCACGGGTGCTTCTGAAGACTTTGTCACTGCTGGATTTAGTAAGTCAGTGCTGCCTCAACTCCCACCCGTAAAATGGAAATAAGCTTCCCTTGCTCCAGCAGCTGCACCCAGTTTGGCTCTGCAGCGAGACATCCAGCCAGCCCTGCACCCTGTTTCCCGCAGGCAGTGAGCACTGGTGGTGGGAGAAGGGTCACAGGACGAATGGCCAGGGTGCGTCAGGAATGAGGCAGACGCCTGCCTTCCTGCCCTTCTGCAGCCCCAGAAAGACTGAAACCCTGAGGTCCCTCGTTCACCTCTTGCACGTGGACAGTTGAATGGCACCCCATCACTAAAGAAGTTTCCCATCTTTCTCCCTTTCTCACATCTTTAGTTCACTTGGGCAGGAGGAGAGAGGCATGCAGCTATTTTGGCCAGACTTCCATGAATCTTTACAGTTTGTCATTTGCTTTTGTTTTCCAAATAATTTTTCCTGGCTGTCAGCAGGGAAAGTCAGCCAGATCCTCATACTAGAGTATCAAAAGAAGCGCTGACATTGAAGAAACTGAACAAATGGGTACATCATCCTCAGATGTGACAGACGCCAGACATGCCCCCCTTAGCCTTTTCTCTTTCCTTTAGCAAGGCTGAAAAAACCCCCAATTTTCATGATTAATCAGGAAAAAAAAACATATTGAAAATATCAAATAATACATCATCTCAGGTCACCACAGCTCTGAAATCTTGCTCTTCACACCAAAGAATATCAGAGATCATTTGGTTTTCCAAGAAATTTTATTAATTGCTCTCAGTCTGTCAGAAAGCTCATTATCTCCTCTCTGCTGTTATTTACTAATCGGCCGCATCCATTTCTACAGCTTATCCTTAAACCATCAGCCAAGAAGAATGCAGTAGCCAAATGCTGGAGCCTTTTCTAGCATGCCCTGACCCTTAGCAGCATCTCGCAATGTCCACGTGCTAACTCCCAGTGTAGAACCTGCACGCTGTGGCAGGAGGAATCTGAAAAACCTTGCCCCAGGAGCTGCCTTAACAGCCAGTGTGCAGGATCTGGCAATCCTTTTGCTGCACGGTGCTAGACCCAGCTCTCAGGCTCTGCCTTTCTGAACCAGTCCCAGCAGCAATGGCCAAGCGCTTTAACCTCCTTGAGGATGAAATGCCTCACACGCTGCCCAGCTGGCCATTAAATAATACAATTCCATCCCCTTCTGCCAGCTCCAGATGGGAGCCAGGGATCTCCATGCCGCTCCTGGGAGGCAGGTGCTTGCTTTCCCCCGAGCTGTGGCTGCGGGCGGCAGTCCTGGGCAACCCCACTGAGGTCAATGGAAGAAGGACCAAATGCCTTTACCCTTTTTGTCACCCAATGGGTGACACGCCATGTGGTCTGGCAATGGTTGTTGCACCGCTAGCGCTTCTGTCCCTGGTAAATAAAGGGGCACGTGCATGTCTGGCTGGCAGCTTTCCCAAATGCTCACACCGGCATTTGTCCTGGGCCCATTAAAGCCAATGTGAGTCTTCCCCTTCATTTCAATGTGTTTCTTAAAAGCTTAAAAAAAACCCCATGTAACCTCAAACTCTGCATCACTGCAATGGAAAGAACTTGAAATTCAATCCTCTGTGTTTTAAAAATAATTAGTAGGATTTAAATGATAAAAAAGAGACACAAATTGCTTTGAGTATGTATCATAGCTTGTGTGCAAAAATAACCATTAAGATCACAGGTTTTCAGCAGCAAATTCTACCTTAGCTAAGATTTTATTCTGTAGCTTTGATAAACAACTGAAACAATGTGGACTGATGTTTATCATGTTTCAGATCCTTAGTTGCCTTAGGTATTATTTCTAGACAACATGTGAAGCCAAGGCTTGTGTTCTTCAGTCCAAGAAGAATATTTTAAGAAAAACTATTCCAGCCCATCTCCTGAACCTACCGCCTGCAGTAGATCAGCTAAATTGAAGGTGAAACAAAACAAATAATCCAGAGAAACAAAACTCCTTTTTGGCGTTACACTTAAGGTAACACAGTTACATGTCGTCCCCTACAGAGAGCAGTAAGTGTGTAAAAAAAATCCAGGGTAAAGAACAGTCACCACTAGAATTGTATTGATAGAAAATAATTCTGTGTAATTGCAGAGTATGGAATTTGAAATAAGAGTAGAAACTTGTCTGTGCACAGCAGTAAATATCTGCTACATGCCTTCTAAGTCAGAATCAGAATGAAGGAGGTGGTAAAATCCAAATGAAACACTAAGGCTCTAGTGGAACAATGCAGACAATAAAGCTTTTATATGCTGGTAAATGGGATGGGACAGGACAGTATTAGTAATTAACAGTAATTCTCACAAAATCAGAGAGTAATTGAAGTTGAAGGAGATACCTAGAAGTGGCTGGCCCAACCTTCTTCTCAAAACAGGGCTAACTCCAGTTTAACTCAGACTGTTCAGGATCTTGGCTAGATACCTTTTGAAAATGTCCAAGGATGGAGCTGCCACAGCCTCTCTGCACAACCTGTCCCAGCAGGGGACCCTGTGTCCACCCTCAAGGTGAGGAGTTTTTCCTTTAAATGCAGTAGGAATTCCCCTTGCTGCCATTCACATCTGCTGCCTCCTCTCCTTTCACTGGGCCTGAGAGAAGCCTGGCTCCATCTTCTCTATATCCCCCATTAGGCAGGTGAAGGCAGCAGTAAGATCCCAGGTGAGCTCTCTCTTCCATGGACTGAGCCATCATGGTTGCCTTAGATTCTCCTTGCATGGCATCCACTCCATCCTCCTCTGGACCCCCAAAATCCAGCTTCCAATAACTGTCTTGTACTAGGTCCTCAAGCTGGACACTGTATTCTCAAAATAGCCTCACAAGTACCCAATGGAGGGAAATAATTGCTTCCCTTGACGTGCTAGCTATGCTTTTGCTAATACTGCTGAATTTGCCGCTCTGCCTTCCCCACTGCACGGGTACATTGCTTACTCAGCTCGACTGGTCCACTGGGGCCCACCACTCCTTTTCTGGGTCTCTTGGGTCCCTTGGTCTGGATCCCCCAGACTCCAGCTTCTGCTGCTGTCTAGCATTACTCCAGCACAGATGCAAGGCTTTGATTCATCGTTACTGACAAATACCCTGCCCAATTTGGTTACAGGAGTGATAGGAGAAGCCGTACCGAAAACCCTTCTAAAGAAGTCAAGTCATAAATTAAGTAATAAGTGCTAGGGAAAGAAATTAAGGCATAAATACAGAAGATGAATGCCTGTCCCTGCCCTATTCAATAGTTTTAGCACCAAACAACTCCTGGAAAAGGCCTGGCTTTTTGACATGGAAGACGCAAAAACACCTTAACAATGTCCCAAGCTCTATTTCAGAAAGTTACCTAGGATACGACAAACACTTCAGATGCAGCTGTATGGCACTCGATACAGGTCATTCTCCCTGCCAAAGAGTTTAGCACATGTGGGGCTTGAGCTTGTCACAGCTACATTTTGCCTAGTGTCCCAGCTAGGTTGATTTATACCTAGCTGAAGGCTCTTAATGTCTTGGTTGGTGTAGGCATATTCCAAGAACCTTCAGATACAAAAGATCATTTCAAGAGTTATCATTCAGTTATTGTTTCATTAATGAAGACAGACAATTAAGGACCTCAGGGAAAATAAAGATAATTTGAAGGCCAGGAAGGGAGAAAGGTATGTGAAAGTGATCCAGTAAGGAATTGTAGGAAGGCTTTCATGTAAATATTATAAAAACATAGCAACTTTTCACTGTGTATTACTAATGAAAGGGGAAAATAATTCATGATAGAAAAAGATGGCAAATAACTGTAAGATCAGCCAACAACATGCAAAACCAAAAAGCCAAGGAGCAGGGACCAGGGGCAAAATGGCACTTGAGCATCTACCTAAAACAGAAAGCATCTAAACTGCCATTGAAATTAAGTAGCTGGTAACTAAATACATGTGTTCAGAAACTATTTATATAAGGAAAGTCTGGAGTAGCATAATGAGAAAGTATACTCTGGATGAAACTGTTCAATGTGTCTAAAGAGACAAGTCTACATGTACTGATAGGAATGGTAAAGGTTTCATTTGCTTAAAGGTTCAGAATTGGGCAGAGACAAGATCAAATTTACTTGAACTAAATTCTCTTGAATTTCATCACAAATCTGGGGACACTCCTGCTAGATGGTTCATTTAATTTTCTGACTTTTCCTAGTGACATGGTAGCTGAATCAATACCTCCAGTCTATTTTGGTCCCTTCTATTTAAAAGATATCTATATTTAATCTAAGCATATTCATTTGATCAAAACAATTCAGCCATTTCTGTTGATTTTTCAACTTTCTCTCAAAGATTTATTTTTTTCACATTGTGGATTAAATTGTACTGTTCTTTGTGCAAAAAAGTTTTCTAAATCAAAGTAAGAACAAGCAAGCCTCTCATTAGCAACAAGAAAACCAGAAATAAATCTAGGACTCATTCAAAAAGCAGGCTGTAATCTCTTCTATTATTTCCATAACCCTAAGGGAAACCACATTTCCCAAGACAGCATCTGAGATAATCCTTGAATATTAAGAAATGAGTGGAAAATGCAGCAGATTTAGCAGGCAAATTGGAGAGAGAAAGAGAGGATTGAGCACCTGGGAAAGAGACATGCTTCAGCATTCATTAGACTGGCTGTTATTTCTCACAATCTGGAAAAAAAATTCATCACTTTTCATTCCTCAATCACACTGATGATTCAGAGAGTTTTACACTACAAATAATTCTATTTAAAAAAATAAGTATTTCAAGTACCTGGTTGTTGTATGAGCAGCAGACTCAGATATGAAATTTGCAAAAAGTACTTAGAAAAATAATTTTTAAAATAGGATCCAGGATGAGGATTGTGCCACAGAAATATTTTATTTAATAGCTCTCAGCAAGTTAATATCCTTGTTCTTGCCCTCTACCTCTTTAGATGAAAATGCCTAATTTTGTCTTAGTAGGAGTGGTAGGAACAAATTTTCTAATCAAGAAATGCTGGGCACTTGCCATCTTAAAATGGAGCTGTTTGGCTTTCACAAAATTTCACTTGGAAATACTATGAAGATTTTTCCTCCACCATAGAAAATGGAGGAGCTGATTTATTTTCAATGAAATACTCTTAGAAAACACTGTAAGCACTTTCTGAATTTCTTTTTCAAGCAGCTACAGTCCCAATGCAACCATTTACTCACAAATCAACCGCAGCTGCTCTGGAGTATTTATTCCCACTTCCTAAAGGCTCAAAAGACCAAGTTCAGGTAATGTTTGTACTATGGGATAGCTGATGACTTTTTTCCTCCCTCTTGATTTTGGATGAGGCTTTGAAAATTAGGGACTGTCGACCTCCCCATGCAAAGGTGGAGGGACAACAGGAGTGGCGATAGAAGAACAGATGCCCACCACCACATCCACCTCCCTCTCTGGAAGGCGCCACTCCTATGTTCCTATGTGTGATCCCCTATGCCCAAAAAATCCTTCCCTGTGAAGCTCAGGGCACATGCTAGCAGCACCGGTAGAGAACTGGGCACTACTCCCTCACCATTAGGCAAAGAGGAAAGAATTTAACACCATCTTAAAGATCTCAAACCCTGCCCTATAGCAATAGAGCAAATGCTCATTGAGCACAGGGAGAGGAAAGGGTTTGAAATGGTGTTTCAGTGCTTCCTTTGAGCTCAAGCAGTACCAAACAGACTTCAGTAAAACAGTAAGGAGGCCTAAACTTTACATAAATATGCATGTGTATAAGCTATGCCCTCTCTCTTTGCATGCATAAATTTATGTATGCATATAAATGCCCCTAAAAGCTATGATATGTTTGAGCTTTCTAGGCTAACATTAAATGCTACTCTTAATCTTAATCTATTCCACAGCTGAACTGGCTCTTCTGAATTCCTGAATTTTGTAGGAACCAGGAGGGAAGCTTGTGTCTTTGATTCTGGCATTTTCATGTGAAACATGATGACCCAGCTTGATGCTGATTTTGATAGTCCCTTTTTTTCTTTCTTTTTTAATCTGTATTTTTAGCATGTGTAGAAGCATCAGTTTTCATATACCAATAACTTATTTTACCTGAAAAGCTGTCACACACAAATTAATGTCTCTCTTCCCTTGTTTCTCATTGCCCCCCACATACACGTTAATCACAAGCAGAAAGCACAAATGACACTACATACTCCACAGCATCTGCTCAGGCCTTAATTAATCCAACCTTCACACGGTCCCCATGGCAACGATGCTCAACAGTCTCCCCTTACTTGGAATATTCAATAGAGCATCTTACACTACATATTTTATTCAAATTATGGCTACAGAATTACTTCTGTGTTAGCAAAGCAGTGTCAGTGTTGATGGGAACAGAACGAGTCCTTGCTCTACTTGACCCTCCTCATGCATTACCTCATTAAAATATATAATGGCGTTCAAGCTAAGTCACACTAAAGCAGACATGTTCTTTTTCAAAGCCTAGAAAGAAGCCTATTACCACTTTTTTATGTCTAAAACTCTTGGGCTTCAGAAAATGAACAAGAATATTTTGCAGTACTGCAGCTGCACCGCATATCATAAAGGCAACTATGAAAATAGCAATAGCAAAAAGATATTTCCTTCATGTATTTCCTATCTCTCTAGTTCGGCTATCTTATTAGCACGTGTTTTGGCAAGGTGTGATCCCCATTATTTAAATCTTAATGGAGGCTGAAATAACAGCAGCTGTAACAGCTAATGGAAGAGCTGCTTATTTCAGTTGTTGGGTGGGCAAAGGACCCCCATTCTTAGTTTTTGGCTGAACCCTTTCTAGCTACTTTGAACAAGGCGCCAGACCGGATGTCTCCACCAGGATGCTGTCAGACTGCTCTGGCCAGATGGGCAGCAGGACCCCCTGCTTCCAGGAACAAAAAAGCTCGTCTCAGCCTCCTGGCAAAGGCAGTCCTGATGGTCAAAGACCAGGAGCAACCCATTGCCAACCCAGCCTCTCCATAGCCAGCAAGGCCCTGGGAGGCGTTTGGATAAAACCTCTTAGGCCAGCTTCGAAGAGGGAAGTACGAGCTGTCCCTCCTATTTTCCACCTTGCACTGTGCCAGCAAGCCCCTTCCCCAGGGGCGGCTGTGGGCAGGGGTCAGCAGAGGAACCCTGTGCCTCCTGGCCAGGTTCCCTTGGTGGGGCTGAAGCAGGGTGCTGCATGAGTCCAGAATAACACCCGCCAGTTATCATCCTGTAATCCCACAAACTATCCCTGTGTGAAAAAAAAAAAAAAGCCTACAAACCGTGAGAAGTGACTCAAGAAGGGACTTGGGTGTAACGGTGGGTGGGGAGGAGGCAGGAGCAGGTGGCTTCAGGTCGTGACTGTGCACCAGTGTCAAGTGGACGGAGGGCATGTTGGCTTGGAAAACCTCTGCGTGTTTGCATCTTATACACTGCATCTCTTTCCTCTGGGTATTAAATTACAACTTCAAACACAGACAGCATACACAGAGAGTTGAAAAGAATTATTTTGCTATTGTGTGCAGACAACTGTGTTGCTCTGAAGGTATGTACAAATTAAATGTTAATCTGAGTCCAGGGTTAATCTAATTATTGCTTCCTTTTGAAGTAAGAGGAACAATATTTACTGAGTAAATTATGGACCTCTAAAGATAAAACTTGCTTTGAAGATTAAACAACACACATCTTGTTAGTTATTACAACCATACTTGACCCTTGTTGCTTTGTAAAAACTTAAATGAATTTTGAATTTTCACAGAGATGTTGCATTTCAGAAGGCACTACTTCATGTTCTTGTCAAATGTTTTTTAACAGGACCTGAAATGGCAACGCAACAGAGAGTACCAAATACACGAGCAGCTGCTGGTGAGGTATGTGTAGCACACAGCTACTCTGCAATACAGAAGAAATACGCGTTTTAGCGTAGAGGGCACGTTGGCAGCATGGGGAAATCATCCTTATCACCATGGGCCAGGCTTGCAGGCTAGCTCCCCGCACGCTCACCACCTCGGTCCCTTGGGAGAAGAGCCATGCCCTGATGCCCGCTGGAAAGGGCCCAGAGCATCCTAGTTTTGTGCTGGGGAGGCAATCACAGCATAGTGGAGGCATTTTGTCTGAGTCTTTCAAGCTTGGATGCAGGTCTGCATGTTCCAAATATCTGATGGCCTTCAGATCTCTTTTATGTTCAGGCCCATCTCTGTAATTACCCCAGAATGCTGACAGAAGTTGCAGAAATAATAGGTTGGAAACATCTGAGCAACGTTTAGGGAAATGTTTCTGCTTATCAGAAGGCAATCGCGAAATTAAGTGGTGAGCACTAATTGAGTTTCATTTAATTGAAATTATAGATGGAAGGAATGCATTCTGGGGAATTTCAGTTACCCAGATGTTCTGAGCTCCCAATTTCTCAGAAGGAAGAATATTTTTAGTTTGGTATCTGCAAACCATGTTCTGTTAGTCATGTTCAGAATATTCGAGAAGCATGTTGGAGTCCCAGCCATCATATGGCCTTTTCAGCTGATGACACTCCAACACAGTCCTGCCTGCAGGACAAGCAGAAGTGACTAACCCCTTACAAATAAATTAAAGTGTTTCCACTCTTTCTGGTGGTCTCATGCAATGCTGATATATTGTCCTTGAAAGCTGTTATACTGATCTATTTGAAGAACAATGCTCTAAATCAAATGAGAACAGCTGGAATCAGAATTAGAAATTGAATCATTTCTGCTGTGCAAATGAAGATTTCCAGTAAGACAGCTGATGAGCCCTACCCTTTGTCAATAATTACTTCGTATTGTGAAATACTCTGCAGCACTCAGCATTCATTTTATATGCCAAGAGTGGTTTCCCAGGACTATAAGCCACCTTTCACAACCTGTACGCAGCCATTCAACCTCAAGATAGGTACCGGAGGGATGAGAGCCAGACAGAGGGCGACCTGACTGATGCATGAGCTCCCCCCGGGTCTCACCACTCTGCTGTGGCAAAGCAGGGTGAACATGCAGCTCCCAGCACAATCTGTGGCATCATCTTCAGCCACACCAAATGTCTTGGTCCTCCCACGGCTAGGTTTTCTGGATTACGAAGCTGCCAGCACCGTCCAGCTGACAGCCATGTACCAGCCCCAGAGCTGGAACCCTTCCCTCCACACCCACCGTTCCTGTAAAAGGCCATCCAGAGGAACATGCCTCGTAGTTCACTTGCAACATAGTGAACACCTGTAGTTTCTCAGGGAGTTCATTCCTCATCCATGGATCAGCCACAAGCAAGCTTTGCCTCCTTACCCTGAGTTTCATCTGATGGTAAAAAATTTTGCTGTGGCAGACAGAAAAAATATCAACCATGCCCTCTAGTCTGAAACTTTAGATGTTTACTGAGGACTTAAACTAGAGAAAATTATCTTGATAAATCTTCATACAGAAAGCTTGGGCAGAAACTGGAAAGTAGTCTGATGTGCTTAAGACTTGTTCCACAGCATTCAACAGCACCAAGAGGATTTCCTACAGTCTCACGACTTACTGCCCAGACACTTTGCATGGCTGTAGTCTAGATATGAAATGAAGGTCAGTTGAGGCCAGGACATCATTTCCATGGTGGGGACAGAGTCTTCAAGAAGGAAGGGATCTTACGCACAGATACAGCTGTGTGCAAGCTTTTTCTGTCCATAGGGTGTCTAGAAGCACTGCCAGATCTCAAAGTAAATGACTGATCTGATGCATGCTTCAAAGGAGACCACATCTTAGCTTTGGATCCTCAAAGTCCTTTCTCCACCTGCAGCATTGACACTGTCCAGCCTTCATTGAGATGCAAGCTGTTTTGATATTACTCAAGCATCAGGTACTTGGACATAATTTTATGAAGTCCATGCCACCTTGTAAGTTCAGCTGGTGGCTGTACACAGGTTTAAAATCAGACCACATCTGGTCATGTCGGACTCTGCACAGGAAAGCAACATCAGCACTCCTTCTGATGTTCTCCTTTTCACCGACAATTTGAGTATGTCACTCTGAAATCTTGCTCCTTACACAGTAAGGACATCAGTAGCACCTAGTCAACAGCATCAAAAGCTGGAAAGCAAGACCAATTTCTCATGTTTCTTGCACTACTCAAGAGGAGCACAAGTAGGTCTACAGCTTGACCTGAGTATCCTCAATGAGATGAACACAGAGGGATGCAGGCGTCCTGTTTGTTCACTTGCACAGGAGGGCAGGGGACTCGTGCTGGTCTTGACAGGCTGCTTTCTGTTCATGGGATTGTTCATCTGTGCAGGGCTTTGTTGTTAGCAGTGGTAGCCTGGGTTAGTGAAAGGTTCAGACCTCTGCACAGGTCTCGTAGGCATGATTTGACAGTTTTATATAAAGCTGATAGGAAAGTTCCTTTGTGTCTGTTAAGCAGCCTCCATAGGAGAAATTCTTTGTTTCAAGTTGCGTGCTTCACTCTCACTTTCAAAAACATCTGATTCTCACTCCATCTGGCACTGGATTTAAAAATTATGGCATCTAACCAGTTCTCAGATTATCAGTCTAACAAACAATAAGTAGTGTGATAATTACTGATTATTTTTCTCCGAATAAAAGTTTGTTCCATGAAGGAACCTAGAAAACATCCATGGTAAGGGACACTCTTCCTGCCTTCTCTATACCCAGAGTGCCTTTCTGTGTTCTTCTCTCTCCTCCTGGCCTCCGACCAGGATATTTCAAGACCAACCTCAGAATTCAGCGGGTGCTGCAGACCTCCCTTTGGCAGAGCCCTTCCATGTAAGGGGTGGGTACATCCTTATCTGAGACTGACCAAGCAAGGAGAAAAAGAAACTTCTGCGTAGCTGATCCCCAGGATAGGAAACATAGCTCTCTGGGAATTTGGGAGCCAACTACTGACCTGGAGAGAGCTGCTGCTATCACTGCTATGCATGTCAATGAAAAACATGGACATTGCCAGATGACCCATTGCCATTCCCAGATGATGCCCCGGACCATTTCACCACCACAGCCCACAAAAGTTTCTCCACAATCCTCTTTTAGTCTTTGGAGATCTGCTGATGCAAGAAGTCTAGTGGTCTATTGTCTGATGCACACTTGCAGAGTAAAGGGAGGTATTAATGAGAACACACTTAAAATAAATGCCAGCAAGGTTATCCTTTGAGGTTTTTCCTTTATATTTAAAGAAATGAAATGCTCTTGTTTCACATCAGCCTGCCATTGGGGAACCTTTATGCAGAATTCAAGCCATTGAATTCAGGCCATCCTCAACAGTCTTATCTCAGAACCTGCAGTGAGACAGGAAAACCTTTTTTTTGAGGCTAACATGTAACTGTCCTTATGACTAAGATTGCCAAGAATATTCACAGCTACTTCTGCAGTGCTTCTACGTACAGATCTTTACTAAGGATGAGAAAACAACCAAATACATCCATTTGCCTTGGCAAAAAAAAGTCACAAAACAACTGCAATGGCATAAGAGCGAGCAGACATCCAACCTGGTACAATATGCTAATGCCCGACAACCTGTGTTGTTTCTACCTCTGTAATACAAACTGTGAACGATTTGGATGGGAAGCATTTGGGGTCGGAATTCTTTTCAAATACAATACTCATCATAAGGTATCCGAGCAGTCACGCTATTTCCCCATTTGTCATGAAGTGCATAAGGAAAACTGCCTCAACTCTCCTTTGCTTTCAAAATTCAATTGGAGCAAGTTGTACACGTTACTTACCACAGTACAGCGTCTTTGCTTTTCTCCAAATGAAGACCACCACAAACATGATTTTGTCAGCATTATGGCACTTTACCTCAGAATATGCACTAAGAAGCAGTGAAAAATCTTACTCACTTTTTTAACCTAAATGGATGGCATATAAATTAAATGCAGCCCACAGGGCACTCGAAGTAAAATGATTCATGTTCCTTACATGGCAAACATTAACAGATTTTTCTTTAATCACTTCAGTAAACAATCTTTGGGGAGTTTGCTGAGAGCCTAATCTGTATTTAATTTAGTCATTTGAAATAACATGGACGAGCTTTGTGAAAAATCTCTTAAAAATGCAGCTAAGCATGTTGTTTACCTTAATACTCAAACAGCAGCCAAGTGAAGCGTTTGCTCTATTCTGGCCTCATTCTGCAAATGACTGAATGCATAAATCTAAGGTTCTGGATACAGTCCACTGTGAGCTTGAGCACTTCATTAATTCTTTCTTTACCATTTTATAGATTTGTTGAAAAAAAATTTGTTGCAAGTTTCCTTAAAAATCTCTAAAAGTTGTTAGATATGAAAGTTTTACTAGCATGTAACATTAAGGAGAAAATGCTGGACAAAGTCTAGCTATTACAGTAAAGAAATCTCCCCTTGTTAAATGATGGAAGAAAGTTAAAAAAAAGAAAAAATAACAAAGAGAAAGCCCAACCCAGTGCAGTGGAGCTTGCAGCATGGCAAATGCTCCTTTAATTTAAACACTGAAATGAATGACTAAATTCAATTTGAGCTTCAGAGGCAAGATGCCATGAGAAGCATGGCAAAAGAAAACCCAGTACATGGGATGAGTTAAAAATAAAAACAATTGACCTTGCAAATAAGCCCACTTCAAAATAACATAATAAAGGTGAAGGGAGAACTTCCAAATTTATTTTTCTAATTAAAAAAGAAGACGAATCATTAATATATGCCTGACAATGACTGAAAATGCAACCTGCTAAAATGGCTGAGTCTCATTGGACTGCATTTAAATTCTGCTAAGTATTAAGAAATGCCTAAATAATGGACAGAGTTCAGGGGTGCATAATACAATCTTGTTCTAAAGAGCACCTGACGAGACCATACTGGCCTATAGTTTAAACATTTTCTACAATTAAAATACCTAAATCTAGAGGCACCTGTTTCCTGCCTCTGCCTTCCTTGAGTGCCAGAATTTTTACTGTAAACCACAGGTGAGCAAAAATAGGATGCTGCCTGATGTTAGGGGACTCAAGGAATTTGCACAACAGCTGAAGTCCCGGCCAGCCGCTTTTTGACTCCCGGCCCCTCAATTAAAACTGATGAGAGAAGCAGCATCCTCTCTTCCTCTCCCAGTGGCAAGACACTTACATGGTAATTCCCACACTGGGCTGGGACAGCAGCTATCCATCCAGCACCTTCGATTTGACAGTAACCAGTACCAGATGTTTCAGCGAAGGCATAATAAAATGCAGAGAGAGTAATTGTGGAGAAAACTACTCAGTTTTTCCCAATTTCCCACTGGTCCCTGGGCAATGCACGTATCCTGGGACATACTGCATCCCAAGAACCTGGTCTGGCTATTCAGAAATCTGCCAAAAAGCTCTCCAGATGGCAACCTGGAATTCATGCTGACTGGTAAAATAGAGAGGTTGTGGACTGTCTTTAATGTAGGACCCTTAAGAGAGGCTGGATTCCCATTTTTAATTTTAGTCTAACTGTGAAACATAAAGAGGTAAAAACACTTCTAGAAATTCTAAAAAGGATTTGGGTTTTTTTCTTATAAAGAGATATATTAACAAAGTGCTGTCAGGTGAGCGGAAGTCTTGCAGGCTAGAATAGAAACTGGAAAATACATCTGCAGGCCCAACCTTTCCCTGATGATATTGGCACACATACAACACCAGCTGGAATCAGGTCCGGCTCATCGAGAAGGTCAGTGGTTAGCCCAAGATACCAAATGAACAGCTAGTCTGGCAGTCCAGTAAGATGCAACTGAGAAAGCTCTGAGCACAGATAGCACACCAGTCCCTGGAAGAGAATTGTCCACATTGGAAACCCTTGCTGACAAACATTTACTATTCAAAACTCTGCCTCCTCTAAGAGATTTTGCACAATGCAAGGCTTAGGGTAAAATGGAAACCATATGACGCTTGCGCTTATCCAGACAACAGGCAGGGGCAATCCTGAGCTCCTCTGCCCCATACGCTGGGCAGATGTGAGGTAGCTCTGACCCAGGAGCTGTGCAACTGCATCCCTGCTGCACCGCTGCTGATACCGTCAGCCACGCTAAGCAGCACCTGGCCAGTCCAGAGGGCTGCCTGCGCCCCGCTCAGATAGGCACGTCCTTGGTTTGCCAGCTGAGGTGCCTGGAGCACAGCTTCAGCTGCGCTGGACCACAGCAGGCACGTCGGCAGCAGGGCAGAGTGCAAACCAGGCAAGGATGTTTTGGCTGGGGTGTTTTCCCCTCTTGTTTTCAAACTGCTCTGGAAGGACCTGACAATGAATCAAAGTTACAGTTTTGAAGAAATACACAGAACATTTATTCAATTTGATGGAAGCATACAGATATTTTTTTAAAGACAAAAGGCACAAAACAGGTCCTGGTTTCTCACTGCCTAACACACAGATGATCCCACGAACCTGAAAGCAGGAAGCTAGCTGGCTCCTACATGGGAAAGTAGCAGAGTTTCAGAAGGGTTCAGTTAACTAAAAGCCTACTATTTTTCCCCTTTCTTTTCTTTTGACCAGTGAGATGGTCTCATCTGGTAAATTTTAATGTGTAAGGGCACTTACTGAAGGTACAGTTATAATACAATAACAAACTGATTTACAGCATCTCTGCACACAAACTGGCAGTAGTACCAAAATGATGATAAGCTTGGGACATGAACAAACACTTAAATTTGGCACCCAACGTGGGGCACAAGAAGGATTGAGATAAGGATAGTAATTGGAAGAGGCAATCGTCCAAAACATGGACTGAACGTAGCCAGAGAGTGAAACAGTGGTGAAAGGACGAGGGGTGGATTGTGTGTGTAAATTGTCCACTCTTATTTGGTGTGATGATGTTATTTTGGTTTTTGGTGTCAGGAAATCTTTTTTTTTTCTTCTTGTTTGTGTGATTTAGTGTTTGTGAAGTTTCTGTAGTGAGTGTGTGTTTTAATGATAATTCTTAAATATGTGATTCACAGAGGCGAGGGGTGGAATGTGTTGGGTTTGTGTGGCAAGGTTTTGGTAGCGGGGGAGCTGCCAGAAGTTTCCCCTGTGTCTGACAGAGCCAATGCCAGCCAAGATGGACCCGCCGCTGGCCAAGGCCAAAGCCAATCAGCACCTCTGTGATAACATATTTAAGAAGGCAAAAAAACAACTTAGGGGGAGCTTTTGTAGCCAGAGAGAGGAGTGAGAAGATGTAAGAAACTCTGCAGACACCAAGGTCAGTGCAGAAGGAGGGGCAGGAGATGCTCCAGGCACCGGAGCAGAGATCCCCCTGCAGCCCGTGGTGAAGGACCATGGTGAAGCAGGCCTGTCCCCCTGCAGCCCATGGAGGGAGGATGAGGGGGTGTAGAGATTCCACCTGCAGCCCATGGAGGACCCCACGCCGGAGCAGGTGGAGGCACCTGAAGGAGGCTGTGGCCCATGGGAAGCCCACACTGGAGCAAGCTCCTGGCAGGACCTGTGGATCCGTGGAGAGAGGAGCCCACGCCAGAGCAGGTTTGCTGGCAGGACTTGTGACCCTGTGGGGGACCCACGCTGGAGCAGTTTGCTCCTGAAGGTCTGCACCCCATGGGAGAGACTATGCTGGAGCAGTTCGTGAAGGTCTGTAGCCCGTGGGAAGGACTCACGATGGAGAAGTTTGTCAAGGACTGTCTCCTGTGGGAGGGACCTCACACCGCAGCAGGGGCAGAGTGTGAGCAGTCCTCCCCAAGAAGGAAGAAGCGGCAGAAACACCGTGTGATGAACTGACCACAACCCCCATTCCCCGTCCCCCTGTGCCGCTGAGGGGGGAGGAGGGAGAGAAATGGGGAGTGAAGTTGAGCCCGGGAAGATGGGAGGGGTGGGGGGAGCCGTTTTAAGATTTGGTTTAGTTCTCATTCCTCTGTTTTGCTTGGTAATAAATTAGATTAATTTTCTCTCGAAGTTCAGTCTGTTTTGCCAATGACAATAATTAGTGAGTGATCTCTCCCTGTCCTTATCTCGACCCACAAGCTTTTCGTTACACATTTTCTCCACTGTCTAGTTAAGGAGGGGGAGTGACAGAGCAGCTCTGGTGGGCACCTGTCCCCCAGCCAGGATCACCACAGCAATAAAAACCATTCTCTTCTGAGCAATTCCTGAGCCAAGGGATAAATAAAATAACCTCATAATTAAGGGTACATAGCACATTTCAGCAAAGACTACAGCCATCATTCTTACATTGCTGTCTTCTCACGTTATATCACAACTGTAGAAAGGTTATTGATCCATACTCTGAAATCTCAATAGCAGACCCATCTCTCTTAGCTTGCCCTTTTAAAAAGAAGACTCAAGAAAGTCAACGCTAGCTTTCATAGCTCTTGGTGGCATCTTTACAATTCCAAAATGTTATGTCTCCCCTGCTAACCATTGCTTCTTGCAAAGCATCTGAAATCATGTCATAAATTAAAGATTGTAAAACAAAGGCTTCAAAATAACTTAATTGTTATATTTATCATGGGGAAAATCTTTCATTGGATATTAAATACTACCCTTAAAGCCACTTGGTCATACAGAGAGCAACTACAGACATTTAGGAAAGCGGACACAATTATATTTCCAAAGTGCTACTGAGATTAGAAGATGAGCCATCAGAGGTAAACAATCTTCTCCTCTACTCTGCCTCCACTTTCTGCATCCTGCACACCCTCGGGCTGGTGGTTCAGCAGCAGTGTGTCTACCTGTGGCGGCTGGATGGATCCCGGGTTTGGAATGCTTGTCTGGGGACCCTGGGCCTGTGAGGCATTCAGATCTGTAACACACAAGAGAAGGACATGTGACAATGCTGCACCCGTGCCATCGTAAAGAGCAAAATTCTGACTTTTTCATTAGACCATTTCTAATTTACTGTATTATAAGTTATATTACATCCTGGTGAGAGGTACCTTACCCAAATTTACTGAAATCTATTCAAGTCTGTCCACTGTAATCCAAAGGATGACAGCTGTCACTATTTTTACAATAAAATAAATATATACCCATACTTCACTAACAAGACACACAATAATGGAAAGGCATAAATGCTGTCAGAGTTGGGCTGGAGGGAAACATGCAGCACATAATTAGTACTTTTATTAGTAATAATACAATTATAAAATTAATACAGTTTCCATCATTACACAGAATTTTATTTGCAAGCCTTCCTTCTAAGGATGAAAAAAATCAACTGAGTAAACGCAGTTAAAAGTCTATTTGACTGGCACTTGCAGACTGTAACAGATGTACAACCATTCAGCTTTTTCTGCCAAGCTTATCTGTGTTTATTTGCACAAACCACCTACTCTATTCTTGTTTCATTCCTTTAGGTGTGACATGGAGATAATACTTGCACTCAAACACTAAGAAATTATTTCACAAGGATCTTCATTTGTTACCTTTCCAATTTTCTCCTTCAAATGCAGATAATCTGGTACTTGTTTTCCAGCATTGAGCTCTAAAAGCTTTTGTGATGGTCTGCACGCTACTTAAAAAAACCCAAACCCACGGTTGAGTTTTTTCCCTAGTCAGCTTTCTGTACCACTTCAGTCCCTCAGGAGATACACCTTAGTAGCTGGCTTTTCTGCATCTTTATTTCAGCAATGCAATTTTTACCATAAAAACAAACTGCATAACAAGAGAGTGTGTATCCTTGTACGTAGGGATGAGAAAAGTCTGCAATGGATAGGCTGCAATACTTTTCACTGTAATCTTGGTCACCTGACCTCTGCTATTACATCAGGAGGGTTAACTTTTCATTCTTGCCTCTGCAAAAGGGACTCTGTAGGAAGAAGGGGAGCCTGGCATCATCCTTCCCACAGCATGGGGAACACCAGAAGCAAAAACACCCAGCACTGGGGTCCTTTGAGCCTTGGTCACTCATGCCAAGAGTTAAAAAGACATTTCATGCCTGCTCTGGTTCCTACCCCTTCTCACATGTATGTGCAATGAAAATTATTAGAAAGGAGATATTCGGGGTTTTTTTACACACTGTGTCACTCTAACTGGTGGCAGTTTAAAACGACACCTCCCCACATTTGGCATTCCCCCAGACGCACGTGGCTTTCACCAGTCGTGTTCACTGAGGCAGGAGTTTAAGGTAAGAAAAGCTTGCTGGAACCCTGCAAAGCCTAGGCTCCCTGGCTGCTCCCTGCCACGGGGAGTGTGGAGCGGTGGGAGATACTTATGCGATGAGCATGTGGGAACACATCGTATCGCTGCCTCTGCCTTCGGCGTCTTCTCTTTGATATTCACACAGCTGAGGGGAGCAAACAGGCTTTGAGGCTTCAGCTCCCAGCGTAAGCCACGTGTATGTTATACCTGCTCCTGAGACTGCCAGTTGGTGGCAGGGACAAGGTATTTATACACAAGTGGTGCTTGGTCACAATGGGATGACACAGGATGTTAAGAAAATTAATCCCAAATTCCCTTTATTTTACTATTTTACACTGGATTTAAAGGATCAAGTTCGGTCTTGGTGAAAACCCAGAGCAAGTCTTGATCGCAAGTTATCTCCAATATGTAATACAGCAGGATTTGACTCCCTAACTTACTTGTACAGCCTTGCCTTGTTAAAGATGACTTTGGCATTTATTTCTTTTGATAGCCATATTAGAAAAAGATTACCATTTGCAGCAACAGAAGAAACCAGAAATATCCTATGTCTGCTTTTCTTTATGGAAACTGGATGCTTCCATGTTATTTATTTATTAAAAAGAGCCCTACCAGTGAAAAGTCGTCAACCTCTAAACACTCCCATTTCAGGGTAATTTTACCAACATTAATACTCCTTTTAAGTCCTGTGAGTCTATTCACCTTAAAAAAGTTATATGCATAAGAATACCAGGCAGTAAGCACTTATTTGAAAGATCTGCTTCCAAAGTGTATAAAATACATAATTGGAGAAGCCTAATTCCAAATTGAAGGAATCCAGAAAAGAAAGAGGAACACCTTACAT
Organism: Balearica regulorum gibbericeps; assembly: GCF_011004875.1. Classification (NCBI taxonomy): domain Eukaryota; kingdom Metazoa; phylum Chordata; class Aves; order Gruiformes; family Gruidae; genus Balearica; species Balearica regulorum. The sequence continues at coordinate 59,095,817 of NC_046220.1, read as the reverse complement.
GCAGTTATTTTCCACCATCAAAACTAAACAGTAATTGCTTACCAATTAAAACAGTAGCAGTTTCCAAACCATTTCTCATTAAACCGTTACAACTCTAAGCAGCAGAGCTGAGCAGTGGAAACTGTCAGCATTCTGGAAAAGCAAATCAGATTTTGTCACTATTGAAATAAATGATTTATCGCTAGTTTGTTTTTTTTTTTAAATTTTGTTGCATCTGGAGAACCTGAACAGCAGGAGAGCACCCAGGAGGTGAGACACTAGCTGCCACTGGAGTGACGAGCAGCTTCCCTGGCTGGAAAGGTTGTGCTTAATCCAACTGAGGAGGGACGGGGCTGGTTTTGGCTGCACTTCGGCTGGCACTGAACACAGGCTCTGCCTAATAAAACCACAATGTGTCCCCGGGCTGACATACTCAGCCTGCCGGCAGGGAGGGTGCCTGCTGTCTCCCTGCCCGGTGCCATGCTGGAAGCAGCCAAGCCAGGAGACCAGCTGGTATCACAGGAGGCAGCGCGATGTGCCCCAAAAGCAGCTGCTCAGGGAGGGTGGAAGAGCTGCCAGAATTGGTAATAACAGCCTCAGGTGAAGGGAGAGTGGGGAAAGCGAACCGATCTGCCAGCCAACACCAGTTCTTGTTATGCAGAGCAGCAACAGCTGCCAAGAAGCCTCCCCTGAGCTCCCCGGCGCAGCACAGGGAAATGGGCTGCCCTTAGCCCCAAGCAAGAGAACAGTGGGAGAAATCCTCCTCTTTAAATGCTCTCCCAAACCAGGGAAGAACCCTCCAGAAGCAGCCTTAAAAGCATCAGCTGCTGCCTACTAAAGAACTCATGAGAGCTGAGGATGCTCAAAAGAAAAAAGGAAAACCAATTCTCTGTGCAGTCAGTAAGGCAGAGGAGGGTGGGCAAAGGGTGCTGCTACCAGAAAGCAAGGGCTGGGAAGCTCTCCCGTGCTCCCCAGGCAGCCAGGGCACCCATGGGAACCTCCCCAAGCCCCTCTCCAGGCCTGTTCTCTGCTGCACTACGACTGACAGTCAGAACTTGGTATGGAGCAAAAGCCAGATCAATAGGGACCATCGACCTTTTATGAGCCTCCTTCGTTGTGACTGTAACTCACCTGCCACCATCAGCAACAAAATGAGTTTCGTATTACTCCGTTTCTTGAAATTCAACATTTACTTATCCTTTCTTCTGCTCCCTCCCAACCTGCCGAGCGATGCTCGGGCAGGCTGTGTTCAGCTCAACAGCGCGCCCACCAGACCAGTACCCGCATCACCAGCACCCAGCGAAAGTGCTCCCACTGCCCCTGCCTGCACTCCTGCCTGGGCTGGGCTCTGCCTGCTGCCTCAATCCTGCACCCCTCGCACAGAAAGGACAAGCAAAGGTGACAGTACCTGGTCACAGCCTTCCTCTTGCTCATTTACATCTAAAGAACACAGGCTTTCCTTCATATTTATAGAAGTGCAGAAAATACTCCCAGATTTCCAAAGCTTTAACAAAGCCGAGCTGCAGCTCTCACAGGGTCTTCTGTGAGACTCCCAGGTCCCCACGCTCTCCCACTTCTGCAGCAGCCAAAGGCTGTCGGCATCTGACCGCACCCCAGCCCCTGGAGGTTACATGCAAACTGAAACACCCTTTAATTGTTTCTCAGTTATGCAAAATTTATTTCTCCTACAACACTCCAGGTAAATCTTTCCTAAAGAGTGAGAGCCAGATCCTCAGCTGCACCATGTATACCCTAGACAAAACTGGACAGCAGACCAGAAAAATACACTCTTTCAATGTTAGGCTGGTCAAACTCCCCAGCAAAGAGGGATAGCTTGAGGCTGGAGGCCAGGTATTAGGTGATCTGTGACAGCACTTCAATATTTTGGGGCCATGTAGCCTGTTCAGCCCAGCAGTGCCACACCGCAGCAAAAAATACCACTTAAGTCCAGCTTTTTCTCCTTTTTATCTCAGTTGAGACCATTTCATTAAATAAAGAAAACCCAAGTATTCCATGTTGTCTCCCCCACCAATTTTCTCAAAAGGACTTAGAGGCTGTTTCTACCAAATCGTGGAAAAAAATCACAAATTGTCTCATGCACACAGACACATACTGCCAAATCCAACATTAAAAACAAATCCATTTTTTTTCCCATTTTGCATGAGTTTAGCTCTGGTATCATGAGGACAGGTATCGGGAAACTGCAGAGAGACACTCTACTCCCCTAAAATAAAAATTCTTTTCTAGGCAACCTAAATACAACAGTACCAGCAGACTGCAGGCCTGCAGCGTGTGGGGGTCAGCTTTCATAGGAGTTTCTAAGGGGTCCTCAGTTCTCCTAATGGGGTCTGGGTCCAAACTTGGAGAAACAACACCTCCCAGCTAAAAACGTGCTAATGTTGTACAGAAAAAAAAAAAAAAACCCAACAACAAACCCAAAAAAAGTGGCATTCAGCATCCTAACTACCATGCCCTACCCGTCCTGTAGCATTAAGAGACAGGAGTAGTGGAATCACATAAACTGCTCGGAAGGTGAAGGACAAAGCAATGGCATTTGCAAGAATCTGAGATCAATACAGACCGAAACAAAGACCGTGCGGGGAGGGGGGGGGGGGGGGGGGGGGGGGTGGGGACGGACGGGACCAACGGGGATACAAAAGCCAAGTAAACAGCTCATTCGTCACAACTGATTCTCACCTTCTGTCTGTTGTCATAGGCTGTAAGCACTTCCACATCAAATAAATACCATGGATTTTCTCCTTCACCCTTCCTCTCTCTCTCCCGAGGATCATAGCTCTTCAGGTACGCCTGGCGTGCCCACAGTGGTGATTATGGGAAGGATAGGAAGACATTATCAAGGCACTAGGAAAAGACTCCAGGCAAAAAAAAACCCCTCTCAAGGCTCTGTGTTTTTAATAGAAAGCCCTCCGTGTTTGTCCTCTAGCTCTGACCCTAATTTCACAGTATCACAGGATAATTCAAGTTGGAAGGGATCTTAGGAGACCTCTGGTTCAAACTCCTGCTCAAAGCCGGGTCAGCTCTGAGGTCAGACACACACACAAACAAAAAAAAAAAAAGGGAGGGGAGATTTGGGGGGAGCTCACCACATGGATTTTACAGAAACTGCATATATACACTGAATTAATGTCCTATGACTTTCAAAGATCTGTGTCACATGTTGGCCCTTTTTACAAAAGTAAAATTTTATTAAATGAAGAGAGAGCGATGCCACTTTTAAGCAACAAATACGTTAAAGATTCTCAAAACCATTAGTCCTCTGAAAATAATATACAGAGTTAGGTTTTTGTTTTACCACTTATTTATAATAACTGCTACCAGTTTTTATACCAAGTTCATTTGGACCGACAGCTGACACATCAACTTCAGGCCAAAGCTATTTGAAATGGCAGAGCTGCTGTATTTAATCCCCTCCACTGGCACTCATGCATAATGCAAAGCCCAGGCAGACACCTAAAAACCAGTGCTAAGTCTACCAGGTCTGGGATATTCAAAGGAATTCAAGGGTAACCAGCTCTCATTTGCTATTGCAGTTCAATAGCAAACAGCAGCCTAACTCCCATGAGCTCCACTGAAAGTCTGCATCGGCAAATCCCATGGCATGTCTTTGTCTCTAATGATGCTCCCATGGTTTCCATGCGGATTCATTAGCAACAGCCCAGAGAACTCCAGGCACCTCAGCCTCTCCTCCTGGTGAAAGGCATATAGGATCTGTTTTGATTGCTTTTTTTTTTTTTAGTGCCTACTATATTCTTTCCTAATTTGCGATGAATTTTCCATACTGCAGGTTCAGTTGTTTATGGAGCTGATGGATGGTGGCAGAAAGGCCACTAGACAGCCCCAGACCTGCCGAGGTAGGTCTGCAACAGCCCTGCAACAGCCAGAACACCACTGCTGCTGCGCAGGTTCACACCACTTGGTATAGAAAAAGCATTTTATAAGTTTCGAGGATCTGAAGACAATTGCCAGCAGTTTCACTAGGAGTCAAGATCTCAAATACCATCGAGAAACCGGGCCTTCGCACCTCAGTAAATCTGATTTCACAGCAGCAACTAAATTTGGTACTGGGTCTCAAAAAACACTGGGAAAAATATTTTGACCCTGAAGCTACCAAGGAAAGAGGAGCCTAATCCATTTCCCAGCTGACTGAATAAGGCAGGAAATCAATCTGAGAATTTTAATGCTGCTATTTACTTTTAACCAGCCCAACCCCGTGAAAAAGCAGCAGCTGCATTTCTTAGGCAAACAGGCACCTTCATGAATAAGAGGTCTTTTCACAAAAAGCAGATGAGCAATTAGATCATAATAGATCCTGCGTTAATTAGTCTCATCAGCTTTTTGCACTTTTTTTTTTGTTACAAGACAAAGAAGACAGAATTCAAAGTCTGTGATGAATAAGTTCTGCAACATAACTCTTCCTCACATCTGTACTTTGGATTTTTGATCATGATAAAATTACTGGAAATGCCATTCTTCTGCATGTTTCTTCTTTGTTTAGTTGTTGGCTTAGGTAAAACAATGCAGTTCAGTTTTCAAGTTTGGCCTCGTAATTTTTAGAGAAGTTTGGTCTAGAGAATTTGGACCAAATTCTTGGCTAAGACAAAAATTTACATTTATTCCACTGAAACTGCTTTATCATAAAGCTCCATTATGGTTCCAACTCATTTATTTGATACTTGTCTAAAAACTCCAGGTTTTGGAGTCATGTGATGATGCAGACGTCTTTTATTAAAGCCCAGTAAACACACTATTTCTAACACTGGTGTTACCAAAGAAAAGATTTTAAAACCATCTCAAGCTCAAACACTGCCAGTGATACCACTTTAACATGGAGTCCATAGCATGCCCCTAGGTTGAAATAATTTAAAATTTTAACCTACTTATGTGGCTACGTTATCAGTTGTGCTGGCTTTAAAGCATACAGTTTCTAACTATTTTTGGCATGCTGGTTTTTAATGCATCTCAATAAGAGAGACTTAAAAATAGGTCTGACTTGAAATCATAACTTGTCTGTGCATTAAATACAGTCTCACGTTGGCACGGCGTACTGCCTGCCAGCTGTCTGCTTCTGCTTAGTATTAATTTATTTAGGTATGAATTCCCTATTAAATTGTCTTTGTGCTAAGCTTTGAAGCTTTAGATGGTCAATTACAGGCACATACGGTCCAACAGGTATTCTGCTAACAATGAACACATGTTTTATTGACCTACTTCTTTTCCAGCTCATTAAACACAGCTGCACTCAAATGATCAAGAGAAAATAACCATAAAACCCCAAGAACACCCTTCCTACAAAGGATCACAAGGAACGTGGCCACTGCTCCACCCATGGCAGCAGTGCCCATGCAGGGCACCTCTCCAGGGGCAGGGGCGACTCAACTCGCCCATCCGCTGACAACAACAGCGGGGAACCATGGGGAAAATCCCGCAGCCTCTTCCTTCAGGTGTATCTGAACTGGGCAGCAACTCATCCCCCCCGCCTCCATCATCTGCAGAAGGCGTTTGGCCAGCAGGCTGAAGTCAAAACAAACTGCGGTCAGTGGGTAACGCTCCTCCTTGAATGTTTGCTGGAGAAAGGGAAATACCATAAACTTACAGACACAAACAACGTTTCCGAAGACTTAGCAGACAATGAAACCAGCCCCCCTTTCTGCTGCCAGCCAGCATGTCCCCATGCCCCCCTTGCCCACATTCCCAATTTGCACCCCGCAGGTACAACACTGCAGCCAAGCTTCCTCTCCTTCCCTCCCGAACAGAGAAACAGTTAGCACTAACCCTGAAAAAACAGTGTCTCTGGCACATGAATTCATTCCCTTTGAAACAAAAGGGGATATTTACACATCAAAACTATTCTTTTGAGCTGTTACCACAGACAGACATTAATGTGATGATTAACTTTGCTTCATATTTTATGGATGGTTTGGTGTTTTTGGGGTTTTTTTAAACTACAATTTTGCTTTGAAATAAACATTAAATCAAAGACGTTGGCAAACAATTGATTTTGTCCCCAGCTTTTGGCTGGTCTTTCAGGTGCAACACAAAGGAGCGTGCTCTGGACTTAGGCAAGTATTTATTTGAGGGGCAGAAGGGCATAACTCTTACAGAAGCCAAAAAGGGGAGGTCATTTATAAATCACTTTCAAGTCTCCTCCCAAGCACCTCAGTTTTATATGGTAGTTTCCCAACAACAGACCAGATCCATCACTTCTTACTCATAAAAGCTGTGGCAGAGGAACACTACGCCAATATATAGAACTGCTGCAGAAGCAAAAATTAAGGCAAAGCACCTGTTTCAAGTCAATTACATGCTAATCTTACCCTTGAATAGAAGCTGCTGCTTATTGACTAATGCAGGAAAAATTATGGGCACTACTATAAGAGTGAGCATCTGAGAGAAGCCTCTTATCTGATAGTCACAGAGATACTTTTTCTCCCCTGAGCTCAAAACACAGGGAAATTGTCACTTAATTTTTGACTGCAGTTTAAGTATTAGCACAGTCATTTTTCTCCATTTTTAGTCAGGTTGGCAGGAAGTATACGCCCTGATGTTTGCTTCTTGCAGTCATTAAAACAAACAGCAAAAATTGAAAATTTGCACATTCCCCAAGTTTTGCATTGTAAGCACAGGAAGTTTCAGGGTGTGATCGAATATTTTGAAATGGGTGCCCTTTTTAATTGTTCGCTAAATGCTCTGTGAACATCTAACTGCTGTGAAAACAGTTTGCATAAAAGCTAAAGGGAAAACTGTACATCAAAGCCAGAAAAAAGAACAACTATCAAGTAAGCATGTGCCTTCATCCCTTCAGCCAAGTGCTTTCCTTCAGTGCACAGAACGCACTTGGATCCACTTTTCCTTTCTTCTGCTCCCAATTCTCTCTGCTATGGGCAGCACAGGTCGTACCCTTAAGCCCAAACTCATCATCACTTCCTTCTACCTTGCCTTTACTACAAGTTTTCTTCACCTCTAGTCCCACAGCTGCACCTGTGTAGACCCTGGCTCTGCTTTGGTCCAACACCTTCCAGTGCCTTCCCACCCCTCGCTTCATGCACTGCAGCTCTGCACTGGTTCCATCCTACCACTCCAGAGAGCGGGCCACTTCCCCACAGCAGAAAAAAAGTGATGCTGTGTTTTAAAACATCCTCCTGCATTCATTTTCACCTTCAGTTCAAAAATGCAGAAGCCTTTCTTAAGACCTTCATCCCCTTCCCATTGCCACTGCGCTGTAATGGCAAGTTCCTCTGCATAGGAGACAGCCTCTCCGCAGTTCTTGCTGTCAGCAACAACTATTCTGCAATTCTCAACCTCAATTAAAAAAAGAAAAAAGAAAAAAAACCCTCTTTTCATCCTTGCCAAATAACTAGTTTCCCTATCTGTCATGTATTCTCTGATGCGTAATATATTCAATTACTTTTAAAGGCACATGGTTTCTTCAATTTTTCTACAACAGACCCTAAACAAATACAGCCAAATCACATTTACTTTTGTATCATTTATGTATCATTTATAGATGCAACTTCCAAGGGACACTCAAGGAATCTCAGCAGGTGACTGTTGGCAGTTTTCCTATTTGATTAAACTAAAACCAACTTCCTTACCAGCACCAAGGCTCCTCCCATCTACTGCCGCACCAAAAATTTACACCTAAAGGAAGTTTTCTATAGCATCTGGGGGGGCAGAACAAGATAGTCCATGAAATCTCCTCTAGCAGTTTGGCTATGGCCAATATAATTTATGTGGAAGGCAACTGGGTGCTCCTGTGATGAATGCCAGTAAAAGGCAGACAGATAATCTTCCGCAGTTTCTCAATAAATATTTAACAGCAGATGCTGCTGAGGTGGTTTTATATTGCTAAGACTTCATTACTTTTACACAACATGCTACAGGCCATTTCCTGGAATATGTAAAGTATTATACTAAATAATTAAAATGAGATTGTACTTTTCAAAATAAGCCAGACAGATACACTTGGTGATTCAGCTACATGATTTTACAGGGTGTGTTTGCATACTCAGTATCTTGCAAAATTTGATCATCCATAAACAGCTTCTCCCAGCCATTAGGATGCATTATTTATTCATACTTGTGCATCTATTTCAGGCTCTAACTCCATTACAAAACATATACAAAACTTTTTTAATGTTCTAAAGCAGGGCATGCAACCAGGTCTCCACCCACAGATCACATTACCTGAGGAAAACAGGGACCTCCCAAGGTATCTTCCTGACATCTAACAATTGGAAAGACTCTTGTTTTGTGACTGCTTTTCCTGAGAGATCACCAACCTCCCTGCAGATTTGCTGCCAAAGTCACAGCTCTGCACAGCCCTGAGCTGGAGCTGCTTCACTACAAACCAGTTGTCTGGCAAAAGACCCCCTGCCCAGGGTCTTCTGCTTTGGAACATGCCCCTTTCCCTCCTTCTACTTCCCTGAAATCCTTATCCGTTGGAACAACCTTACCCAAGTAAAGAATAAATCTGTATGTAAGAGATAAGGTCCAAACCATTCCGGTTTCATTGATGCCAGTAATTCCACTGACTTCAAAAAACACTGCACTGATGTTGCTGCAACTGTAAATATGAGGAAAATTAGAAAGATTTGACCATCATCCTGTTGTTGTTTAAGAAGTCTGCAGGCAATGAAACCCTGAGTATGGTGTTCAGATTTACACCAACACCAGTGATACCTCAAAGGACAGGGATGGATAATCTCGTCACTCCATTCATCACCTTAAAGATGTGCACTATTTTAAACTTCCCTCCTAATGAATGAGCCCTAAATGAGAAGATATTAGAAATAGCAAAATCAGAGAGGCATTACACAGGAAATTCTGCACTTACATTAGCGTACAAAGTAAAACCAGAACATCATTAACTGCCTTAATTAAAAGGTGATGTAACACTCCTGCATCTACTGTGGTTATGTTCAGAAATGAGAAAAAGTTTTATGAGATGAGAAAATTAGTAACAGAACTACAAAAACCTAGCGCTGCAGAGCTGAAAAGCAAGTGTTGCTTGAAATATACTAATTGCAGATGACATATAACGACATATTTTTCATTTTGGTATCACACTGCCGTGTGATTTAATCCCTTTTGCCATCTGCTTTAAACAAATGGCAGTGTTATTCCCAAGAGGAAAAAAATACTTCCCCTGTGATTCACTCCCACCAATATCCCACAGACACTGATGTCTTATGGCAGAGCATGAAACTCAGTGTTCTGTGGTATGGAGCGGAGGCAAATTTGCTGCTATCTGTTGCAGAGTTAAAAGTAAGATCTTACTTGTTCTAATAAATCAATGCAACTCTGAACCTGGAAGATGCAGGTACTGATGTTACTCAACTTCATATTCTTATATCTTCCCATTTCATTTCACTCTCTTTTTAACTTATGCTGAGCGCTGAACGGGCTCTGTGCTCACCTATGCAGTCATCCATGCTAAGAGTAGAAAGGATATGCTGAAGGCAGAAAGGGCAATTTGGAATTAATTGCATGTTCTCAATTTGGTATCTACTCAATTAAAAAAGACAAAAAAGTTTAAAGTAGCTCCAAATATCACATCTGCTCAGCAGGCTCCCTGACAAACTGGGAGCTCCATGGTCATGTCAACCTTTACTTTTAAAAGTTTTCCCTCCTTCCCTCTTCTCAAGTGAAAGAACAACAGAAAGAATTCACTCACTGTGTAAGGCAAACAGTGGAAAAATGGCACTATTAAAAATACTGTGAAACACACCAGAAAAACTCAGAATAGGCAGTAAAGCATCTTCACATGCCATTCCGCAGGTGGTAAGGGGTTGGCCTGCTGTTGGCTAGGGAAGATGCTGTTTAAACAGGAGACAGGTAAAGTGTGTACTGTACAGAGCACAATTACATTCCAGCTCAGAAGACGAGTGGGTCAGATGTACACAGGAGTTCATAGAGCAGCAACAGTACAGAAATTAACTCACAACGGTCACATATGAAGAATTGGTTCTTTCCACAACTACAGAGTCTTTCAAGACTTTTTTTTTTTTGGGGGGGGGGGGGTGGAGCAAGTCACTATTTAACAGGTTCCAAGTGATGAAAGCGATCTCATTCAACAAAGTCCTCAATATGGGACCCCATTAACCACCTCCAGTGCTGGCAGCAGTAGCTATGCTTATTTGAATAAGGCCCTCACTTACTGAGCTTCACCCCTTGCCAAAATCCTGTGCTGACTTGGAACCACAGGGAAACAGCTTGTACGTCTTCAGATGGCTTTTTAACACTGTACTGCAAAGCACATTTCACCTGGTTTTTCTCACACTTGCATCAGCTTTACATTGTATACCTCTTCTGACTGCCATAAATTCATCTTACACAAATATGAGAAAGAGCCAGGCCATACAGCACCCATCCTCAACCTCCCTGATGTGAACATATGCAGGTACTTTTATACCATGTCAATAAGCTGTAACCAGTGTTACAGTAGCCAAAAAATAACATGTTGTTCTAAACCATCTCAGTTACCAATGGGAAACTAAACCAAATTAATCTGATCTACAGTTTTAAGAACAGGTTCAATAGAGCAATCACTACTAGCACAATCTGCCTTAAGGATTAGGAAGGGAATTTCTTATAAAGAATATGGGAAAAATGGAGTTCTAGGATACTACGCATTGTTTCTGGGGTTTTTGCTTTTTCTATTGCAAATTAAGTACTTTACATCTCTAGAAATCACTTTATTTGATGAAAACCACTAAAATGGATTATTTTGCCAAAATCAAACCATCTCATCTGCTTATATGCTTATATGTATATATGTACAAATTTCTGCCTTTTACAAAAGATTAAAATCACATTATTCAAATAGAGCCCTATTTTTGCTCCCTGGTTTTGCATTTGGCTGTTTATGGAGATCACAAGCTTTTCTATGTTCCCCATAATGATTTTTTTTTAATAGAAAAAACTGTATTTTTCACTATATCATGCATAAAGATCCTTCATGCTAACACTGCAAATGTCTGGGGGAAAAAAAACCTCCCACAATCAAGTTTCAGTGCAGTTTTCCAGATCTATCACTTTTCAACACCGTTCCTGTAGCTACAATGTCTGAATAAAAAAACAAATGAAAGGCAGTACCAGCAAACAATGCTGTTCACTTCAAAGCTAAAAGGAATTAAAATTGCACTGATTCCTGAAATCAAAGAGGTGAATCCATAGGTAAATCCTTAGGCATCACTTCAGGTAGTTAACCTGACATGTCAATTAAATGCAAGAGTAATTTATTCAATTCTCAGTCTAGTCTGACACAAAACCTATACTTCCCCTGATTCCTAATTAGCCAAAGTACTTGTCTTCTTTCATGCAGATAATTTCATAACCATTAGTGTAAAGCATTAACACATTTTTCTTTCAATCATATTTTCCTCCTGTTGACTGACACACCTTTTCTAGCGAGTGTACTTGTGCCAGTTTCAGCTTTGTGGGAACTTGCCCCAAGGTCTTTAGTAAAGTTCCCTCCCATACACATAAAACAATGATATATAATCATGATGCTAGCTATGTGAAGAGACATATGTCTTACCTTAGAAAATATGAATGGAAAATTATGCACTGGAGGAATGTAGCCATTTCCATTTGAGTGTATTTATGAAGCTAAATTGCACAGTACTTAACATACACTAGAATGCAGCATGATTAACTCCTTGACAGCATGTTCGGGTGGTGCTTCTCATTAAATAATTTAAGGCTTTTTTGACAGAACAGACTTCTTACAGGATGCCTAATAATTCTAGGAAAATTAATCAAACCCAAGAAATTCCTTTTGTGTGCACACAAACCTTCTTATATGCAAGATATGGCCACGTATGTACTTGGTAACTATTTCCAGTAAACCATACTATTTGTTTCTCAGTTCTATTTTGACCTATTATTTAGGAATGTTTTTTGAAAGACGATTATGAGACTTTATACTTAGAGCTGTTTGAAAAATGCAGGAAAATGTCATGAAACATTCATCTACATGAGAAATATTAAGAGTTTCAACTAACTTTCAAATTCTTTCTAGTCTTTCTCTCATTGCGTCTCTGCTGGTTTTCCTTCACAGTGATCAGAACTGACTGTCTCCTGCACAGACGTCAGGAAATGGAGGCACAAGGTCAGAGATCTTCTTAAAGTCTGCTAAACTCTCTGGGAAAAAAAGCACAGCCAAAAAAAAAAAAAAAAAAACAAAACACCCAACAAAAAAGGAAATCAGCTTCCATATATGAAAAATTCATACTGCCCAGCTTGATTCACATTGCTCAGGAACAAGTGATTTACTTCATTTCCATGTGCAGAGCCATTTGCTGGGGCTTCAGATGCCATCTGTCTTTCAGGGGGAAGTTTAGCATTCTTCTCATTCCCCGCTCCCTGAACGGTGGCTCCTGATGCATGACAGAAGCAAGTCTGAATCATGCAGACTCATGCACTGCACAATCAGAGCATAAAATACTTGTCACCCTCTGAATCGCAAATGGGACTGTGGAATGTGATGGCACATCTCTCTAGGGGGAGGTTCCCAGCCCTGCCTGCTCTAGCAACACACTGGGGTGCTTCGCAGCATCATCTGCACCATCAGGATGCTGCAAGGATTTGCTGTGCTGCTTTGCCAAAGGCGCCTTGTGACTCAATCAAGGCAGTAACTGCAGGTTTTATGAACATGACTTAGACAGAGAGACTTACACTACCTGTCACTCTACCTCTTGAACTGGCTTTGTAGGCAGTGCTGGACCCAGCTGCTGGGACTGCACTGGTGCCTTGTTACCAAGGAAAGGTAAGAATGTCTACACAAGATGCAGTGACAGCAGCTGAACACAAAGCTGGCCCATTGTAAGTGAAGGGCATCTTTACATACAGAAGCTCCACCAGCTTATCTTAGAATCAGTGCAATTAAACGGGTACAAGCCAGTTTAATTAAACCAGACACTCTCATGTGGGCTCAATAGAAAGTATCCTGGTTAGCTTGCATATGAATGTTTGCCAGTGCAAGCTAATGCACTTTTGAGAGGTCTGAACCCACATATGTTTTTCTTTTCAAATTTGCACTAGCTTAGCTAACCTATTACTAAAATGACAACTTCAGTCAAACTAGAACAAGTTTCACCAGGCTAATTATTTAGGCATTTTTAGAAATATTAATCTCTTTTACTAATCAGCTTGGTTTGCTGATTGCGGTGATGAGACTAGCCTGCCCTACCTTTGATTATAAAATGCTATTTTGGCAAGGACTAGTGAGTCTGTAGTGGATGTCTGCTTGATACATTACAAGGAGTACTAAGGAGCAAGTTCCCTAATCAAGGACTTTTTTTATTTGAACAACTCCAAGATTTGACCTAAGAGAATTAAAACCCACTGTACTTCTGTATGTTTTCAACTTCTGATCCTGCTGCCCACTGGTCTTTGCTGTGACTTGACTTGCATGCAGCTGGTGTGAGGACAGAAGTCATCCTGCACTGCCAGCTACAGAAATATAGGAGCTTGGGCTCTGCTGCAGTGGGGGGAACCATGGAGGAAAAGCCACCAGGTTACTTAATGTATTACACCAAAAGTGCACCGTTGTCCCCTATAGACTTTGGTTTTTTACATGCTGCCGTACAACTCTCACCATAATGAAAGAATAAGGACACCATGTCAGATCAAAACTAGCGTTGTGCAACACGAGAAAAAAAAACCCAGATAGTTTAGAGTTTCCCATTAGCAGGTTTTTAAGTACTTCAGGGAATTTTCAGTGCAACACTCAGATAGGTGGCTTCTTTCACTCATTTTGGTAACCACCATCAATAACTACCATGCGATCTATATATCTTTGGGGGTTCTGGTAAAATACAAGAATAAAGGAAGGTAATGCAGTAAGAGGTATTTTTACTAACATAGAAACTTATTGTCAAAGATTATATTATCACTTAGAAGTGACGTAATTTTCTTTCCACAACTACAGAGTCTTTCAAGATATTTTCATTTCATTCTCAATGAAGAAAGAAGAGGGTGTTTGACCACTGATTATCATTTTAAGATGGTAAATCAAAAGCTATTCTAACTAGAAATCATCAAGTAATGCATATATGTTCTAAAACAGCCAATAAAACACACTTGAAACAGCAAGAGTGACTTCAGATCACAAAAAAAGGATTTGGAGAGAACAACACTCTGAGTACTGTTATGCAGACACAAACAGTGTGTGTGTGTTTTCTTTTCAAAAGTTTTCTGTGTTTCTGTTCTGCTTATTTTCTCACCTACCCTCAACAAGCTTGCAAAGTGGCATGCAATTGTTTTAGCAAAATCTATTGCTTCTACCACTACCAAGCTGTCTTTGTTCCTAGGACTATTAATTTTGAGAGGTGGCAAACTGCCCATATTATTTGTGAATTAAATAAAGCATTAATTACCATTATTAAAGGCATCCTTGTTGCTTTTGCAGGAAAAAGACATCTGCTGGTAAGGACCAGTGGATTTCCACAGTGTACTGGTTAACGCTGGCTGACAAGAAGTGTCCATTTTGAGGTCCATCTGATTTTCACTAGTCCTTGCTATATCAGAATTTGAGATGTTCATCCCATACACACCATCCTCATAAACGAGAGAAGAATCTGATCTGTTAAGGCTGCTTAGAGACAAACACACTACAGCTTCATTTAAGTAGAATGTATTTTCACGATGTAAGCTGTTCGATTCATTATGTCCCATTATCTGCAGAAGGGGGGAAAAAAACCAGAGAACAGCATTTTCACCTTTGCCCAGCACCAGAACCATAAAATCACAGAATATCTTGAGTTGGAAGGGACCCATAAGGATCATCAAGTCCAACTCCCTGCTCCTTGCAGGACTACCTAAAACTAAGCCATATGACTACGAGCATCATCCTGAAGAATCCTTATACAAGGACACATAAAATTAACTGCCAGACAGAATGGAGATTCATATCAAATAGTCACCTGATTTCCCAGAAGTTAACCACAAAACATGTTAAATTGGATATGTGTTCAGGAATAAACAAAAATAGCCTAGTATGTTTTGCCTTAGTTCCCCTCAAAACACAGGAAAACTCAGCAATAATTGCAAAATAGCAAATAACAAAGGGCCACTACCTGGGATGCACTGAGCTCTGCTGACTCCTTTCAGGATGTTAATATTTTGCCCTATGGTTCAATGAGGTACCACTTCACATATGTAAATCTGTGTACACTGCAATCCAAAAATAACACTGTACCTCACGTAGACAGGTAATCATAGACACAGGACTACAGCAGTCAAACTGGGGATGGCAAACAGCATTCAGCAAGCAGCCATGGCTCCCAGGAGCTGAAAATGCAACTCCTGCAAAGACTCCCTGCCCATAGGTGTTTATCAAGGCCGAGTTCACAAAAAAGCAGGACCAGTAGTGTGACTTATTGCAATGTTTGACCACCCAAAACTAGCTAGGTTCGGTGTTATGTCAAAAACACTGGGTTGGGAATATTGGCAACCACTCAGCCAGCCCTGCTGCTACGAGGAGTATAGTAGTGGAAAATGCAGGACAAAGACAATCCTAAGGCCTGGAATGCATCCAAAGCCATGTAGTTTACCTGAAATAGAAATACAGGTAGTCTTACACATGAAATATTAGATTAAGAACTACTGCTCTTTGACACTCAGCATTTCATTATTTTGCCTCTTGGTCTGTGCAATCCTGGCCATTCCTGCATCAGGCTATTGTCCTTCAACTTCTTCTCCTCAAAAGATTTCAGAAGTCCCATCCATTAAAGCTGATGGGCAACTTCAGTTTTGATTTTACCATCCACTAATTGAGCACTGCCAAGCAAGTCAAAATTGTACCACAAGTTATACTAGTAAGAAGTGCCTTCGTTGTTTGGGTGGGCAAGCATATATGGGTAAGTCACATTCACACAGTGTTCACAAAAAACAGATGAAAAGGGGGAGATCAGAGGCCAATCCTTCACCCCCTCATGCAGGCACAGGCTGAGGCGCCAAATGGTTACTGCTCATTATGGGTCAGTTGCCAGCTGAAAAACTAGGGAGGTGATGGCCTGAAGAAAGGCTCTACAGATTTTCTTGTGAAAACGAAAACCTGAGGGGAAAAAAAGACTGTTTGGGTCAGTGAGCTTTCAATATATGCAAAAGCCAGGCAAAATGTTTTGATTTTCAGGTGCTTTAGAAACAGTAATGGAAATCAAGACAGTACCCACTGAGGCAGGGACTAGAGGCCAGGCCCCACCTAGCAGGTGAGCACTCACACCACTGAGTTCAGAGTCAGCCTCCACCTTTGACCCTCAACAAAAACTTAATTATTTTTAGTATTAAATGCTTAAGCAGATTCAGAGCTACTTTAAGCTGCATCCCCTAATAATGACCATCTCCATCTCCAAGGAATTATACTGTCAGGGATGGAGCCACACACCAACCTCTTCCCCTAAGGGGCTGCTTGTTTCAGGGGAGCAGGACACCCACCTGGCTACAACCTCCTGTCAGGCAGCTGTAGAGAGCAATAAGGTCTCCCCTCAGCCTCCTTTTCTCCAGGCTAAACAACCCCAGTTCCCTCAGCCGCTCCTCATACGACTTGTGCTCTAGGCCCTTCACCAGCTCCATTGCCCTTCTCTGGACGCGCTCCAGCACCTCAATATCTTTCTGGTAGTGAGAGGCTCAAAACTGAACACAGGACTCAAGGTGCGGCCTCACCAGTGCTGAGTGCAGGGGGACGATCACTTCCCTGGTCCTGCTGGCCACGCTATTTCTGATATAAGCCAGGATGCCATTGGCCTTCTTGGCCACCTGGGCACACTGCTGGCACATGTTCAGCCAGCTGTTGACCAACACCCCCAGGTCCTTTTCCACTGGGCAGCTTTCTAGCCATTGTTCCCCAAGGCTTTTGTGCTGCATGGGGTTGTTGTGACCCAAGTGCAGGACCTGGCACTCAGCCTTGTTGACCCCACACAATTGTTCTCAGCCCAACTGGCCTGCCCAACTGGGTGTTGCCTGCAAGCTTACTGAGAGTGCACTCGATCCCTTTGTCCAGATCATTGATAAAGATACTAAACAGTAATAGGACTCGTTATGTTACCGACGAACAAAACCCAGATGTATGAGTCTATTCATCAAGGAAAGTCTCTCCAGGTCTGCACTTGGGGATATAATTATCACAGGGAACCACACACCTTGTAGCTCCCTGTGGATGACACCAGGCTATTTTTTTGACCGTGCTTCCAGTGCCAGAGGAGCTTCTTCTGCATTTTCACGCTCTCTCTTTCTCTCTCCACCATCTTCTGGCCCTCCTGGAGCCTCTCCAGGCTCTGCTGGTACTCCTGTAGCTGCAATGCCAGTCCCTGTCGGCTCCTCTCCAGCAGCTCCTCCTGGCACCCACACTCCCTCTCCCGCTGCCCCAGCCGGCCTTCCCTCGCCTCCTGCTCCCGCTGCCGCTGCTCGCATTCACGCAGCCATCGCTGCTGCTCTTGCTGAAACTGCTGCTTCAATTTGTGTATGTTGGCCACCTCCACCCTTTGTTTTTCCAGATTCCGGTATTTTTCTTGTTCCGGAAGGAGGTTTAGCCGAGAACCGTGGCCCCGACCAGTCTTCTCATTCTCTTGCAGGATTAACCTATGGAGCTCTCTGTGGCTGTCCTGGATAGCTAGTGCTGCCTAGACACCACAACAAAATCAGACACAAATGTTTAAATATTAGCATTAATCCAGTTCTGTATTTTTACATAGAAGCATTATATAAAAATGCTTCAATCTCCTGTAATATCAGCACTTAATGCTTTTTGGGAGGTTATTCCTCATGCAAGTAGAGAAAATACTGTATTCATGCTTTTACCAAGAGATGTTCCTAAAAGCACTCAACCATTTCAAGCACTTTTAACACAGCTTCTGGTTTACACTCAGTAGTATAATATATGTTTATGTTAAAGCTGTGCATATGCACTTCAGTTACAGCTGGCGTCCTGTTCTGTCAGAGGATGTTAAGACACATAGGAAAAATGATTTTTCATGGTTAAAGAAGGCATTAAGGCACTGGGAACGCTACACTGAATAAAGTATTCCTAACACAGATGTAGCTTATGCAGATAAAACTGTACTGTGTCCAGTACAGCTCACTCCAACCTTAAGGCTCTCCTTGCTAACTTGCGACAGCGCAGTCCTACAGGCACCTGCAAACATAGCCATGTCATCAGGACCGTACTGCTACATTCACCTGTGCTGGCAGAAATCTGCAATACAGTAATGATTTTGGGTTTGATGTTTCAATAGTTTATTTTACAACCAAAAGCACTATATTCGGTCCTTCACAAGGATGTTGTGCTATTGTTTGCATTAAAGATTGTGACATCCTCCAATAGCACAAAAATAAGTAGCTGGGATTAAGAAGAAAGAAAAGCAAGGAAGCCCTAGATCTGCTGTGGCACTTATTGCACAGCCTATCTTCAAGAGCTGACATGGGAATCTACTGCAGCAGACATTCCCAGAGAATTCCCACAGCCCCATTATCCCATGCCGTCCACCCCAGAAAGAGTTTTTAACTTTATGCAATATGCAATTCCCACTTTTCTTGGCTCTTCTTCCAGTCTTGTTGGGTCAGTTCCAGTGATTTGTAAACAGGGCAAGGACAGGATCCTCTGCTTGTTTCTCTGCACCTATACTGCCAATTCACAGTCTGAACGATTAAGGCATGATCCCAAACCTTACTTTACTGACCCTCTGGTGTTAAGCTATCTGTTTTTCAATTTTTCAAAAATTTTGCCTGAATTACAAGCTTTTTATTTTGCTTTTGCATTGCTTCAATCCACTTAACTTCTAAGACCAATATTTTCAGTATTATTATGAAATATGCTAATGTCAAAGTCTAAAAATGAAAAATACTCAAATGAAACATTTTAAAATAGATCTATGAAACTGGACCTAAATAAGAAAAAATAAGTTAAAACCTTCAAACTTAGCCAGAAAAAGGAAAAAACTTCAGACTAAGGCCCTACAGAATATACACAATGAATTGAGATTGAAATATCTAAAATTAGTTGAGTTTGCTACCTAAGTGGCAGAGGCACTGTTTACTAGTAGCCAGGAGAATATTCTAAACAAAATACTAAACCTTTTCAATATTTTGAACTATAATTTCAGAAATCTGTACATGAAATTATATCAGTTCAGTTAGAACCATCATTTTACTTTCCCCCTAGATTTTTGGACTGTACACACATCCTTTTGGGATCTCCAAGCAAGCAAGCATTATTCACTTCTTAAAAGAAACCTACAACATATGTAGAATAAAAATACATTGTATGACAACTTATGCAAGAGTTGGTAGAGATAAGTATCCACTGACATAATGTCTAAAAGTAGGGCGAGATGAAAACAAGCCTTAAGAAGTAAATTACTAAGACTAATTACGAAGTTAGCAGTGGAGTAGTCACCTGTATGCTGTACAAAAGACGGGTTAAGTTCTGGATTGCTTGTACAATCTAGAAAACAAAAGAGAAGGATTTTTTCAAAGGTTTGACCACTGTTAACTAAATAGTTACTACATTCTGTCTGGGGTTTAAATAAACTCACCTCTGTCCCTGTAGATTCTGGGAAACTCATACTTCCTCCCTAAAATAAACACAAGTTGCTTTAAAAAGTAGTTTTTAACTTTAGAATTGTATCATCTAGGTAATTTATTTTTTTTAACTAGTGGAGACATTCATATCACTAATATATGCAGTGCTGAGTCAAACCTTTTTGTGGGTATGTGAAAAAACACAGAAGCAAAAACCTACAGAGACTAATAATTCATCAACACTGGAGTTTCCGTGGAAATCACTAGAGGATCTAAGCACAACTGTAAAAACAAGAATATTTCATCCACAATTTTAATCCTCTTGTGACTAATGCTACACAGAAAAGACATTTCCATTCATTCTTTGTTTACTTGACAGTTTTGAAATACAGTAACCAGACTTCTGTATATACAGCACAGTGAGTTTAGATTACTTATAGGAGGGTGAAACAGTGCAAGACTCTTCAAAAACAGAGATATTAATGTAGCAAGAAGCTAGCAGAAGTCACGTTAGTGGGTTACGGTGAATGCCTTAGATGTGCTGTGAGGCATGGAGCAAAGGCTGCGTGCCTGCTATACTCTGCAAAACCCACCAGCGTGGTTGCTCTTGTCCACTGCAGCGAGGCTCAGCCACTTCACACTTTCCACCCTGCTCCCTTTTCCTAAGAAGCTTTCTAAATTTATGGGGTGAAGCCACCCATAATCCCTTCAGCATGAAGAACGGCTCCTCTGAGAAAGATAAGGTGAAACAGTGGAGGAATAAAACACAATCTCTTCTGAGGCTACACTGAAAAGACTTCCTGTATGATTTTTTCCTTTTTTTTTTTTTTTTTTTCAGAGGAGCAGAGCAGGATTTGGGGAATATTTAGTCTCTCTCTTGAATCTCTTAAGTTCTCTGCTGAGTCTCATTTTCCACCGGAGAGAGCAAAGCAGCTGCTCCATTTAGCTGTGATCACTGAAAATGAAGATGAAAAAGGCCAGGCCCCAAAACACAGCTCAATGCAGACAGCCTAAGGGTAAAGGGAGCACCAGCTGCAGCATTTCCTCCACTCCTCTCTCATTACCTCCCTTCAGTATTTCCCTCCATTCCCTCCCCACATCTTCACTTCCTCCTCCTTTTCTCACCACATCCATGAGCCACATAACTGCTCGACTCTGCTGTGAGAAACAGAGGACTTTGCACAGGTGCCTCTGTGCAGCACAAGGACTGACACAGGGGAGCTCCATTTACCCTTTGCTGGGTGGCCAAGATGAGCAGTGGGCAAGGAGGAAGAGCAGGGCCAAGAGGGAGAGAGAGGAGAAGGAGATGCTGGCAGGGTGAGGAAGAGTGAGTGTACAAAGGAGAGCCCACACGCTGAACAAGAGTGGGGTTTCTTTCAGTTCTTGAAGCCCTTTTTCATTTAATAAAGTGCACAGTGGGATTGAAGGTTTAGCTGGCTTTGGCATGGCTAAGGGGTAGCAAGTGGCCAGCCCAAGTGCCTGTGGTCTCCTCAGTGCAGCATCACTTGAGCGCTGGGGGATGAGCCCAAGGCAGGTTTAGTCAAGCTAGCCAGGGTGACAACAGCATTGCAGCTGCACCGCTAGAGCTTCAGCACAAGCCCTCTAAGTCCAGCTTGGTCTGAAGCAATATATTCAGATGTTTTACTTGTGCTGAGGGTCACTGTCACCTCCCTGCCACTCTTCCCTAGCACCTTGGTTCAGAGCGATGAGCAGCAGTGGAGGTGAGGATGGTTGCATCCCAGGGCAGGCTGCGTGCACAATGCCTCAGACAACCCCCCCAGAGATGTGATTACAAGGCAGAAGCATGGGGAACAAGATGGAAACCACCTCCCACTGCTGCCTGCTTGGGACCCCATGTGTTGCACAAGCAATGATCTTCCATCTGACACTTGGTCAGCATTTAGCTGCTGAGCTGGGGACTTTCATTCCATCTTTCCAGCTCTTGGTTTCCTAGGCTAGCTGGTCTCGGCCCAGTTCTGCCACCACACAACCCTAGGAACTGCACACCCAGTGACTGAAGGCAGGCAGGCAGAAGAACACCCTCTGCCCCTGAAAGCCCTTTCTTTGCCTCTTTTGTTTGCTCATTCTGCCACCTCCTGGTTAAGTCTGATTCTGACATGGTACAATGTGACATGAGTCTTGCCCAAATAATAGGCCCGATCAGAATAGTAAATTAGAGTGGAAGAGTTTGCTGCAGATCCCTCTAGTCCAGCTGCAGCTCAAAGCAGGGCTAGCTTCAAAGTTAGATGAGTTTGCTCAGGTCCTTCTCCTGTCAAATCCAGGAAACCTCCAAGAATGGAGACCCCACAACCCCTCTGGACAACTTGTTCCTGCTTGATCACCCTTGCAGTGACTTTTCTCCCTCATATACAGTTAGAATTTCCCTTGTTGCAACTTGTAATCTTGGATGCTGATCATTTTGCTGTACATCTCTGAGAAAAGCCTGGCTCTGTTTTCTCTATAATCCCAATGGCAATGCTTTCATGTGGAGCTACTGGAACCTTTAATGGGCTAGATCTGAGCCCCTCTATCCTCTGCTAGGTTATTTTATTTCCCCTCACCGAGCTTCTGCGCTCTCTCATCCCATTTTTTCCACACACACTCTTCTTCCTACTGCCTTCTAACACAGCAGTGTGGTAAGTAAAATGACCTACAGCTGAACAAGGCAGGGTTATAGGGAGATTAGTGTATTAGCAAGAGTCTTCCAGAAACAGCCAGAACCCCTCCTCCAAAGTATCAGGCACACAAGCCCTCTTTTAGATCTGATGCAAAGATAGCATGCTAATGCTAAGTATCTCTTCTTCTAGCAAACTTTGCTTTCCATTTCAAGTCATGTGTCTTCTGTTATTGTCTCTCCTCTTTATTGCTTTTGTGGTCCTGCTTCTCCACCTAAGGACTCCACAATTACACTTCAGTTTATTTCCACAGAGTAATTCATACTGTTCTTACTCTAACACTCTGCTGCTACATGAAATTTGCCAATCCTAATTTTGCCCAGAACTGACTTATGATTCTGCTTTTTCCCCAGATTTGCTTATAAATTATATAACTCGGAAAAATGGGCAGTTTCTCTTCTATTCTTTAATTGTTCCATTTTGTTTTAATTCAAAATTCTGAAGCAAGCTGGTGTAAGACAAGCCATCCTATTTTATGTTCTTGTTCTCAGGATGAAGTTCTTCCAATTAAGTCTTACTTGCATTAGTGGAGGTCTCTGTCATTGCAGGAGACTTTCATCATCCTGTGAACAGGGGGAGGGAGTAGAGGAAATACTATTGTCAGCTCCATAGAGATGGATGTACTGAATCATGACAGCAGAGAACCAGGCTCTTAACTGGCCCGTACAAGTGGTACAAAAACATTGTGGCTGTTATTACAACCCACTGATCTGTAAGCCTGGCAGGAAAATTGTTCTCCGTTTGGATTGTTTATGCTTGCTTTTTAAAAATTCATTATTAATTGCAGTGACCACTATTAAATTGAATTATCTGGATTTGGGTGAAATGTGCCTATCCCATGCTTTGCGTTTTGGAATAGTTTTTAGAAACCCTACAAAAAATTGGACAGCATTTACGTTCCCAGTACCCAGAATGCTATGTGCAACACAAGAAGAAAAATCAGTTACAATACCTTATCCTCTAGATTGGCACCTGCCATTTCTTTTTCAACACTGAGATCGACTTCAGATGATTCTTCAACTTCTTTTATTTCTGCATCTAACAAATAAAGCCCCCATAAAATGCAAGAGAAAGGTACCAAAATATATTCTGAGTAGAGAAACAAAGGGCACACTTTTTCACAGCTACTTGCATGATGCTGAAAATAAGAGTTTTACGTAATTTGGAGTTACATAATGGATTCTAGGCTGGGTAAAAACAAATTTGGAACCCTGGATGGCACAGGTGGGACAATCCAGTTTTCCTACCTTAAAAATTAGTAGTGCTTCACTTATGAAAGTTTGGAGCAAGTACAGCCATATCACTAAAAATGCTCCATAGCGATGTTTTTTCCAGGACTTCATTTACATTTTTATTGCAAGAAATCCATGGTATACCTTTTATAGCTGAAATTATTGAAATGTCAATCCTGTTTTTCAGGCCTTTTGACAAAAATCCGCTGACTTGGGAAATGGCCTATAATGCAATACAGATTTGCTGTGGAGCTGAGCAACAATGACAAGAAAGCGTATGGAGATACACAAATCTGACTCAATATTGCTGAATGCAGGCACGTGCTATGGAAAAGGTGCAATGGATGCAAACCATCCATTTACTTCAATGAAGTTATACGACAATTTACACTATCTGAGCATTTGCCTAAAGACAACTTTTATTACATTATTTTCTATTGATTCTGCCATAGACTGAGAAAGCTTTCAAAAAAAAAAAAAAAAACCAAAAAACAAAACCCACAATCCAGTATCAATTATTTTATCACTCCAAATATGTAAAAGCATCAAATTTTACTCACCACCAGGAACAGATTCCAAGATTTCATTGGCACCAAATCTGTGCTTCACACTTAATTCTTCAGTAATTTCCTCTGATTTGTCTGTTTCACTCACTTGTGATGTCGTTACAGCAACATGGAGACTTTCAACTAGAGATGAAAACATGCAGAATTACAAACACCCCTTAAACCAGCTCCTTAATGCATAAATCAATGACATAGAGTAATTTAGTTGGAAGGCACTTTTAGAGGTCATCTAGTCCAACACTCTGCTCAAAGTTGGTCAAACTAAATTGGGTTGCTCAGAGCTTTGAATGGACAAGTTTTTAACATCTCCAGAGATGGAGACTTCACAGCCTCTCTGGGCAACCTGTTCTGGTTTTTGACCACCCTCATGGTATACGATTTTTCTGTTCACTTAAATTGGAATTGCCCATTTTCCACCTTGCACGTGTTGCCTCTCACCACATGTGTCCACAAAAAATCTGGCTTCTCTGTATCCTGTTAGGTACCTAAGGACAGCAATGATATCCCACCAAGCCTTGTTCTTTCAGGGCTAAACAGACCAACTGTTCTGGTTTCAGCTGGGATAGAGTTAATTTTCTTTCTAGTAGCCAGTATAGTGCTGTGTTTTGGATTTAGTATGAGAATAATGTTGATAACACACTAATGGTTTTAGTTATTGCTAGGTAGTTGTAGTGTCTACACTAAGGCAAAGACTTTTCAGCTTCTCACTCCCTGCCAGGTGCACAAGAAGCTGGGAGAACACAGCCAGGACAGCTGATCCAGACTGCCCAAAGGGATATTCCATACCATATAGCCATATGCTCTGGATAAAACTGGGGAAGCTAGCCGGGAGGCAGGATTGCTGCTTGGAAACAGACTGAGCATCGGGTTTTGTATTTTTTCCTCCCACATGTGATGAGCAATTGCATTTGTGCATCACTTGTTTTTATTTTTTATTATTGTTGTTATTCTTATTACTGCTATTATTATTATTATTATTACTGTTATTATTATTGTTATTATCTTCCTTTGTCTTTATCTCCACCCATGAGTTTTTTTCCTTTCCCCTCCTTATCCCCTTGAGGGAGAGGGGTGAGCAAGCAGCTGCCTGGTGCTTAGTTACTGGCTGGGGTTAAACCACGACACCAGCTATCTCAGCCTCTCCTCTGACATCACGTGGTCCAGTCCCTTCATCATCTTGGTGCTATTCGCTGCATTTGCTCCAGTTTGTCAATGTCTCTCCTGTCCAGGGGAGCCCAGCACTGGTCATGGTACTCCAGACCAGGTGTGAGTGGAGTAAGGATCACCTCCCTCAACCTACTGGCAACTCTCCTCCTAATGCAGCAGCCTTGGAGACAGTTGGCCTTCTTTGCCACAAGGGCACATTGCTGCCTCATGGTCAACCTGCTGTCAAGCAGGACTCCTAGGTCCACTTCTTCAAAGCTATTTTCTACCTAGTCAGTGTTCAGCCTGCACCAACACATGGGATTACGCCATCCCAGCTGCAGGACTTTGCATTTGTCTTTGTCAAACTTCCAGGGCTTCCTTTTAGCCCATTGTCCCAATCTGTAGAGGTGTCTCCAGCACATTGATCACCCCACCTCATTTGGTGACAACCATGTATTTGCCATCCCTTGGTTAAATTCATTAATAAATATGTTGAAAAGTATTGATCTCAAGATCCATCCCTAAGGGAATCCCCTAATAACACATTGCCAGACGGACATTGGATCACTGATTACAATTCTTTCAGCCCAGCAGTTCAGCCAATTTTCCACCCAGTTATGCAGTCCATATCTCACCAATTCAGTTGTAAGGATACTACAGTCAGTGCAGACAGTGTTGGAGACCTTGCAGATGTCAAGGTAAACAACACACACTGCTCTCCTATCATCATAAAACCCATCAGGTTAGTCAGACACAATTTGCCCTTGATGAATCCATGCTGGCTGTTCCCAGTCACCTTGTTGTCCTTCATGTTCTTGGAAATGACTCCAGGAGGATTTACTCTATCACCATCTCAGAGACAGTGGTGAGGCTGACTATTTTGTAATTCCCTATACATTCCTTCTTGAAGAGGGATGTGATGCTTGCCTTCTTCAAGTCATCAGGAACCTCTCCTGATCACTGTGACCTTTCAAAGATGATAGAAAGCAGACTCACAATGACATTGGCCAGCTCCCTGAGCAGCCTTGGATTTTTCCTGCCTCATCTCATGGATTTGTGTACATCCAATTTGCTTAAGCTCTCCCTAATTCTATCCTGCTCTACTGCTGAACTACTCTCATGCTTTATTCCTATAGAGGCTGCTGTTAGCTCAGGGACTTTGTATTTCTGTTCTGGAAAATGATCCCCACAAATTGCCTACAGTGTAAGCAACTGTAAATTCCTTACAGTGTGCTAAAGAGTGCTGAAATCCAAGACATCATCAACATTAGCATGACAGAAAGTGAAAATTGAAAGTGGGCAGAATAAGATGTGTAAGTATAGGCTGCCATTTTACCTAAAATTACATTTACTATTGCATCACTGACTTAGATTCCCTACTCAAGTTCTATCAGTTTTATCAATAAAATGCGCTCTGACTTCATAATGATGATGGAGACCAACCTTCACTGCTTTATTGGTTGAAATGTGGTTATTAACCCAGACCTCTCAATCTAGGTGATGCTAAAATCTTGTAGTCCTTCTCAAAGAGCATATGGCTCATGCTGGATATGGTTCAGTTTACCAGGACTCTTTTCAGCTGAGTTTAGCAGGAGTTTAGCTGAGCTTCCAACTAGGCAAGATATCCACAATGCCATTCCCTTCCTTCCTTCAGAGGACAGCACTGTAGGTAGCACAAGGCTATCATCTCTCTGTTAGATAGTAATGCAGAAAAAACACAGGTCCTACAGCAATTCTGGCAGGTGTTTCTTGGCAGATCTGCCAAGATCATCTGTAGTTTGGTCTGTACATGACCCTACATGATTCTGATCTGTCATCAGATAAACCAAGGTAAGGGACCAGATGCAATATCATACTGCATCCTGTGATCTCTTCACAGGGCTGTACTGCAAGGAGGACAGCTAAGGAAACAATCCTCAGGTGCAATCTAACACCATGTCCCTGCCTGCTTACCTATGATGTTATGCACTAAACATATCCCTTATCTTACAATCTGGCAGGTACCATCTCGTGCATCTGACAAGTATAAACTTGAGAGACTTCTCAATGCCCTTTGCCAAGTTCAGACATTGCCAGTTCTGGAGACTTGACAGAACTGCAGCACAAGGCAAGAAGGCTGTACTTTGTTACCTTGAATTACCTGCCCACGCAAAGAGCCACCAGCCCACTCTTCCAATGGAAACTCACCTTCTCGGAGAGCTGCTGCCAGCAATGAAGCAGCCTGTGGAGTTTCTCCAGAATCAGGTTTGATAAGGAGGTGAGGTTCCACATGAACATCCTCAAACCCATGCATATCTCCCAGTTCTGCATAGATATGCAATTTCTCTTCCAAATAACTACAGATCTGCTGGTCCTGGTTACTCAGTGATTCTGGCAACCAAAATTGAACATTGTATTAATATTTTTTATCCTGCAGGCAAAGCATGTTCCCCATTCATCTTTCTAATCCTTACACCACATAGACATTGCTAACTTGAGCTAGGCCTTTTTTAAGTG
Source organism: Balearica regulorum gibbericeps (assembly GCF_011004875.1). NCBI lineage: Eukaryota > Metazoa > Chordata > Aves > Gruiformes > Gruidae > Balearica > Balearica regulorum. The sequence goes on along the minus strand of NC_046220.1, from coordinate 59,068,181 downwards.
ACCAAGAACCAGATTCATCCCATAGTCTGTCCTAATGAAAGCTGGCACAGACCCAGGCAGAGGGCCAGGACGGTGCCCTACCCTGACGAGGTGGCCTTGGCTGTGCTCTGGGGCCCTCAGTTGCGTCCTGTTGCACTCACAACGATCAATACTAGAAAAGCACTTGGCTCAGGTAGCCAGAAGATGCGCTGATTCAGCACCTCAACATCAAAGAAGAACACCTACTCTCAGCAGAGGATGCCTTTCTCTGTGGCTCTCTACAGGAAGGACATTGCCGGAGTTTTTCTCCTCACAGAAGTATAAAGATGTGGACTTTAAGTGTAGGGGAACCAAGGAAGCAGAATATCCGTCAGCTACATTTTCAGGTAAAAATAATAGCAGCAAAGGATGAAATGCCATTAACAAGCACAAAGCCACACAATTACTGAAGATTTCAGGTGTTTCCACAAACGTGGACCTACCTGGCCCTGATGCTAATCTGGGAAATTCAGTGTTTATTTTGAAAGCATCCATTTTTCTTTTTCTTTTTCATTCATGGTGATGTAGCAAAAATATAGTGTTTGGAAAAAAATGGTTCTCTTTCATTAAACTCACATTAAACCATCGGACCACCCCAGCTTTCTCTGCTGTGCCTATTGAGCCACTTTGAACCCACCAGCCAGTACAGGTGCACGATTCATTCATCCTGAAGTCTCAGGATGCAGGAGCTCTCAGAATGGCAGAAGAGGTACCACACCTTGGCATTTCTGAATTCTGGATGCTTTTGCCTCAGCAATACGTCTGTCCTCATCAGATTCACTTATTTTTCCTTCTTCTTGTTCCTCTGGGCAACTTCAAAGATGAAAGACAAAAAATGGTGGACAATGCAAAATCTACACATCATATATTCATCTTCAGTACAGTACAGTTCATAATAAACAGAATACATCATCAGCACCAACTTTTGCTACAATCTAGAAGTGTGCTACTTGTCCGCTTCTTTAAAAAGCAGTAACTGGACATAAACCAGACTGAAGGACTCCTTTTAATTCTGGTAAGGCTGCATTGTGCAGCAAATGGATGGCTGGCCCTCACACAGGTTTGCTGTGCTAAGCATAAGCTTGGGCCTCATGAGGAGTAATGCTCTCCCTGCTATTCTTAAGCAGCTGACACCAAGATAACAGGCATGACTGAGGATTTCCCCAAAATAGTTGTATGGACACCTGCAGGACTCTGGAAGGCATCCAGTGCTAAAGGCAAAGGTGAGAGAAGCTTACAATGGCTGGTAAGAACATCTAATGGGGAGTGTGAAGGGTCTGCTGATTCAGTGGGAGAACAGAAGTAGCATGGAAAGTTTGGCAGAAGTGATGGTGAGGTTTTGGGGTCTGTGAAACCTGAGCTCAGAGGAAAACCCAACCTCACAGGATGGATACAGTGCAATGCAGAACAGAGAGCATGCTGCCATGAATATCCAACCAACCTCCCATCTGCTTTGGACTACCAGGATGAAAACCAAAAGCCTTTCCATCTACCTTTCCACTGCATCTTGAATGTGTCTCATCCAATTGTTACGTTCCTCTTTGGAGTTGGTATGAACCTCATACATCTCAGGCCCTGTAGACGAAGCGCTAATCAGAAACATCCCTCTTTCTTCATTGGCTACTTCTCTTACTATGAGCCTCTGAAGGGAGATTATGGAAGGCTTCTGGTCCTGGGGGAAACAGTCACAGCACATACAAATAATAACTAACTCTCTTATAAAACATTTTAGAAGAGCACAATTTTTCAATTAATTGGACTACTTCTAGTCCTGGTATAGTCAGACTACGTATGTTCTCACCAGGTGTAGGAGGCTGCAAGTTTTGAGTATTCAGACATCTTTTTAAACTATTTTTAAAAATACATTATAGTATTTATGAACAAGTAAAGCACTGGGTATGTGCTAAAAAGTAAATCTCAGAGGCTCAATGATACTGAGGCACAGTATTCATATAGTGTTTATATTTATATAGTTTGGGAACTTCTCTCCATTACCTTTCACACATTTTATGTGTGTTTACTACTGCATTTGCAGTTCAAATTATTCTTCTGTTCTGTTTCACAGAACCAGAACTTAAAATTTCTTTTAAATAACTGAAAGAGCCTGCTCTACTTCCCACCTTCATAATCAGATGAAACACAACACTAAAAATATCATTGTTATTTTCATCCTTTTTCTTTAAAAATTACTTAATTTCGAAAATAAACTTAATTTTCTTTATACTGGCATATTACTGTTCTGAATACACTACCAGGATTTTAGGAAAAAAACCAAACAACATTATGGGAATAACCTAGAAAAGAAACTACTTTTTGAGAAATATACAAATAAAAACGCAATGTGTTCAAACATTTGATAATATACTTACAACAGCTGCAAAGATGTATTTTTGGTCTTTTTCTTGTAAGAACAGTAGCATATCAGCTAGAAGCAGAGCTAAAGTGTCTTAAAATGAGAAAAGGAAAATAATCAGGGAGATTTTTTTCAGGAGAAGCCCTGATCAATAAATATCCCACAGAATCCTATAGTAAACTAAACAGGAAATATCTAGATTAGCCTATGGTCTGCATGAAGCAACTGCAAGCCATCACTTTGTATCTCCCAGGAAAGACCACAATTTCTGCTGTCTACCCTCCTGCAGCACCGTGGTGGAGCACTGGCCCAGGGCAAGAAGAAATCTTCACTCCAATGTCAGTAGAGCTTCCCCAGGCTACTCACAGGCAACCTGACAAAGACTATCCCACAGAAATTTTGTTTTGCCTATGCTAACATATATTCACAGCACACTATTACACTGGTAAAAGTATTTCTGGAATAATAAAGAACAGATAGCTTTGTAAAGTTGTACAGCAAATATTAGTAAGCTCCAAAAAACCCAACCCCTACATCTGATTAACACCAAAAATGAAATTCTGGGCTTGGATGTAAAAATGAGGCTCCAGGCAAATGTGGCTTCAGATTTTCTTTTCCACTGTGAATGTCCCAGTACCACTGCAGAACAGCACGTGACTTTTCATGCATTATTTTCAATGGCCAGTACTGTGAACAATATAAATGTACAAGTCAACACTCTGTGTTATGGGATGAAACTGCAAATCAATGAACTAAAAGGGGGGGACTGGAAGAAGAAATGCAGCTGATAGCTTTGCCTATGAATCTGTCTTCTTACCCAGATATACAGTGGATTACCCACAAACTATGGCAGCTTCCGGAACTACTGCTCTAGCAATTAGTGGCATATTCCCAATACCATTACCTCAGAAATTCATGTTTGCAATACAGCATAATAAAGTATTTTCACTCATAAACCAAACAATCTTCATATATTGTTTGCAATAAAGAATTACAACACTTTACTGCTTGGATGGAATACCTTTGAAACGACCAGTCGCAGTCTTCCAGTACACTAAACCTTCATGAAGAAGTATTCTTTCTTTCCTCATCAAGTCTTGCTTCCTAAAAACATGGCCATTTTTCAGCTTTGTATATGTTTTGTTTTCAGTTCTACTGAGAATTTCCAGCAGCTTTTGCTTTTGCTCATATTCATTCACTTTCAAATCTACTGCTGCAATCATGTCCTTAATTAGACAAAGGGCTTTGCATAGGTCTTTATGTTCTTCTGTTCCTTCTGTATGAAACAAAAAATAAAAAACATTATAGTAGTCTGCATATTCAAGAGAAGATATCATTTCTTACTTTCTGGGAACAATCAACATGATGCAACGCTTAAATTGATAAATATGTCATTTTAAGTTGAACCTGGCAATCAATTTACTAGAAATATTAGAAGCATCTGCCTTTGTTTGACTTGCTTATTAAAAGATGACATGTACCTCAGATTTATTCATTGGTCAAAACAACACGTTGAATAGTTTCTGACATATTTACGAGCTTTTAGCATTTAAAAAATTTACTGGCTAAGTAAATCATATAGTATATTACTCTTCTGGCTCAGTAAAAAAAACCCTTGAAACAGGATTGCAAGCACAAAGGGTTAGCATTTGGATATACAACTTTCTACAATGCTCATTTATAGCCCATTTGAGGAGCAACACTTGAAAGTCACTAGTGTTTCTAAAATGCTCTACAAAATTCCAGAGGTTATTCAAGCTTTGTTTGAAAAACTGGAGAGTAAAATGTTTGCCTAGCCCTACCTACAAAAAACTCCATCAGAATTAATTTCAAAGGTGCAGATGCATGCCTGAATTAGCTCACATCCTTCTATGGACTTCTATGGCTTGAAATATTGGAAATCTTCACAGTCCAGCCTTGACAAAGACTACATACGTTAGAAACGCACTAGGATTCCAGACATGAAGCAACACTTTAGCTTTTATTTACCTTTTGAGTATTGCAATATCCTTTCAACCAGAACAGGGTATTTGGTGATTCGCTGGGTGACAAGGAGAATGCATTCAGGGATTTCTCGGCGTCGTGCCAACAGGTTACTATTTCTCAGCTGCACGAATACAAATATATACCTTAAGTAATAAGTGCATATTAAACCACCAATTGACTAGTAAGAAATATGATATCTAAATGCATTAGAATAAGCTGAAAAAAAACCCCACTGGGTTATCTGAACCATCCCCAAGGAACAGTTGCTGCACTGAGGGATGAGGTGTACTATAACAGGAACATGTGTGTAATACACACTGGATGCCAAAGCTTTCTAAAATTTGAAAGAAGAATGTAATTTATCAGCTCTCTGGTTAAGGAGGCACAAACTTTTCCATTTTTATTAGCTATTAAAAGTGAGTTACTGAATATAATTTCAATCCTAAATCTAAGTGAAAGCTACATATCTTTTTCCTGAGCATTTTATCAATAGTGATCACGTTTCCACATAAACTTACTTTAATAAAATTCTGGAACTTCTTGTTTTGGTGCAACTCTTTGAAGAGATTAACGGCTTCTTTGTGATGGCTGCAAAACTCTCCGTATATTTTCTTCATTTTAGTTGCATTTTCCTCTGAAAACTGAAGAAATTAGTAAGTGAATTATGCTCAACATTGCACCTAACAGGAAACTGTATGCCTTTAATGAATGTATTTTGTACAAATACGAAACTTTTATGATACCTTGTTTCTCAAGTTGTCTGAATTGACTAACATGGCCTGTCACTGCAGAATGAAAATGGACTGTTTTTAGGAACAAGGAGAGGAAAATAAGCTGGAGAGAGCACAAGCGACCTCCACTACAGTCTTGCCAATAACAGCTAGAACAATTATAACAATGTTTCCTCCACCTCTTTGCTAACACAATCCCTTTGAGGCTTATCTGCATTTGTCTGATTTTCACACTGCTTCTAGACAAGATAATGGTTCAGCTTCTTTATTTCAGTGGAGTTAAAACCAACTGAGCAAAGGTGAAAAGCCACACTCTTCTGATTGCAAGGAACTGAAGTGTGACCAGCAAGCAGTTAGTTAGCTGTTCTATGGCCACCATAAACACGTTGAGACCACTCCATCTCTAGTGAGCATTAATTCAAGATGCACCATGCCAGATTGCTATGTGAAATGAATGAGTAGTTTCCATCATCTGTCAATTCTTCACACCTCTACTCAGCTGTTAAAACAGTGAATCCATCACTTCGATCTTTTGCAGTCCACAGTATGATGGCAGCAGCCTAGTACTGTGAACAGGACCAAGTTCATTACTTTCCTCATCACTTGTACCATATAGGTAGAAGTTCATTCAAGTTCATCACAGTTACCTGTCAGTAATGACTTTCTCTCTTTCACCCTGCAATAATGTGGAGGGGACAGTCTTTGAATTTTATGAGGCAACGACAGCCGCCTTCTTGACCACAAAAGTTTTAAAGTCAATAAATTGTTTAATTTGGGAACCTTGAGTACATAAAGGATTAACAGAGCTGATGCCTCTACCTGCTGCACAAGGATGTCTCCAATTCTGTTGATGACAAAATTACGTTCGCTCCCTGCCATACATGATTCCTGCCGTCTCTCCTTCATTCTGCAGAAGAATTGCCTGTGCATCTCCAGTAGCTCATCTAAGCAGGGGAATATTCTGTCCACTGTGCTGTGGTCCAGCTGCAGTTCCTCCTTCATCCCTTTCCTGAATATTTCAGACATAATTAACAGGGTATGGATGTGATGCACTTCTGTTTGCATCAGCTCTGCAGTATAAAAGAAAACAGCATAGTATAATAATCACCTGAACATTTTTCACACCTTCTAAGATAGACTTCAGCAACATTCAAATATACAGTCATAATATTTTTTTCTGTGTGAGCCTCAAACCTAATAGATTATGTCAGTAGGAAGACTTAATTTATCTGTCTCTAGCATGGTTTTCTCAACTGAACCCCACTGAACAAGCTGGGGTTGCAATTGTTTGCACTGGGGATTGGATGAGGGCCCTTCCAGCCTCAACTGTTCTCTGAGCAGAGTAGACATGTCTCTGGTAGCCACTACTCTCCATTTCCTTAGCTCCAGGACACATTGTAATTTGTGACAAAAATGTTCTTTGAACCTTCTTATTGTTCTGAGTTGAAGCATTCGTTCTTCTGGACATAAAATGTGTAGGTTCCCTCTCTATTTTCTATGCCAAATTGTTTATAAACCTACATGAAACTTTGAAATACTGACCAAAAATGACATCCTGCCTCTTGATGGTATCCTTTTCTTGCTTGCTACAGAACACTGGATCCACAACACAACTCCAGGACTCCGCCTCAAACTCTTGCGCATCTATGCGGAGATCAGTCCACTGAGACAAATCCACATCATCTACGACAAAACGTTTATCTCGTTAACACCAGCATAAGAACAGTAAGGGAAGTCCCTTTGCACATACAGATCTATCCATGTAGTACAGGGAACACATCACAGGGATGAACTTTAGACAAGGCTTCTGAAACATTGGCAGTGCCTTTACATCTGAGAAGCTTGCCAGATGTCAATATCATTACTAGAGTGTTGAAATGCAAATGTGACAGCAAGGGAGGAGAACAAAAAAATCCCACCCTTCTTTTCTCAGATTAAATCCTTCTTATACTTCTTTGCTTGAAGAAACTTTTTAAAATTTAGTAGCTTTGGTGTTGGAGAGGCACTGGCCATTTTGTAGATGTGTAGTGTGAGAGATCTGCACCATCCTTCGTACGTGAATGCCCTTCAGCTTTGAAACATACCATGCCTACCAACAGAAAAAGCCTATTTCTATTCGCTTCACAAGGATACGTAGCCATTTTAGGAGGACAGTTCACCAGTGGGAGGTAACTTTTTGGGGCTACTGAGGAAATACAAGTGACATAGATTTATGTTTTGCAATGTGTACTGTCAATGGAGATGACTAGATGACTGCAGAAGAAAAATATATTGCTGTTCTGGTTCTGCAAGGATGCCAAATACATTTATCCTTGGTATTTTAAAATGGTAACACCATACAAAAATATTCCAAAAGTTATTTAAGACTTAGTGACAAGGAAGAAAGGAAAAGTTGTATTTTAAGAATAATGTTTCTGATTGTATCATTTGAATGAGGGACACAATTGTAATTATTAAAAATAGCTGTTCTTTTAGTAGATGAAGTGGCTTCCTATATCAACTGAGGAGTTTTTCTATTTTGCACTTTCCAATACCGGTTATAAAGTGCAATATCTGTGTAATACTTCTCACCTTCCATCATTAAAGGATCCATTGAAGAAAAGGTCCCTAATGCTTGTAACGTTTCTTCAGAACGTGACTTGGACCTCCAGGTGCTAGTCTCAGAGTCTTGTTCAGAAAATGGTGCAGATCTTCTACAACAGAAAAACAAAATCCCACATTTATTTAATGGTTTCAATTTTCCTAGAAATCTGAATGATGTATTTGGCATAGTCCCCCAGCAGCTGCCCTCTACCTTTCAAAACTGGCACTGGGGACACTTTTGGACAAGAAGTGGGACTGTTGCAAGACTTCCCTCCTTCCAGCAGAGCGTCCAATAGGCACAGAGGAAGAAGGATGCACTGAGGAGAGCACTGCCTGTGAAATGTCTCCAGGCAGGGAATCTGTGAGGCAAATCACAACACAACATTTTGACAAACAATGTAGAGTATGTCATCAACAGCACAGTTATACTGTGAAATGCTGTGTGGTGTTCATATAGACCTATACTGGGTATCAAGAATGCCTGTTTGCCGTGGTACAAGACTGTGATGCTCTCCCACAGAATAAAGATAAGCCTGTAGGCAAAGTGGAATAACTCGCGCATGGATATTATTGATAACATAACAATCTCAAATTATGCACAACTCTAGCATTGCAATCTGAACACAGGAAACCCAAATATTTGTGTGTAGGGTAAATGACATACTCAAAAGCACAAGACAAAACTGACAATTTTTTATTTTCTTTCTCACTGAAAATAAAACGTAGTAAAACTCCCACTCATTTGAGTAAAGGAGAAGTTATTTTAACAGCAATTTCTTCAAAAAATCCTACTTGTATTAGAGACACACATACACTTTCTTCAGATATTAAAATGCGAAATGATGTAGTGATCTTCATGTTGTCAGTCCTGTGATTTTTAACCAAGGCTTAACTTAGAAGTGCTAAGTTTACCCCTCCTAACTTACTTGTTACACCAGCTTGGGGTTTGTTTTTATTATGGTATCTCTCCTGGGATTTCTGAAAAAAGAAGAATTTTTTGAAATTGCAATGAAATCATACCTGATAACACACTGAATAGTCAAGTCAGTAACTCACTGCTGTATATCACCACACAAAAGGATTTCAAGAAAATGGTCCTAAACGATGGTCCTAATTTCTACCAACAACGAATAAATCCAAGTTTATTAGTTATTGATAGATAACAATATTCAGAGTAGAATAATATTATTTGAACTACAACACAAAACCAAATCTGTTTATTCAAAACCGACTCACTGAGTTACAACAGCATTCTGCTTTCTCTATTTCAATATTGCCTGTGAAGGCTGAAAGAAAAGGAGTTCACATTCAGGGCTTTATATTCAAATAAGCTTGAAGCGCTTGTGGCAGGGCACTACCTGAGGAAGCCTGAGTATCAGAGGGAGAATCAATCCCCTTTCCAAAGTGGACTTCTGCAAAACCTGTAGCAAAAGCCTCCCATGCTTAGTCATGTATTTCACTTGAGGTGGGTCAGTGAACATTTTCTGCACCTCATTCTTCTTGAGAGAAGTCAGGCGTAGTACGGGCTTTTGTCTCCTTTTGACAAATAGCCCAGCAGTCCCAGCGATTAGAACTACCAGTTCAGGTGTCCTAATGCCCTAAAGTTGCTCAGAAATTTGTGCAACGCTACGATGCAATAGCTATAACCAAAATAAATTAAAATACCTGATTCATGCCAACTTTCAGACTTGATTACCCTGAAGAGTCTGTATGGAAACATGTTCTCCCTGCAAGCCACCATGATGCAAAACCCAGCTATGTAAGAAAAACACACTCCACTAATTTGAAAAAAAGACATGTAATGCTGTGGCACACTTCTCTGCAAGTCCCACTTTGTTCCATGAGGGCAGAAGCCTTACACATCTATTTTTGAAAGCAACTTTGTCATGATAACCTCACCATGCTTGTGTTCCTGTTCAAAAGGAGACAGTATCCATCAGGTCTCGTGCTGATTTTGCCATGTCTGCAGTGGCAGCTGAACACTGGGAGTGACTGTCTAGGCAGGCTGTGGAGTCTCCTTCTCCAGAGATTTTCCAGAACAGGTCAGACAAACATCTGCCCAAATTGTTACCTATAAGTCAGCCTGTCTGAGGGTAAGGACATGGACTAGGTCGCTTCTCAAAGTCCCTTTCATCTCTGCTTTCCATTATTTCAAACATATGGGATAGCACTTCATACACAAAGGGTATCTGTGGTTTTAAGAAGCCTTTCTTTTTAATCCTTTTCTGTATACCTCCAGCCACACCATTTTACAATCAGACCTTGCAACTCTTCAAAAATACAAATATCTCTTTACACTCATTTTTGACCCTCTTCTAAAAACTGTTGTTCAAGTGCAGTGCTTGCTCCTTGCTCACATTGGACATTTTGACACCCTTGCAGCTCCTTGCATACAGACTGGGTCTGGGTGGGCTGTGTGTACTTTCTTTTTTTCCTTCGTGATGTTCTTAGACCCCTTGGAAAGCAGGTATGTTCTAGTAAGAATGGTGCAGTATAGGAAGTTACCTTGGTGCACACAGGAGCAGACTCCTTGCAGCTCTTATGTACAATCACATTGCAATCTGAAAGAGAAGGCACATCTCAAAGCCTGGCCACCCAACAGGGTCCCCAGCCCACAGAAAATGTTACTCTGAGGCTTCACTTTTTTGCCTCCTCCATATCCACTTACTAAAGTGGCCCGTAAGATGCTTTGACGTTACAGCCCATGGCTAGGAAAGACTCTAGCTTAATATGGAGGGGCTAAGAGATGCTGTGGTCCCTTCTGAAGCTGTCACCTGCTGTCCTTCCTCCCACTGCCTTGCCAACCTCAGCTTGTTACCCAGAACGGGTACATCCAAATTTAAGCAAGGTTTCTTCTTGAAACAAAACACTGAACCAGGATCCCAAAGCAGGTCTCGGAACACTGTAAGGTCACACACGAAAGCCAGTGACTACTTACAGGAGCACTGCAGTGACTCCTTTCCTAGGAGGGCCTTTTCACAGGCTATACATGGGATAACTCCTGAGAAGGTTCCATTTGTAAAATTGTGCTTGTTCAGTTTCTCTTTATCTTTGGTATCTTTATTTTTTGTCTTCATCCAAACAGCAGAGGCAGGGAAAAAAAAAAGGGGGGGGGGGGGGCATAAGAAAAGAAGATAAACTGATTCAATCTTAAAAACACTAAAACATTCCCTTTTTAGAGCAAATTATTCTAAAACATTTATTTCGTGGAACACTTTTAACAGTATACTATATTATTATATACAACATTGTTGAAGTCCTAAAATGATGCAGGCATTGCTTTCACTGGCAGCTAAGCCAGCAAGCATTATCAAGGAAGACTGGTAGAAATACATTTATAAACCTGGAAAAAAGAAAGAGCCAGAAAATAGAATTTTAGAACTGTCATTGACTCGCACATACATACAAACTAATATGAATGCCCACATGTCCCTGAAGCATACATGCAAACTTGCACCTCTGCAGTTGAAGCCGCAGTTATGTAAATTTAGATGATTTGTCTTCAGATCTTAAAAGACATTAGATACAACCTGTTTTTAATGAATGTTAACGAATTTAATAAATTCTGCCTATTTTTACTGTACTCCTGTTGGTGTGAGTATACATTTTGCCAAGCAGCCCTCATAGTCATTCTTTAGGAGACAGGCTTATGCATGGCTGCTGGACTGGACGTACATGTTCGCAGCCAGTTCTGTCACTTGTGAAGATACCGTCTCAGCCAGCCATCCTCACATCCACATGCGTTCATATATCCTGGAGCACAGGAGGCCATACTAGAAAGTCTACAAAATCGCCAGAAGGCCAGCCAGAAAGATCCTGTAGGCCAAATCCATCTCTCAAGCTGCTAATTGATGCCATTAATCTAAATTTCAGATGTCTCAAAATCAAACCACCAATGTTCTAATCTACCTTTCATAGTACATATGTTTGACTGTGCAGGTCTCAAATCTGCAACTTCTTAATGCTAAGCAGTACTTACTCATGCAAGAAGTCCCATTAACTTCAAATAAGGCAAATTCAGTGGATTACGTGCCAATGTAGAAGTTACACTCATGCATTTATTGAAAGTAATTGCAAGAATAGGCCCATACCCCTTAATTTTTATGTAAGAAAAAAAATTATTTCTTAAGGGCAATTCATACATTTAAACCTGAGCTAAATCATTGAATGAGATTGTTAATAACATTTTAAAAATGGCAAAGTAAATACTTGCTATTGTTCAGCAAAGGCTATTGTTTAAAAGGAAAGCTGTTTTTTAATATGAACGCTATTTCAGGGTACCCTGCACATGTTTTAAAGTTAAAAAATAAAGATAAAAGTTTCTTGCTATTACTTATATGGTTTTGTAATAAACATCAACTTATCTTTACATAAAAATTTAGATTCTCATCTATAATTAATTTAATTACAGTGACATAATTATATATAATAATATAGACATAAATCCCAAATTACCTTGCACTTATTCCGTGTGCTGGTCATTCTGTTCATTAGAAAGCTGAAAGTCCGACTTACTTTACATTTTTCAGACTCATTTTTTGAGGGTGCAATATATTTATTCCATTCCTCCTCCTGAATCCTAAAACAGAGACCAGTCAAAAAATCTCATTCCAGTGGGAACAGTCCCTTAAACCAGAGCAGAATCTGGATGCTGCTTGTTTCACCTAACACTTACAGTTAGATCTTTTATTGTGGAGTTTAGCTGACATTATTAAAAAGGCTGCAATGACTCTTTATAAAAAGGAGGAACACTAGCTCATGGAGTGCTGTGAACGTCCAATGTGTTACAAGCTTGCCTGGATCATGGCTGGTATCAAAAGTGCCCTTGCTTTTATTACAATGCTTTGGACATTCCTACAGCGGATAGGAGCTCCTGTAGTGAACAGGAGCACATCCCTACCAAGCACGTCCCACAGTGGTGCACAGCAAAGCTCTGCTGCAGGACATGCAAGGTAGGGACAGCACAGAGAGAGCCAGGCTGAGCTCAACACAGGGTTTAAGCATGGGCTTACAGATCGCCTGGGCAGGGAGTGCTCCCCTAAACCACTGCTGAAAACCCCGCTGAGAGGGCTGCAGAGGCCTCTTCCCCGCTCTGCTCCCTAGATGGCATTCTTGCACAGACCTGCTCCCGTCGCCTCAAAACGCGGGTGCGCCAAGTACCCATACCTTTTCTCTCGGGACTGCTCCGGCAGACTGTACGCTCGCTCTGCAAGACAGAAACAGTTATTGGGCACTCAGATTGCAAGCTCGTCAGGTTTATTTGAAACACACGACCTCCACCAGGCCATAAGCTTGTCATTAAGGTGCTTGCGATGTCATTTGAAAATTAGGAAAGCAAAAACATATATACATTAGAAGCAGCTTTTCCTAGGGTAAGACCATTGCCTACTAAGCTTTGTTTAGTTGACAGAATCTGCCAGAACTGAGATGGATATCAATGAATGCCAGTCTCTGCAAACAGTCTGTTTTTAACAATAACAAAAAATGGGGTTTTTGTTTTTCTTAACAACCCAGACTTGAGTGATTCACACTTCATTTTGCTTTTTACATAATTTGTTGAAAAATATCTTAATGACATTCTTCTAACATTTGCAATTACCTGTCTTATGCAGCTTTATCTACAGTATTAAAAAAAATTTGAATCCCAATACAGAGGGATATTACTAGTCTATGTACTATACATGATGTGTAATTTGTTACAAGTTTACATCCTAGAAACAATAGAGAGGACTCAAGGAGATACTTTTCAACAAACCATCTAGAAAACAAAATAAAATATAAATAATTCAGTTGAATTGTTTTGGAAGGAAAAAAAAAAAAAACACAACAGTAGAGATCACTCTACAATTTCCAAATTAGAAGCCATTCTGTTCTGCAGACATTTTTTGCAAAGCTACCACAGGTATGGTTCAGAAAGATAGTTAAACACCTGCCTCAGTCACAGCATCAGACTGTGCCTTCTTTAAAGTTAGATACAAACTTAAACACCCTTCACTGAATCAGCATGTCTTCAGACAAACATAGACTTCAGGTTAGTGAGAGCTAGAATATTTACCAAAGAAGCAGCGAGACTCAAAGGGCATTTCAGTTAGTTGCCAGGCACGACCTGTGCCACAGGATGCTTTCGGAAGAAACGAAGGCCATGTACCCACGGGAGCTGAAGACAGCCTCATGCAAAACAGCACCGTGGGGTTGGCATTGAGGTACTTACTACAAGGGTGGAGCAGAGACACTGACTTAGAGAGTGAAAGAGCCTGAAGGAGGGATCGACCACTGTTCATGAGCACACCATCTACAGAGCAGGGACAAATCCTTTACTGTACAGACTGGCAATACCTTCTCAAATAAAAGCAGGTAGTTGTTTTAAACCTGAGCATATGGAAAAGCTTCTGTCAGAAACAGATGGTGACTTCCTACTTTTTTCTCATACTTTGTGCAAGAAAGATCGTCTTGTTGCCACCCTGCATTCATCTGCTTTGGCTTACATGTCATTGCAACATAAAAGGTTAGCTGCGCCTTTCTTCTGCATAGCTAAGCCCTGAGTGAGATGTCCAAAACGCTGACAGCTGAGCAGAGGGGAAGGCACAGGTTTTCAGTGTGCAGACACCTGCACAAACCCAGAAACAATCCCACTATGGCCTGCAGAGATCAGGATGAACCATCTGATGCAATTTCTTGGACCAAGCTCTTGGGTCCCGTACCCAGACACAACTGCTCAAAGCTGTGCCTGCCTCACACAGTAATCACCACTGCCAGCTGCCAAACACTCTGTTCAATGCTACCATCCTTGCAAAATACTGGCAAGGAAGGAACGGGGAGGAGGCACTGGTAAGCAAGGAAGTGCCAGCAGGAACCTCAGCAGACCACCACCTTCCCTCCTAGCAGAACACCACATCTGCGGTGTGGGCTGCAGAGTAGCCTATTTCCAAAACTGGGACAGAAAAGTGTTTCCACCTTCTCCACCAGATGGGTAAAACCCCAGCACTGACTGTCCCAGGAGGAAGGGGAGAGAGAATGAACAGGACAGAGGTGCAAGCTCAGGTCAGGTCAGAGGAGGTAATGGTGTCTGGATGGTGCTTAACAGGCTGTGACACCAACAGTCCCTTAGCTGTGAGGTCAAAGGAATTTTGTTTTAACTTTAAGCACATGCCACAGGGTTTTGCTGATCTGCCATCCTCTACTTCTGTGACATACTTCCCTCTTTTTCTTCTGCCTTGTTTTGCCAAAGACTTCTCACCTAATCTATTAAATAAAAATGGTTACAAATACATTAAGTGATAGGGAAAAATACAACATTGCTGCAGGCTGCAATACACACTCCTCCTTACAAGGGGACATGAAATCTTAACAGTGAATTTGAGCAACTATAAACAAGTTATTTGCTGCACTGCTTAACACTGTTTCTTAAGAGAAAAGATGTCTGCAGTCACTGTATGTCTGGCCATCAGCTTTTTCCATTTCGCCTTCCCAAGAGCTTTTGAATTTGTTAACTGGTTTCAAAGTCAATGATAACATTTTCACAACTTTTGTGTGTGTGTTTTCACATTCAGTGTCATAGATCACAGAACAGTTTGGGTTGGAAGGGACCTTCAAAGATCACCTAGTCCAACACCCCTACCGTGGGCAGGGACATCTTTCACTAGATCAGGTTGCTCAAAACCCCATCCAACCTGAGCTTGAGCACTTCCAGTGATGGGGCATCCAGAACTTCTCCGGGTGTCCACCCCATCTGGTTCACTGTATCCCACATGCCCTGCCTCTTGCTCAGGACTAGGGTAAAGCTAAAGGTGCACTGGAGGGACAGCCAAGCTGGAAGTATGGCAATGGACAGATTTATAAGGACAGAGGCCAAGTCTCTTGAAACGCAATTGGTTTTTAAGTGATGTGATCTATATGAAAAGCACAGTAGATAACCCATATCCTTCATTGCGAAAAGTGTGGGTTGTCTTCCAAATATGAAACTATGTATCTAGAAATAAAGCATGTTAGAAAAAATTTGTAAAAAATTACAAGCTTCTTGCAGAAACATCTCTGACTCCTCTTGGTGGAGAGGGTGGGTTTTGCCCCCCAGCCTGTGGGGATGACAATAGCCCATCCATGTTTCAGAGATTCCCTGGGATCTACAGGATGCTGCAGCCATCTGCCCTCTCTGACACCTCTTCTGTGTCTTCCTGAGCTTCCTCGCAGTCTCTGCCAGGTACTCAGCAGGAGGCTGGGGTAAAGGACCTTTCAAAAAGATTACTGCCCTTGCCTGCGTTACTTTTTCTGACTAACGCTCTCCCAGTTTTCGTGCGCTCCCAAGGATCATATGCTGTATCAGGGGAGGGCATGACGGGGCAGTAGATGGGAGAAGAGCGAGGAATGATGGTAGGGGTACCCAAAGGCACCTGAACCCTGCTTCACACATGCTGGCGAGGTCTGCGTATTGGACAGGCCTAAATAAAGTGGTCAGCATGGGGCCTGAAGCAGGCAGGCATGGGATGGGGCTGTGCAGGTGCAAAGCCAGAGCACTGACCTTCATTCAAATCCCCAACTGTGAAGTCTTGAGGAATGTGAGGTCTTCCTAATAAACCTTTGGGCGAGGAGCAGGAATAGGAGCGCGACCGAATTCCAGACACTGTGCATTCCTACAAGAAATTGCAGCAAGTTAAAACTAATTTTGTTTTGAAATCAGCAACAGAAACAAAATACATCAGTGACAGAATTTCTGAAAGAAAGATGGCTGACCACATGCATACGTTTTCTTGGCTTCATTAAAACTTTAAGTTGAAGTACAATTTTTGACGACTTCATTTGACCTCGTAGGAAGTCTGTCGTACTTCCATCATGATAAATTTTTGTATATTACAGCAAATAATTTGTGGGTGCAAGTCAGATTAAGAGACTAAGAAAAAGCTTACATTCTTTTCCAGCTTGGTGGCAAGCACCATCCAAACAGTGTTGCTGCCCATTGTATCCGATGACCAAGCTATCTTCTTTTACCAAGGGAGCCATTAATCATAGTACTTTAATGCCTCAAGAATATTTCATGTAGACTAACACACTGCCCCTGTAATTATTGATGTCAGAGTTTCCAAAGAAAGGAGTTAGCCTCCTTCTCTTTTCTCTCTGTGGTTTGTTTTTTTTTCTATTGTGCACGAAAAGATTTTCCAATCCCCAAATATGTCAAAGATAAGACTTGAAAGAAAACTCCCTGATTTTTGATACATCATTTACATTTCAACAGAGCCTACTCCTAGACTCCTTATCTTACTGTTTTTAAAAGCAGCCCTACCAGAATTCAGTGTTTGTGCTGGACTCTTTTTCTACCTTCATGCAGTCATTTGCTGAAGGTCAGATAAAGCTCTACAACAGCAAGAAGTCTGTCTAACAAAAACAAAGAATCCCTACAAACAGAAAATACCTCTATGTATGCATTTGAAAATCTCAGAAACGGCACCCTGGTCTAACGAAAATTAACATAGTGGGATACTTTAGAAAACCCTAAAGAAGAAGAGAGATTTGCACTGTCTAATGCACAGAACTGAACTGAATATCACTGAGTCTAGCAATTCTTTTAAAACAGGCAGCAGGCTGGTTTTATACTTTACAAAGTCGATGCCCTTTCACATAACTATAGCTGGTTAAACACTTCCTCACTAAATATATTTTGGTTAGAAAATGCTGATTCACTGAACCTGAGATATTTCCTTTGAAACGCTTCTGATAAATGATGCTGAAGCAAATCTCTGATGGACCCTTCCCATTGCTGCTGCAAAACCCAGCCACAACCGGGGAGCTCCAGCTCCACAACCTTCTGTGTGCTGCTCTCCAGAGGGACTAGCACTGCCAACTGGGAACTCATTTTTCCCCTTTCAGATTCAGATGTTTCCCATGTTTTCAGTGAATTACTTAAAAGGAAAACAATGCAAACCAAGATAGTATCAAATACCTCGGGCTGCAGACTGGTAGATAAGTCTAATCCATCTCTGCTACAAGCCATGGCCTCTGAAGAGCCGAGGGGAGGGTAGTGAACGTGGGATCTGTCCAAAACACCTCCACTTCCGCCATCTACTTCAAGGTCATCAAGACTTGAACTGAAGCAGACAACAAAGTCTTTAATTCTCATGAGTTCTAGTAACAATCCATCTCAACCTTAATGCAACAAGCAAAGATACTACTGTATACTATGATCAATGACAACCCAAACCACCATGATTATGTCAGGTAAGTCACGCTCTGAGCCCCTTCTCAGGTTTGCAGTCACCTGGTCAAGGTATTCAGTCACTCTGTACAGGACTCATCTGACCCAGCCTTGTGGATCTGTAGTACAGACGTGTGCGTCGCCCGTGATCATAGACTCCCACCACAGTCAGCCACCTCTGGAGGATGATTTTCAGACCCATGTTCAGTATCTCCCTTAAAATGAGATGTTTTGTTCCACACATGTACTTGCCTCTCTATATACATGTTAAGGAGAACTGAGACAACTAGCTCAGATTTCAGCATTAAGATATACAGGTATATATGGATATTTTGTCAGTGTATTTGAAAGATATGGTGTGGCTATTCACAGTCATCTTTTTTTCTACATCTGTGACTTGATGGAGGATGGAAGGGAAAACTAACAAGAGAGATGAAAGAGGGTCCGAGACAGTTTATGAGATTTGTTTCAAAAGATATAAACCTAAAAACATACAGGACAATAAACAGACTGAAAAATCTTTGGCTAAACAATACTTCAAACACCTAGAGACTATTTGATTGGTGAGGGGTTTTGAGCAGGAGAGTGCAGTAAGGTTTCTCAGCAGTACCAGGGTTACCCAGGGTGGGTCCCATTAGCTGCAAGAGCAAGTTCATGGTCTCTTCATCATAGTGACTGGAAGGAACGGTTGACTGCTTGCAATAACATTCCAGCCTTACAACATAAAACTTTAAATTATGTGTGGTATTTCTAAATAGCCAGAGTTCCTACCAGGAATAATAGCAGAACAATTCCTTCACACATCGCTACAACTCACTTTGTCAAAGGGCAAATCTATCGATACTGTCCAAAACTACTTCCTCATTACCTTCTGGAGATCATCTTTTGCAATATTTCCTAGTAATTGCCCATGTGACATCTCAGAAACAAGTTATTTAACTGCATGATTAGTTACTGTCACATTTTAAAATTGGAAAAGCAATACATGTCTATGTCAATAGACAAGCATGCATGTCTTACTGGGGGTAACTTGCCTGGGGAATTTTTCTGGCATAAAAAGTTAGTTTAAAGATCTGCTAAGTAACTTGCCACATCACCTCAGATACTTTAAGGAAGGTGCTGCTAGAATTACATACTGGTAATCTTATTTTATGTGTAATATTTGGATCACTTATAGTTGATATATTAAGGCCAATTATATCTCTGAAAATTCATATAAGCTCTTAAAGCTCATATATAGGTACCTGACCTAGGTCTTAAAAAAGGTGGGAATATCTAAAAATGTATAGGAGGAAAATGTTTATAACAGAGAGGCAGATTATTTATAGCAATCTACATGATATCCCTGTACCTAACAAAAATAAAAGGTTGGGAAAGAACAACTCTTAGTTTGGCATTTGTTGTCTCATCTGCGTTAAAACATTCCTCCTAGAGGGACTTTACAGTTGCATAAGAAACTCAAAATTAAGGTAGAGAAAATGTTATCGCCCACTTCAGTTGACAATGGACAGACACTACGGCTTCCTTACTGTTTCTACACAGATCTGATGCCCTATCTCCAACTAGTCATAGAATCATAGAATTATTTAGGTTAGAAAAAACCTTTAAGATCATCCAGTCCAACCTTTAACCTAGCACTGCCAAGCCCACCACTAAACCATGTCCCTAAGTGCCACATCTACAGGTCTTTTAAATACCTCCAGGGATGGTGACTCCACCGCTCCCCTGGGCAGCCTGTTCCAATGCTTGACAACCCTTTCAGTGAAGAAAGTTTTCCTAATATCCAGTCTAAACCTCCCCCGGCAAAAATTTCCTCCTAAAGAAGAAGAAACTGATTTCATGTCTCTTCTATCCAGAGAAGCAATAAAGCCTCTTTATCAAGGAAATTTACTAATTGTTAAAAACAAAATTTATAGTTTCATCTTCAAAGCTCTCTACATTCCTGAAGACAATCAGTTCTCAGCATAACCTAAAGCCATCTGGAGGAGGGTCCTCAGACAACTGGGTCTGCTAGCAGCAAAACTTGTGTACCAGCAAAAGAGCGGAAAACAATCCAAACCTATCAGAAACATGAGCTGTACTCTGCACTGTGTCTTTTCAGATGAAAAAATATATGCAATTGGTTGGTTCTTCTACAGACCAATGCAAAGAATGGAAAGATTCCTAGGGAGTTCAATAGATTTTGGACTATTTTCTTAACGCAAAATATAACTGAGGAAAACTAGGGTGAAATTCAGGGTTCTGACAAAAACACCACCATGGAAACTCTTACAGTGAACCGCTGATTCTTTTTTTTTTTTTTTTAAAGAATACACACAAGAAAAAAAGGTATACAACTATAAATTTGCATTAAAAATTAATTTACTTAGGGGACACCTTTTATTTGTTAAAAATGTCTTCATAACTATTTTATGAAAACAGATCATTAAAACAATTTAAATATCAGTGATGTAAAACAGTGATTTTACCTCAATAATAATATTTATTACTCCAGACTCTGCTTCAACTTTTGAAATAAAATGTTATCATAAATAGTCCTTATTCTGGACATGTCATCAAGTAAATTCCATACCTTTTTTTTTTCATGTCAGCATAAAGTTGGCCCTGATCTTTAATAAATCCATGGGTCTTGAATGGAAGGTATGAATCTGCTCTATACGGCTCAGAAGATGAAACAGCAAGTCTTAAACCTGCATTTTCTCCATTATTCATTGGCCTTTGATTTCCTTCATTTGGAACATATATATCTTGGTCAGTCTCATCAAGGGAGGGAGAAGAAGAGCTCTTAGCCATTGGGACTGAGTTGGTGGGATTCGGACATGGGTCACTCCTGACAGTATCTCCATGAACATAGTTAGTCTTTAAATCTCCAGCCTGCAGAGAAAAAACAAATGGTTGTAAGAGGCAGTAACAAGATGTATTGTCAGGGAAAAAGGACCAGATTAGTTTGCTATTTTATTTATGGTTATATGTTTTGCCTTTTTTTTTTTCACCTATTGCTTTTTACTGTACATGAATTGAAGGCAAGTTATATGGCTAAGAGATTCTAGACCTTGCATTACTTTTTTTCCATAATTAGACTAGCAATGAATTGGTATTTGCAAGTCTAATGGATTTCTCACTCATATTTATATCTTTTGTTAAATGTACCAATTCATGTATTTATAGCTTTTATTAAAAATATGCATAACATATTAGTGTGGGAGACATATGAAGAATTCAAACATTGTGCAATTTAATCGGGAAAAATCAGCCTACACATCATGCACTTTTAACTTTCCAGCACCAATTTCTTAAGCTTTGAAATAAATATACATGACCTGGAACAGAGGTTCTCCAGGGGAAGAAGGGAAGGAATCTTTATTTTTTGCCATGAAGCAATTATGGGCATGAAGCACCCCTTCTCTTGCACAAAGACAGGAATGGAGTTGGGAATTATGTTTTCTCAGCTACAGGGATCAGGATTTAGACCCTGGTAACAAATAATTCTTTGTGCAACCGAGGTTGAATTCTCTGGTTGACTCTGCAGAAGATACTAAAATACAGTTTATTGTCAGTCTTTTACTAGTCTATTACTATTATTGTTGTCTATTTAGATGCTAAATAATACTGAAAAGTCACACGGCCCGTGTAAATGCTCAACCTCCAAAAAGCACTTGTATAGAAGTAAGAAGAAAGGAAGGATGGCAAGCAAAGCCCTGGTCTTTCAGATTGCTGACTTCCTCCTCTCCAGACCCACTTGAGATGTGTTACATCCCCATCATAATTATGTTTCTCTTAGTAAAAGGCAGAAAGAACTGCTGGCACTTTTACAGCAGCCCAATTTGCATTCAAAGCTACAGCACATGCAAGTCTGGAAGTACTTCTGTTACGTGGTGCAGATGAGATGCACAAAGGAAAAAATGCTTCTCCCAGGTCTTACACAGCTGTTCCTCCCTTCAAAGTTATTCCTGCCTGGGCAGCATTTCCCCTGGGCACCAGAGGGACCTCCTCCAGCAGTCGATCTGGCTCCTGCTGCATGGCGCTTAGGAGAATTTGGCCCCAGTCAGCCATTTAACAAAGTTGAATGTGGCTACATATTAAGCAAAGGTTAGTAATCCCAGCTGAAGGACCCCCTCCAGCCATACACTCAGTAACATCTGCATCTGTAACGGATGTAACTCAGGTAACATCTGCATCTGGACTTCTGCAGCTCTGTCCTTCCGACCTGGATATTGTTAAAATCAAGGGTTCACAGACTGCATATATAGTTCCCTGCTAGTTGCTCACTCCTAGGTCATTATTTCATGTATCTCTCAGTAATCTTAGATGCATTTTGAATACACTGGCCTCTGATTGAAACTTCCATCTCAGCTGTCACAACGAACTGGATCTGCAGTGAATGCGTTGATTAGTGTTGCAGGAAATGGGGAGGAAAAAAAAAAGGGAAAAAAAAAAATCACACTTGCATAATCTCAGCCTTCTTCTAACATTATGATCTGATCAGTTCTTACTCCTATATTCCAACTTTCACCCCAGGGAGAGCCCACAGCAGGTTACAAATAAATAAATAAATCACTTCAGCCATCCCTGAAACATAGCTATGTGCCACCAGAATTTGGCAGCTGTTTAACTACACACAGCCACTATACACAAGAGTTGGACTAGTCCCCCCTGCCCAAGTTATGATATCTGAGAGCGACCCTGGGGGAGGGATTTCAGGTGCAACATGGTAATGTAAAATACAATTTAGTCTGGACACTCTGGCTCATCTCCAGTGCTGGTGACAAATAAATCAGAAACATGCATACTAAGTCAGGATCTCCAGTATCAGAATGCTCTGTGACAGTTGTAGGACATCAACTTCACCTTTTCAATAATAACTCATTTTTGTTGAGCCTATAAGCTCAGCTATGAGCTAACTTCTGAAATTAGCCAGCATCAGCAAATTTTTCTTTTGTGAACGTACCTCGAATTCAGAAAATCTGATGTGCACAAGAGCAAGTTACGTTGTGTTAATGTTTCTTATAAAGAAGCAAATACAGAAAAGACAGTAATTCTCCCTACAGGCTAGGGAGAATAATTCCCATCATCAACTGAATCTCTTAAAAGGGACAAAATACAGCTGAGAAGAGTAAGGTATTACTCTTTTTATTTTAGAGCTCTACTAATTGGCCAAACACCACTGCTGACAGATCCAGAAGAAGCTACTATCACATAAATAAGTTACTTCAACAGAGGACGATGAAAAAATTGCCAAAAGTTCAAACTTGAGCTTACTTGGTCTACTACCATGCAGTTTGCATATACTTCATCACTTCCACTCAGCATGGCAGAAAGTCTGTTTGCAGCAAAGAAAGCAGGTGGAGCCTTGAGTTTCCTGAGGATATCAAGTGTAGAGTGTCTCTGCTCTGGAAAAGAGAAATTGTGGAAAATATGCCATTAAATCTCAAACCATTTTCTCATGCATATATATACTGTCATAAAAATGGCAAAGTTAAACATTAAGCACCAAATCTTAGGATTAGAATTTGAGTAATATTTGTGCGGTCACTCTAAAATCTGCCCACTCTGTAATTGCCTAACACTTGCTATATGTTCCAAGAAGCCTAACACTTGCTATATGTGCCATAGTTGACAAGACTCTAAAAGGTAACATGGAATCATTCATGTAACTTTAAAATAAGTATTCCTGTATCTTCGTTAGCAAATCCTTCTGTTTTCCATGTATGCTAGAACTTTGTAGAGATCTGTGGTTGCGGAAGTACATAGGGTAAGATTTATGGGCTGGGACAAAATGTGCATGATTCTGGCCTATACATAAAATACCTAACATCTGATACATTATATGAATGGAATACTGTTCAACTGCAGTCAAATAATGACTATCCTAAAGCACTCTACCTACCAGGAGCAACATAAATACTAATTTTAAACCAATAAAGCAGATTACTGTTCTTAAAAGAAAACAGCAACAAAATTGTAAGAGAGAGATAAATAAAATACCACTGATAGTGCCTTTACAGGATGACAGCAATCAATCAAGATTTTACCCATGAACAAGATGTTTGGGATGAAGACTGCATCTGATCTCCTTTTGGCACAAAAATGAGAAATTACCAGTTTCAGCAGAAAGCATTAACAGAAGTTCAGAGTGTAGTTTTTAATAGTGTGTTCATGACTGCAAACATTATGAAAAGCTGGGGCCAACACTTTATTTCATGGCTTTAAGCAGCAGAAAACCTAATCAAGTTCTACAGAAACACTATCAGTCTGCATAAGCTGGTAGGCAAGGCCTTGTATTATCTTCTGATTGTAAAAGCAGAGAAATTTGACAAAGTGGAAACCAGTCTTGTTCTAGACTGTGAAAACAGGCCCAAAAAAATAATCACAGTTGTAATATAATTTTCCTTATTTTAAGATGCTGTTAGGTCAAGCATTACCATTGGAAGTGAACTGAGAGATAGGCTAGCATAAGAATGATGTGATAGAGAATGTCTCATACTCAGCAAAATATCTGAAATCAAAATTCTCAATAAACTTAATTCCAGTTTGTCTGTTATTGAAAATTATGCAAAAAATCCATCTTAGTGTCCATTCTTTTCTGCAAAGGTGGAAAAGGAAAAGGTACCACTAAAGACTCCCCAGACTATATTTCTAAAGCAAGGTCACTGTTTTTGGAACATCTCAGAATGATATAGCGTGGTTTGGGTTGGAAGGGAACTTTAAAGATCATCTAGTCCAACCCCCCTGCCATGGGCAGGGATACCTTTCACTAGATCAGGTTGGTCAAAGCCTCATCCAACATACTTATGGCCAACAGATTGAAAGAAAAGTTATAATGAAGAAACGGCACTGGATTAGAAACTACACTTGTCAAGGTCTGGGGCATTTGTTCTTTTGGGAAAAAAAAAAAGCCCTGGATCACTGCCAAAACTGCCATGCTACACCACAGCTTTTATTTAATTTTAAGATGCTATCTCATAAAGCCCAAGAACAGGGTAAGCTCTATACTTAGAGAAAACTGGAAATTCCCATTTAGAAATGGCACACTACAAATTATTTGGTTTCTAGTCCTGGCAGGACTTGAGGGATCTCATAGCATTAAAACATCCTTACACTTCTGATTCTGCTTCTCCCTCCTGCAAGAATTTTAACATGATTTTAGTGACTGCCATCCTGAGAATTGCTAAGGCTACAAACCATTTCCTTATGTCTGCCAAGATCCCAAAGCCCTGTTTATAAATAGTATAAAAGCATTGCTTTCTACAGCAGTTCATCAGACTTCGGCAGCTAAAATCATATGGATATATGATTTGGCGAAACTGGCAGTACTTTTTTGTGGCAAGTAAAGCTTTCCAAGGGCTGGTCTTAAACCAACAACCAAGAAGAAAAAAAAACATCAGGCTCTCCATTGCTTCTTCTATGCTTTTTACATTCCCCAGCACACGCTCCCTCTTGTGTATAAACCCACTGGGTACAACTGGCAAGGGTGGTACTCAGCTCCAGTGCTGGGCTGCAAAAGTTCAATACACACCCCTGAAAAACAGCCCAGGCGTTAGGGATTCCCAAATCACAGTGTTAACCTGAGCCTATGGAGGCAGTTTTTTGACTTCAGCAACAGTCCCCACTGCTGAGGTCTCTACAGTCAGTTAATGGACTGTGCTATGAATTACTCGCCCCAAGACAGAAACAACAAAATCCCTGTATTACTTCACATTGTTTATTTATATAGCATTTTCTAATACCACAAGTTACATTATTTTAAAATGCTGTAAGAGAATAACAACCTAAGTAACAACTTCTGAAGAAAGCTGCTGGAAATACAAGAAGATATATCAGAATATGTTATCTTTGGTACTTTCCATCAGTAAATTTTTATTGATTACCACTGCTAAATGCTGTATGTTTTTCTGGCAATGCTCCAGTCAGGTTGCTGTTAAAGGTGAGATGTCTAACTAAATATTCATTGGGGTTCTAAATGAACAGACAAAAGGTAGCAGGTTATTTTGCGCTTTGTGTTGCAATATGACCCCGCTGTACCTCCTTACTCCTACTCTGACCCCCAATTTCAAACATGCATGAATGGGTGACAACATCAAACTAACCTTGTAACAAAAGAAGTATTTCAAGATTTTGCTGAATGCAAGGGAGAGCATTATTAATTACACGTTGACTGTGCTAGTAACTTATTTCCACTGGACAAGCCCACATAGTTTAAAAAGTGATAAAACCGTCACAAACATCCACATCACACACTGCATTCCTACAACCCCACTAATTGCCTCCAGCCTGCCTCACTGGCTACAAGTCATCTGGGTCTTATGGGGACCACAAGCAGACCTTCCTCCAGGTTAACACGGCAGCAGGCAATAGCTTGCTGCACTGGGTACCAGTAATGTGCAGCAAAGCTGTGCTTGCCTGAAAGATGAGGAGTATCAACAAAATGCATTTTCAAACAAAACCTCTCAAAAACCTCCCCTACCCATTCAAAATGTGTGTTCTCACTGCAGATGCAAAACTCTAGCACAGCTAATGGAACGACACATAAGACTGCCAGGACAAACTGGCACTTCTTGTGAGAGCGACGGTGTCCCAGAATTGTAGCTCTGAAAGGTGTCGGTAATGGATTTCACGTGCTTACTAAGGTAAAAATGACCCAAATATGACACAGCTGAGTTGTTCTGGTACTGAAACAACCCAGCAAGCACAGCTCACCAAGCTGATCCTCCTGTCGGAGCTGAACACTCTCTGGCTGTATGCTGTGCCACAGCCACAGAAAAAGAGTAACATAAAGGCACGTCTCCTTTAGCAAGTGGCTCTGTGCTGCCTCTGCACAGCACTGTGGCTCTCTTCCATCTGTCTGGTAAACAGTTGAGAAAGATGTATGTGTTATTTAGACGTAGGTGATCAAAAGCCACAGTGCTGGGCAGGATAATCTCCAAACATGGACAAAATAAAAGACCTTGGCCAATGAATAACTAGGCACAAGTTTTCTACATCTTCCGCCATGTTGTCATCAAAGTTATACAGTAAAGGCTGCACATTTTACCAGTCACAAAAGCTTATAAAAATACTTTAACTTTAAAATAAACACATGATCATCATAGCAATAATTCAAAACATGCTTTATGTCGGTGTAAGAAAATGTATAGCCTTGAATGCCCTGTGTCAGAAAACGGCAAGAATATAACACTGACTGTTACTCCATAAAACTCAAAACTTAAATTGTTCTATGAGAGAGCGCCCAGCAAAAGAGAAGTGAAATACATCAATGTGACCATGCTAAGAGCCAGGAAAGAAATTACAAATTCCCCTTTCTAGATACAATGAATAGTTTTCAGACAGCTCATCATGTTTACCCCCAGCAATCTGAGCAGGGGTTAATGTATAACTGGATGAAACAGAGCTATGAAGTCAGTGAAAAATGCAAACAGCTAAGTGCACGGGTCATGCAGGACTGCATAAATACTCCTCTAAATCCAGAAGTGGTCACCTGAATTTGGAAAAATAAGTCCACGTGTTCCTGGCAAGGGGCTGACCGAAGCGACACTCACATCTGTAGATGTGGACCATAAAAGCAGTTTCATAGGGGGATCTGCATCCCTAATTCAGGTGTCTTAGCGCTTCATTCGGGCAGAACAACTACTCGTGACAGCAAAATTAAGCAAGTACATAAGAACAGCATTACATGGAGGGTAAAGCAAGGTAGGGTCTGAAGTGCTGTTGTCCTAAAGACCAACATTTAACTGTTCTAAATCTATGGAGTGGAAACCAAAGCACTGTGTTTCCTACATACTGTGTGGACAGGATCAGGCATCTGGATGCTAGAAATCATACCATGTTCAAGATGTGGTCCTAAAGTAGCTACTAAGAAACACTGAGTAGAAATGTACTTGTCAATCATTGACTTTGATCTTTGTCACCTAAACTTGTGATATGAGAAAGTGTCTCTTTCCAACATGGGATTCACAGCCCTGACCTCCCTCCCTGAAGCAGGCGCCTTACCAACTACACAAATGAATACACAAACAGAAATAAGTTGGTGTCTCATTTTATACAACAGCACAACAGATAAAGTACTTTCTTAAGATACGGGATGCTCCGTTTTGATTCCCACCTCTGCCCAAGTGGACTAGGCGCATAACTCCCACCTCGCAGCACAGAGGGACAGACTTGTCAGAGACAGATATTCTCAGCAGCCCTGAAGGTCATTAAAGCCTCCAAAAAGGCTCTGAGAGTCACTGCCTCTGAACAGGTAGGACTATGCAGCACAAGGGAAGGGGACAAGAGACCTGCCTTGTGGCCATTTCACATTAAATAACAAAATACATACCATTAGGGCTCTTACAGCAAGGAAAAAAAAAACTTAGACACCCCCCCCTCCCCAGCCCAATCACCAAGACACAGTCATGTTCACATTCTCTGTTGAGCCTAATTAACCTTTAATTATGCCATGCATACGCAGCCTCAGCGGGAGGGAGGGAGTCTGCAATGCATGGCCCCAAAGGTGTGCAGGCTGCGCTTGACTCCTGCCAGCCCCCAGGAGTTCAGGGGGAGGGCGGGGGCTCCACCACCCAGTTGGAGAGGTCCCTGAGCAGGGACAAAAGCTGACCCTGAGGCATGCAGGAAACTTAAAATCTCAAAACACTGATGTGTATGGTGCAAAGTGAGGTGTGAGACTTTCTGCTTTCGGCTGTCCCACTAGAGGTCTGCACAGCTCCCCTGCTTCCCAGGGGGAGCAACCCCAGACCTGGAAACCAACAACCCACTGGTTTGGAGGGGAAGGGAGAAGGCTGACATTTCATTCCCCAGATCAGCTGGAGCATCCAGCACAGGTACACAACAATGACTTCATGACTTTCAGGGTGGGGAGGAAGAATCCCGCACTGCTCCCCGCTGGGCACTACAGGTCTCTTGTTCACTGAGACCTGAACTCCTGCATGATGGAAATGCATCTGCGAGGTACGTGCCCCACATCTGCGTGCCAGGATCAACCGGCCATGTTCGGATACTACAAAAAAAAAACCCCACCCCAGACAGAACACGAATATAGATGATGAGCCTGCTGTCCCCTTGCAGAGGCACTTCTCCCACCCTGCAGGCAGCCAGGATTTCAATTCCCCAAGCTCAGTGAACCCTTGGATTTTACCACTAAAACATGCACTCAGGAGCACCTTCTTGCTCCAAGAACCCCACATATATGGTCAGCTGTGCATACATACCACATGTGTTGGTATACTATTAACAGGGATGGGAAACAAGATGCAATACTGTAACATGCAAATACCAGATATGTATACAGTGCTTTACAACAGGTGAAGTACTAAAAGAAAAAAAAAAAACAACCCACAACTATCTAAAGGTAAAATAAATAACAACAAAAGTGCCACGGAGGATGGGTGCACAGCTACAGCATTTACAGATAAAATGAGTCCCCATGATAGATGGAAAGAACACACACTATGCAACTTGCAACCCATTTCATTTTCTTTGCAAATTGCATGTGCATCCATACACATTGCAGAAACTCCTCTGTGCTTGGGAAATACTGGATTTCCCCATGAGTAAAAGTAAAAAGTTCAGAAAGTGTTCTGCACATTAAAATGTTCATTCTGGACACATTTTTCACTCTAAAACTAGGTCAAAGTCTCAGTCTGTGTAAACATGATTCTCCTGGCTCATTGACTTTAATGACACTGATGGATCTTACTTATTTGCTTTTTTCCCTTTCTGAAACACAAAAAAGCAATTTTACGGAAGGAAGCACAAACTACATTTTTTGCCATTCTTTCTCTTCACTTCTTTGCTTTTAAATGTAGTAAAAATTTATCTTTCCTCATTAAAGCTTTCAATGATAATTCTTCCTAACATAAACCCGCTGGTCAGTGCTTTTCAACCTCCTTAAAACCTCCTTTATCATACTGACAACATTTATAATGCTTACCTCCCAAAGACTTCTGCATAAAGAAGGACAATGTCTAACTGTGCAAAGACAGTAACTGACCCTGCCACCAAAGAGAGTAACCGACCCTTTTGCTTTCTTTCTCAGAAAGCAAAAGATTTCCCTCTTCGTTCCAGTAAGATTTTTATACATAATTTAAAAAAAAAAAAAATCCTGTTAGCTGTTGAGGCGTATTTGAATTACCAAATTCTCCCTAAATGAAAACAACTGTAACCAGCACAGCTTTCTGCAGCCACTGCTGTGCTGCACAGCTCCCAGGGTGTCAGAGCTGCTCAGCAAGAGCTACACATGCAACCAGAAGAAAAAAAAAAAGCCCTGAGAGAGTAAAGAAATAAAAACAATTTTAAAGAACAGTGCATAATCTGGAGAAAACACTTTCTTCTCACTTAACAAATTCCAACACCATTATCTACAAAAGCATAACTAAAAGTGAAGTAGAATTTTGATAAAAAGAAAATCTACATCATGCAAGCTGTTTATAGCTGCCTGCACACAACCAGACAATGAAAAGGAGGCAGAGCTATTAAGCGAAAGCTACTTAAAAGAAGATAGCTTTTTCTACCTGGTTTGGATGCCCTTCTTCGAATCCTCATTTTAGGTAAGGAAGGCCAAGAGTAATTAAAAGGTGAATCAGAGTCTGAATCCATTTTTGTGCTAAATAGACAGAGAGCAGATTCCCAAAGCTGCACTTTGTTGTTCTCAATAGCAAGTCAAGTCTAAGAGTGATGTAAAATAAAGGAATGGACAAAGAAGGATCAAATTGCCCACTAAACACAGGGGAGGGAGAAGCTGTAAATGTTTGCTCTCTTCAGGCGTCCAAGCATGTAGACAGATCAGGCTGCAAATATTAAGGCAGAAGCAAGGAGGTTAAAGTATGAGAGCTTTGAGTGGAGCTGTTGCATCGTGGTCCAGAGCTATTTGAAAGGTCACTGTGTGCCAATGAATCATTAACTCACCTTTCCATTTTGATGTAAATGAAAACAATAGGAACTGAGTAAGGAATGAGAAAATAGGTCTCAAAAGTAAACAAACTACTGCAATCTTTTTCGAAGCTTTGTTTCCATGTTAAAAGTGGGCTTTACAAAGACTCTCAAACTAAGGACAGACAAAATGCTGGAATTAAAGAAGCCAAAGATTAAGTGAAGAGCACTAATCAATCTGCTGGACCCTATATTTCTGCAGACCAATACCCCTCCTCTCAGTGTTTACAACTTCGGCAGACTTTGGGATGTTGCAGCTGGAAAACCAGTGATAACCCACTCAAAATCTGTCACTCCCATCTTTCTAGCTCAAATGAGCTTAAAGCTTAAGTGTTTTAAAGAAAGATTACACTGTCATTAGAGAAGCTCTCTTTCCAATAATATTTAGTCTGAATAGTATTTTCTCCTTCACACAGTCACCAAGTTAGACAGTGAATCATAAGGATTTTGTAGAGTTGGCACCTTTACAGCTCTGGTCTAACCTCACCGCAATGCACAATACAGCTAGTGACTAATTTACAACAAATCCTCCATTCTTATACAGTCTCCCTGAACAACTCGTAAGCAATTAGCATTCAGTAGAAACTCATTATCCCTTCCCCCAACATCTTTACACTACAGAAACTACATTTTTTTAAACAGGCTCAAATGTGGCTATACAACAGCTAATACCAAAAAAAAAAGAAAACCCCCAAAAAAACACGTCCACTGTTTCTTAACTAACTCCATCAAACATTTCTTTTAGTTACTTCACAATGTATGTGGTTTTGTATTGCACATAAAGGACAAGAGGGAATGTGGATCAGCTTAAATGTCAGTTTTTGGAAGATGATGACATTTGAGCTTGTTAACATTCCTTACTTCACTTCAATTATTTTTCAGGCTGCTGAGGTCTGCAGTGCTACTTCTGTATTATGTTTCAAGTGATTCCTCAATCCACGTTTCAGTCTGAGATAACAACGTATTTGTTGAAAGACAATAATACAATTCAAATGCAAATTTAATTCAAAACCCATTAGAAAAATATCTATCAGGTTTTCAGGGATAAAATAATTATTATACAAACACTTCATAAAGTGCACAAATTACATAAAACACAATTGAAACACAACATTGTTCCACCCTTCCCTTAACTGAAGTTCTGCCAGCTTTGTTAGGCCTGAAAAGAATAATTCACCCCAGACGCCTGAAGCCTTAGACTTTCACTTTAAATATTAGACACTCCCATAGACATTGTTTGATTTATATATATAATTAACAGCCCCAGGGAATTACAACAGACAATGGGTGACTGAAAATACGGAGAGGATATAAATCCATGCTTTAAGCATCCATTTCAAAACATCTCCACTGCCTGGAATGTCAGGTTCGAATTGCACTGATAAATCCCCTGGGTATACAGGAATGCAGGCACTGACGTACACCTTCCCACCTGCACACCATCCATGGCACTCGCCTGCCTCCCATCCTGGCCGCGGTTTGAGAGAAAAGGAAAGGATGCCTATTTGTTGGATAACATGTTTGCTTAGGAAATGTCTTCCCAACTGCTCCAACACAAAAGATTTCCCCTCTACACAGCAATTTTCCCTACCCAAGTGTGCTCTCTCGCTCATCGGACGTATTTAACGCCAACAGGAATAAAAGTCTTCATTTCAGACGTGCACAAAGGCAGCACTCCATGGGCAAACATCAGTTTACGTTTAGAGACATTTTACACTAGCTTTAAAATTTCTCACTTTTCCATTTTGGCAATTATTCCTTTGTTCTACTTTATGAGAAACAGTAAATTTTGCTTACTTCTGTGATAGCTCCGTTTGTGCATCTTTTCTCTAAATTGACCAATTGTGTCTTTTTTCACTTACACATTTAACTAAAATACACTTACGTTGATCTTCCTGGACTCCTGTTCAGTCCAGAGAAGGATAACTATAACCAAACAAAACACTCACAATGTGGAAATGTATTTAATAGCATTAAAATATTTTACATGCTGAGACATTTACTTTCTTGGATGACCTCTGTGCACTACATAAATGTTTTCACTGACTGCTCAGTTATTGCCTTCTCCCTCCCTTAAACCAGCAGCATTCATTTAGAACCTTCTAATACAAATGAGTAATTAAGGATTTTTAAATATTTTTTCACCAGCAGCCCTATTACATAACAGAGAATCCAGCTACTAAACTTCTGCTGTGATAAAAACCTGAACATTTACTCCTGCCGTTTATCCTCTGTTTCTTTGTCAAGTTCTTAGGCTGTTCACCCACTTACTGCAATCTCCTCTGAATGGGATCTTGCACGGGATTTTGTCAATGGCAGTCTGAAAGCACGGATAAATTATCAACCTTAACCCCTATTTCTGAAGGGTTAATTGAATATCACTCATGTTATTTGCTCTGTTCAGGCCTTGTGAAAGATTTTTTTTTTTTCTAGTTTGTAAAACTCCTTTATGCAGCCATGAAAGACCTCATGCTGCTTTTTGCCACAAAGGGCTTCGCCTTACAGTCTTTGGCTAAAAATATTTTTCTTCCCCGTTCTTGCACTTTGTGGGATGATCCAACCCCCTTTTCACCTGCCACTGTTTCCAAAGTGGTGGCATTTGCATGCAGCTGGCACAGAGACCTGGCAGCTTATGAGATAAAAGGTGCTTTCTAGCTGGAAAATATTAACCTTACTTTCCACTGAAAAAATGTTTTTAATTATGTATACCAAGGTATAGATGTAAAGATAAAAAACAAATGGTTTTTTGTGTGTGTTACCTACGGCTAATGCTTTAGATAAATGATGTAATGCCTTAATTTTTTTCACCCAATGCTTCCCAAAACACATCTGTAAGATATAAATGTTTTTCAGAGATATTACAGTCTATTGTCTATTGTCTGACTGTTCCTGCGGCTCGTGGCAAGACGGAAGGAAGCAGAGGAATGTCACCAGCATCCGCAGACTCCATGAAATGGCACTGCCGCCTCCCTGCCACACTCAGAGGACAGCCCCGCGGCGCCGAGCGGGTGGGCTCCCTCTCCCCAAATACTGCTAAACCATGGGCTGGCAGCGCTCCCTCTCTCAGGCACACCAGGAGGACACAACTCCTCTGTGCCCAGTGCCCCTCCCCAGATGGAGAAGGGATGTACACAGGATGGAAAGCAGGGCTACTGACCACAAAAAGAGGGCTGGAGAGGGTCACTGTTGGACAAGGGTGAGATGAGAGCTGCCTGAACAACGGCCCTGCCAAAAATGCCCTGCCCAGTTTGCTCTGGGCAGAGTCTCCCCTGACATTAGGCATGAAGTTCATTCCTCCCAGTTTGGTTCTGCCCCAGGACCCGCAGAACCTGCAATCATTTCCCAAGGCTGTGGAGAAGGCACTGTCAATGAAAGATGGTGTAGAAAGGGCTAGGTGATCTTCTCCACTAGCCTGTGACCCACAGGCACATGTGGCTTTCCTACCTTCTTCACTCCATTGTTTTTATTAATTAGAGCACATCTTTCCAAAGAGAGGCCTGGACAAAATATCTGCATTACCCTACATTAGACTTAACAATCACGTTGAAAACTCAGCAAATGTGAATTAAAGGCAACTAAAAGCAAAATGCTACCAACCACATCCCACAGACCAAGCGCCCTCCAACTCTAACACTCTTTCCACCTGCCCACAATGATGACACAATGGCTGTGCAACAGCCTCACAGGTCTCGTAGGATGCCTTGTCACACACATTATTTTTACCACCTCCCTTTTCTACCAAAGACCTGGGTCTTTCTTATGAAAGTTTACACTGGAATAGTCAGAAAAAAAAAAAAAAAACTTTGCCACATCACCATTTTCCCCCTCTCCCTTTCCCAAATCAGCGATGAACTGATCATTGAAAAACACAGAGCCAAGCCCAGATCCTTAAGATCTTGGCA
Source organism: Balearica regulorum gibbericeps (assembly GCF_011004875.1). Classification (NCBI taxonomy): domain Eukaryota; kingdom Metazoa; phylum Chordata; class Aves; order Gruiformes; family Gruidae; genus Balearica; species Balearica regulorum. The sequence goes on along the minus strand of NC_046220.1, from coordinate 59,033,501 downwards.
GATAACCTCCCTCACTTGTTTTTATGACCTTCCTTATTGCTAAATTTCTGTTGGGTGATTCGTGTGTTCGGTTTAAGGAACTGGCCCATTTATTTCCGTATTTTGTGAACAGAGATCTGTTGAGGCCTCCCACAAGTAACACAGCAGTTTGGGATCTAAACTTTTCAGCAGTGAATCCCAAAAGGTCCAGGCAGGCAGTCTCTGTCCATCATCACTGCCCAACGTATGACAGTATTTGGTGGATCCCACCTCCCTCACTAGTGCCCCACAGCAGATTTTGGTCTCCCACAAAAGCGTAGTCCTGGGTGAATTCAGGTACCAAACCTAGACACATTCTGACATGAGATTAAATGGCCCTGACCCCCCACCCAGCCCCCAAGCCTTCTGCTCACACGTCCCCTCATGCAGGTGTTCTCCACTCTTCCATTCAAACAGGTGATGATAAAACCCACCCACAGTAGAGACCCATTTTCTGTAACAGTGTTAGAAGCTGTGTAGACAGAAACCAGAAATATTAATGAAAAATACAAAATAATGATCCGGTACTACAAATTTGGGTCAATTTTTTGTTTACTTATTAGTGCAGTTTCTTGGACACTAGCCTGGAAATGAACACAGAACAGCTGCTGCCTTCACAGACACCCTGCTGAGAGCGGCAGGCCACCCTACCCGGCTCGGAAAACGCTGTTCTACACAGACCCCCAAGTTTACTGAAACACTGCACAGTCATGGCAGGCTGCAGGAGCAGAGTCAAATTGTGTGTACCACTTTCTGGATTGCTTTAAGACAGACTGCCAGTCCAAGCATTTTTATGCTCCACTGCATTTACTTCCAGATGGATATATCCTTTTACCAACCCCGGACAGGGGACATGGAATCACAGTGATGCTGCAAACCATCCAGACTGAGAGGAGACTGTGCCATCTAAATTTATACCAAACTCCTTACTATTGCCCTGCAGGTATATTTCTAATTACAATATGAATTATGAAATTAATTTTTAAGGCTCTTCTTTTAATGTTAACTTTGAAACTAGAGTGACAATTACAGTTTGTCCTGGTTTCAGCTGGTATAGTGCTGGGTTTTGGATTTAGAATGAAAGTAATGTTGGTAACGCACTGATGTTTCAGTTGTTGCCAAGTAGTGCAGGACTTTTCAGGTTCTCATACTGCCCTGCCAATGAGAAGGTGGGGGGCACCCAAGCAGCTGGGAGGGGACACAGCCAGGTCAGCTGACCCAAACTGGCCGAAGGGATATTCCATACCATATGATGTCATGTTCCATATATAAATGGGGGGTTGGCCAGGAGGTGAGGCAGCTCGAGAACTAGCTGAGCATGGGCTTCAGGTGTGAAAAATTGTGCTGTTCATTGCTTGTTTTGTATATTATTATTAATTACTATATTATATTATAATTATTATCTTCCTTTTCTGTCCTATTAAACTGTCTTTATCTCAAGCCACAAGTTTTACTTTTTTTTTTCCCTTCCTTTTCAATTCTCCCCTCCACCCCACTGCAGGGGGGGTGAGTGAGCAAACGGCTGTGTGGTTGTTTTAGCTGCCTGCTGAGTTAAACCATGACAGTTCTTTTGGTGCCCAACGTGGGGCCAGAAGGGTTGAGATAATGACAGATCTGACCAGAGCACGTTAAAACAAATTTGTTGTAAGCATTCATTATATTAGTTTAATACTTGCTGGTCACAATATTGTATTATTCGTTCACATGGTTGTCCTTACGTGCCTTATTTATTCCCTATGGTGCTGTTTATCACCTCTGGGAGCTGGATGAGGATGTTCCTTTTGCTGCACTGTGTACTACTCACTTACGGTAAGATAACATTATTGGCCATGTGAATATTTTGGTCTGTGTATTTAGCATTGCTGTCATTTCTGTACCTCAGGTGCTATCTCCCAGGAATTAATCATCACACTCTCTACCTTTTTTCCCCATGGAGAACCAATCTATGGCGGTGTCCTGGACTAAACCACAAGAGGGGGAAACAGGGGAATATCTTCCCTTTCTCCCTTCAGGCTAGTTACAACAGCTCTTGAGAATTTTGAAGATCCTTCAGATGTTCAGAATATAATGTTCCTATTGCTATGTCTCTTGAATGTGTTTCAGGTCTTGTTTAGGGTTAAACAACTCTTTTAAAATATCACCCAGAGATCTGCCCCAAGGTTGGGTAGTTATGAGTGGCGAGGTGTGTGGGATAGCATGGGCAAAAGTCAAAGACAGTGGGCACCTTGAGTGTTTTGGAACTTCACCTCTGAACAAGTGCAGGATCCTGAAAAACTTGTAGAATAGAAAAAGTATGCTGTCACCTTGGCAATTCCAGAGAGACACAAATCACTGCAACGTGCTGGGGCCTGGCCCATGCCTACCAAGCTCTGTTCAACGCTATTCAGTACCCTCTAAAGGAAGAGAAGGCCTCTGGATCTGATGACAAAACATCAGGCGCTGTGGCTACTCCAACCCCCACGACAAGCACTGCAGTCCCTCCAACCCCATGACAGGGACTGCGGCTACCCCAATCCCAGAGACAGGGACCACAGCTGAACAAAAAACCAATCTCTGCCAGTATCAGAAACACAAAAAAAATCAGTTCGCTTAGTAAGGGATGACAACAAACCAGGAACACCATGAGAACAGGAGGAAGAGGCAGAATCAGAGGTAATCACCTGATCCCTGTCCCTGAGTGAGCTGTGAGACATGCAAAAAAGATTTCAGTCATCATCCAGGCAAGCACATCACTACCTGGCTGCTCCAATGCTGGGATAACAAGGCCAGTAGCCTGGAATTAGAGAGTAGGGAAGCCAAGCAACTGTGATCCCTGTCTAGGAAAGGCGCATCAACAAGGTGATTGGAAAAGGGACAGAAGTCCTCAGCCTGTGGAGGAGATTTCTGCAGGCATGAGGGAAAGGTACCCCTTCAGTGAAGATGTTGTATGTCATCTAGCAAGTGGACCATCATGGAAAGAGGTATCCAGTACCTGAGGGAATTAGCCATGTGGGAGATGGTTTATTATGACCCAGATAATGTGCAGTTACCCATAGATCCTGATGAAGTCCAATGCACGCAACCCATTTGGCGGAAATTTGTATGGAGTGCAACATCATCATATACCAACTCATTGACAGTAAGGGACTGGGAGGATGAAGAGGAGCCAACAGTGGATAAATTGGCTAGCCAACTCTAGCAATACAAAGAAAACATCTCTTCCTCCCTCATCTGGGCTATGGAGAAACTGGTCCAGCAACTCAAAGAGGATATGTGCTACTCCCCACCTGTATGGACCAGTATATCAGCTATTAGGAGTAAGAGTTTCTCTCCTCAAGGGAGAGGATATAGAGGGTACACACCACAAGGCACCCTGTGGTTTTACCTGTGCAACCATGGAGAGGACATGAGGAAGTGGGATGGAAAACCTACCTCAACCCTGGAGGCATGAGTATGTGAGCTGCAAGGAAAAACAGTCACAAAGGGGCATTCTTCCAGGAAAAATGCCACTCCAATTTCCAATAGGCAGTTCCTCAGATTAGAAGGGCTGGTCTTACTTATGATCCTCTTGAAGGGACTTAAGTCATTTTTACAAGAAGTGAGTAACGAATACAATGACCAAGATTAGAGAGGCCCTGCCTCCAGCCAGGTGGAGGAAAGCAGCAACTGGGTTTATTGGACTGTGTGGATCCGATGGCCTGGCACATCAGACCCCCAGGAGTATGAGGCTCTAGTGGACACCAGTGCACAGTGTACCCTAATGCCATCAAGCCATGAAGGGACAGAACCCATCTATATTTCTGGTGTGACAGGGGGATCCCAACAATTAACTGTTTAGGAGGCCAAAATGAGTCTAACCAAGAATGACTGGGAAAAGCACCCCATCATGTCTGGCCCAGAGGCTCCATGCATCCTGGGCATAGACTACCTCCGGAGAAGGTATTTCAAGGATCCAAAATGGTACCAGTAGGCTTTTGGCATAGCTGCCTTGGAGACAGAGGAAATTGAACAGTAGTCTACCTTGCCTAGTCTCTCAGAGGACCCTTCTGTTGTGGGGTCGAAGAACGAGTGCCTATCGCTACCACAGCGGTGCACCAGTGGCAATATCGCACCAGCTGAGACTTCCCAATTCCCATCCATAAGCTGATTCATCAACTGGAGAACCAAGGAGTGATCAGCAGAACCCGATCACCCTTTAAAAGTCCCATGTGGCCAGTGAGGAAGTCCATTGGAGAGTGGAGGCTGACAGTAGACTATCGTGGCCTGAATGAAGTCACACCACTGATGAGTGCTGCCGTGCCAGACACGCTGGAACTTCGATACGAACGGGAGTCAAAGGCAGCCAAGTGGTACACCACCATTGATACAGCTAATGTGTTTTTCTCGATCCCTTTGGCAGCAGAGTGCAGGCCACAGTTTGCTTTCACTTGGAGGGGTGTCCAGTACACCTGGAACCAATTGGCCCAGGGGTGGAAACACAGCCCCACCATTTGCCATGGACTGATCCAGGCTGCAATGGAACAGGGTGGAGCTCCAGAGCACCTGCAATACATTGACAACATCATCATATGGGGCAACACAGCAGAAAAAGTTTCTGAGAAAGGGAAGAAAATAACCCAAATCCTTCAGAAGGCTGTTTTTTCCATAAAACAAAGTAAGGTCAAGGGACCTGCGCAGGAGATCCAGCTTTTAGGCAAGATCGTCGTCATCAGATCCCAATGGATGTGATCAACAAAACAGCAGCCATGTCTCCACCAACTAGCAAAAAGGAAACACAAGCTTTCTTAGGCATTGTGGGTTTCTGGAGGATGCGTATTCCAAATTACAGTCTGGTTGTAAGCTCTCTCCATCAGGTGACCCAGAAGAAGAAAAATTTCAAACGGGGCCCTGAGCAGTGGCAAGTCTTTGAACAAATTAAGCAGGAAATAGTCCATGCAGTCCATGCAGTAGCCCTTGGGCCAGTCCAGGCAGGACCACACGTAAGAAACATGCTGTACACCGCAGCCAGGGAGAACAGCCCTACCTGGAGCCCCTGGCAGAAAGCACCAGGGGAGAGTCGAGGCCGACCCCCTGGGATTTTGGAGTCGGGGATACAGAGGATCTGAGGTGTGCTACAGTCCAACGGAAAAGGAGATATTGGCAGCACATGAAGGGGTTTGAGATGCTTCAGAAGTGCATCATACCATCATACCAGTACAGAAGTACCTCGTACTGAAGGTACTTCCAGGCCCCTCCTGGTACCTCTTTTGAAAAGCAACTGCGGTAAGTGGTGGAGCTTAAATCTTGTTTGTTTGATAAACTAAAGAAGCAATGTACCTTTAAAAATGTAAGAAAAACAGCTTTACATAAACTATACTTGTACCGCAAGATCCTTGGAGAACACAGACAAGATTGGGATGAAGAAGGGCTCAGAGACTTTACAAAACTGAGGCAAAAACATGACCTCTGCCCGGTTCTGACTTAATGTAGCTTCAAAGAGCCAGTGGGCATGCACATTGCATTATCTCATGCTTTGTACCAAAATCTTCACATTGTCCAGTTTACTGTCCCGCTGTCTGGATTTCATAGAGTTCCTCCAACTCAGACCTTTCTGATGTCTGGTTCACTATTGATTGCAGATTTATATCTTTTTCACTTTTTTTACCACACCATTCACCTGATGCAATTTAGGATAACAAGCTCATTAATACTACTTTCATGTGACAGCGGTCGGTATGCCCTGACTCTTTAAACAACCACTAAGGACTTCCAACTAAGTACATAAAGAGATAATTGCCTAAATGCTCTCCTTGTTCAGTTTCTACTCACATCAAAAGACTAGCTGGGATATGCAGTACAAATGTGGACGGAAAGCTCATCGCTTTTTGTCCCTTACCCTGATGAAAAGCTCCCCTATTTGCAAAAGCTTGAGAATGAAGGGCTGGAGTCAATAAAAATCTCTTCCTGGTTTCAGCTCCATGGAGGCCTGCGCAAGCCCCAGCAGCACAGAGAGCGCACATGGGCTCACATGAAAGCAAACCCAAGTTTGACTTGGACCTGACTCCTACTGAAGTTTTGCCAATGACTTGGTTGTTGAGTCTATACTTCCACTGGCAGCCTCCATCGCCAAAAAGTTCACCAAAGACCTATCTCATTAAAAATCCAATTTTCCATGTTTCAGGGAAGACTTCAAGAGAAGGGTTGCCTCCCAAGGAAGAAGAAAGCTGAGAAATATGTTCATGTGTGCACTTTCAAGACTACGGCTGTTTTCTTCACAATGTATTTCCAGATTACATTTCACATTTAAAGACTAATTTGACATTAGATATATCCCAGATTGTTTATTTATGTTAGCGTGAAATGAGACCAGGCAGAAGACAAGCAAAAGAGCTTATTTAAACAACAGGGGCCTCTTTTTGAAGGGTTATTTTGTTGAGCAAATTTGTTTTGGATTTTAGGCAGAGAAGGAGGACAAGTTCTGGGAAGCCAGACAGCACATGTTTGTAACTTGTTCATTTTTCTTTCTGTCTTCCTTTTGAGGTTAACTGGAATTATAATGTCTCAAAAAATCAAGAGTGGAAGAAACTCCAAGAAACAAGAACAAGCTTGTTTTAGTGCCTAATGCTGCTTCTCCAGACTTCTCCACAGCTTTTTAATTAAGCTCAGTTCAGGCTCACATCCCAGGAAGATTTTACTTCCCACATCTCCTGTAGCTCTCAGCTATTCTGCAATCTTCAATATTTAGTTGTTTATAGACACTCCAAACAAATGAGAGTATGTTTTATCTACTAAAATAAACTACTGTCATGTTTAAATGTTGTTTAAAGGTTGTTTCTGGCAGAACTCTGACAGATCAAATCCAAGTCAAGCCTCTCTTCTGCAAGGTGCAAGGAACCATGCAAAAGTTTTGCAAAAGTAGAAACAGCAACATAAAGATCTCTGAAAGCTGCAGCAAAAAAGGGCAGAGTGCAAGTTCCACAGTCATTAGCTGCAGCAATAACTCTCCAGTTTTCTTCAGCTATTATTTTTTCTCTGCAATTTTCAGACCACCTACCTTTCAACTACAAATCAGTTTTTTAAAAGGCCTCCTTTACCACAAACTGACCTTCCAGAACTTCTTCAGCACAACCAGTCTGAGTATTTCATAGAATTGTAGAATCATGGAATGGTTTGGGTTAGAAGGTCAAAGATCATCTAGTCCCAACCTCCTTGCCATGGGCAGGGACACCCTCCACTAGACCAGGTTGCCCAAAGCCACATCCAACCTGGCCTTGAACACTTCCAGGGATGGGGCTGCCACAACTTCTCTGGGCAACCTGTTCCAGTGTCTCACCTGCCTCACAGGAAAGAGCTTCTTCTTAATATCTAACCCCTCTTTTAGTTTAAAGCCATTATCCTTTGTCTTATCACTCCACGCCCTTGTAAACAGTCCCCCTCCGGCTTTCCTGTAGGCCCCCTGGAGGTACTGGAAGGCTGCTACAAGGTCTCCCCAGCGCATTCTCTTCTCCAGCCTGAACAACGCCAACTCTCTCAGCCTCTCATCACAGGAGAGGTGCTCCAGCCCTCTCATCATCTTTGTGGGCCTCCTCTGGACTCACTCCAACAGCTCCATGTCTGTCTTGTACTGGGGATCCTAGAGCTGGATGCAGTACTCCAGCTGGGGTCTCATGAGAGTGGAGGGGCAGAATCACCTCCCTTGACCTTCTTTTGATGCAGCCCAGGACACGGTTGGCTTTCTGGGCCACAAGTGCACATTGTCAGGTCATGCTGAGCTTCTCATCCACCAACACCCCAAGTCCTTCTCCTCAGGGCTAGTCTCAATTCGTTCTCCACCCAGCCTGTAGTTGTGCTTGGGATTGCGTTAACCCACGTGCAGGACCTTGCACTTGGCCTTGTTGAATTTCATATGGTTCACATGGGCTCACCTCTCTAGCCTGTCAAGGTCCCTCTGGATGGCATCCCTTCCCTCCAGCGTGTTGACTACACCACACACCCTTGGTGTCATCAGCAAACTTGCTGAGGGTGCACTCGATCCCACTGTCCATGTCACTGACAAAGATGTTGAACAATGCCAGTCCCAATACTGACCCCTGAGGAACACCACTCGTCACTGATCTCCACTTGGACCACATTGAGCCATTGACCACAACTCTTTGAGTGCAACCATCTAGCCAATGTGCACATCTCCAGTCATTCAAGTATTGCAGTGCCTCTTTCTCACTTCACTCTCTATGGTCTTCTTTTTTTCAGGTGAAAAACTGAGACACAGGGAAAAGATAAGTGACATGCCCAATGTCCTGCTGTAAATTCATTAAGGAGAAATCGGAAGCAAAGGTCAGCAGCTCCTGGACAAGAGATACTACAGCTGGATCACCCAACCTCTCTCAAACTATATGTAAGGGAACGATAGGATTGAAAACTGCCAGGAAAGGATAAAAATCACCAGAAACAGAAAAGATCTATATAGCCTTAATTACAGGACCCTTGTAACTGTCTCAAATAGGCAACACTTAACATGTAACTTTCACTTTTAGTTATCAAAAACCATAAAATTATTTCCTGTAGTTCCAATGTCAAAACAGGCACACTTGACTCAAAACACTTTCAAAGGCAAACATTCTGACCACCAAAACCAAAAAAGCAAACTACTACTAAAAAAAGGAACAAAAGATGTGACTGCAATAAGGAGAAAAACTAATCATTTTACAGACCTAACAAAAACTGCACAAAGGCAGGACTCCAGACAGCAGGACCATGCTTTCTTCTATCTTAAAAAAACCCTACCTTTTTAGTCTTACCACAGTAAGAAAATCTGATCAGAAAAGAACAAAACAGCAATACTGAAACCAGATTTTTCTGCAGATTACAGTGCAGCCCTACTGGTTTACACAGAGTTGATGATCATTGTGTTCTGTTCCTTAAACTGATCTGTGGTTAAACTGGGATTTATGTGGAACCATGAAAATCAAAGGGCAGACTCTACTAAAAAAAGTTTTGTAGCTGCCTGGTCACATACAGCAAACTGCCAAAAATTTGGCATCAGTATTCTTATCTCTCAAAGTGCAAAACATGGCTTGTAGAACTTTTTCACCGCCAGCAGAGCAAACAGAATAGGTTAGACAGACACCACTAGGTCATTGGCACTGTAACTAGGAGAGCAGGAAAATATTTTGAAAAATTAACATCATCCAGCCTTCCTGAAGTTTGGAGGGGGGGGAAACCAACCCAAAAAAAGCTATATTTCCTTGGAAGAAAAACTGGGAGTTAGATTTTTCTTATTGGAAAAAAGAAACTTTTGCGGCTTTATAAATGGCCTTATGAACATCCTCTTTCCAAACCAGCTATGGAAAACAGGAAGGAATTATACATGTTTAAAAGCACATGCCCAGCTAGCACTGTCACATGCCCAACAGTAACAGCATTCAGCTGTCATCATCTAGACTCTCTCCCAAAATGGACAGGGTTGCTGACTCTGAGGATGACAATGCTTGGCAATAATACATATGCTTAATTCTGAAAGGAAAAAAAAAATCCTTCTTTTGTTTCTTTCATTCACTCTCCCCAACTGGATATTGTTTTTGTCTCTCAATCTTTCCAGTGTGTTTCTTTCAATAAAAAAAATAAAATCATCTTTTTTTTTTTTTTCCCCCTCTTGTAAACACAAAACAGATCTCTAACAATTTCCAGGGGACATAGAGAGAGGAGGAAGAAGATTGGCAGGTGTGACTAGCACTGAACTCAGGAGTCCCTATGCAAACCCCTGTTCAGCCTCGTATAGCATCCCATTGTGCCCCACAGTTTCCTCCTATTCCTTCAACTCTGGAATATAGCAAACCCCAAAACCATCATCTATAGTTCAAGTGGCTTCTTATGGGCCCATCCCCACCCTGACACTCACAGAGGTGGAACCCTAGGGGCTCTCCAGTGATCCTGGAGGACAAGAAGCCTCTTGTGCAAAAAAATTGAACTACAAGTCTCAAAACTGAACAACAAGACTCAAATGGTATGTAAGGCAGCCAACCCAGAGATGAAGAAGACAGGGAGCAATGAGAGTTGGTACCCTTTTAGCATGCTACCAACTGTTGCGAACACCCCTGCGAAGATACTCCCAAAAACTTTGTTGGGTGTGGGAAAAGAACCAGAATGGTCAATATGCTTGAAAGGGTAGGCTGGGGAAGAAAACAGAGAGCAGGAACATCAGAGTCTTTCCAGGAGCCACCACTTTTTGTACCCATTCAAAGAACATTCACATTCTCGCTCTTAGAAGTCCTCTTTGATTTATACATCCAACTTCCTAGTGAGATTCCAGAGTTTGCCTGTTTCTATTCATTCTTCTTCACTCAGCCCTCCCTTAGCTGTTTTCCGTCTTCCTCTCCCCCACTGACAACCACTTCCATTTCTCTCCTTATCCCCCACTGTGTGCTTTTCCTGCCAAAAACATCATTATTTAACAGCACTGCCAAGCAAACAATTTTTTAAAAAGTCATTTAAAACAATCCAGGGTAATAAAACTATGATATTTAGCAATCTGATTATATAAGTCAGGTTAGAACACATACTGATTTTTACATTCAAATAAACCAATAAAACCAGCTTAAGTCAACTTACAAATTTCTAGTTGTCACCAAACTCTATCTCCACCTTTCTTCGTTTGTCCCTATTTCCACCTTTTATTGCATACTCACTCCCCAGCCTGCACTTCAACTCTGTCAGATATCATACACAGTGCTGACTGGAAGCCCTCCAGGCCCTGCTGAGGTCAACAGCAAAATCCCATCAGATGTCTATGTTATGAGCATCTCAGCCAATTGGAGTACACAACAGGGAGATGGGCAAGAAAAGCTCACAGTGCAGCCAGCAGCGAGTCCATACTCCAGCCCTTACATATGGCAACCAAATTCTCAGTTATGGTGACTTAATTCTAAAACCAGCAGAACTGATTTCGCTGCAGCTTCTCCACAAACAAGTCAACTTCTTAAATGTACTATAAGGTAATTAGAATTTAGGGAAGAGAGAGAGGGTTGGTTCTTTTTCAGATAAGAGGTACAACAGGGAATTTTTCATCATTTAATATAAGCTGAGCCCGTGCTCAGGACAAAAGGTATTTATATACATGTGTATATGTACAGATACATGTATATAACAGATATGTATAACTACACATTTATATCTGTATTTATAATTTTACTTTCTATATACGTAAGATGTCTAAGAAAATATATTTAAATTAAATTTTAAGCACCTAAATGTTGTTCCAAGTTGTATGCAAATTCACCTTTTTTTTTTTAACCCAAAAGCTCCTCTAAAAATCTACACTCTACCACTCCTAACTAACAGTATGAACCATGGCCAAAGTCGCCTGCTTGTTCCCTGCAGAAGACTCAGGATCTGCTGCAGCTGCCCGTCCAAGCATCAGAGAGGAGACTGGATTGGTCTGAAGCCAGAGGGCCTGGCTCCTGTTCCAGCTGTCACAAGCAGTGCTATGCAAATGATGCCTTAGAAGGAAAAGGCATTTTAGGGGAAAGAAAAAGAAATATCAGCTATAATTTCAGGGTGGAGAACTTCCATTCTGTCAGCTTTTAAGCTACCTTATGTTCCCTCCAGATGGTTTAACTGGAGCAGAGACTGGGGCAGATGTGGCTCCAGATTAGCAAACCATAATCACTCCCCAATGGCTCCACACCCTCCTGCGCTGAGATACCGTCCAATACTTTGGTCTTGCTTGACAAAACAGATCTGATCATATGGGTACACATCTCATGTATGTGCACTGCATTTTTGTGCAAGGCAAGGACTGCTATGCTGTCCTATGCTCAAAAGCACGAAAGTCAGGGTAACTGTGATTACTAATATTCTTGCTACTGCTCCAGATTCCTCTATGCAGCTCCCATATTCCTTGGACAGGAGAGTGAGACAAACATGATTAAATGATTGAAGTACAGGCATTTTGTATAACAACAACTAGAAAAAAATAGCTAACTAGATGATGATTTTAATAAGAGATTATTAAAATAATCTGCCAGCCTCTTATCTTAGAACTGTGTCTCTCAGTTTACGTCAGCTCATTTCTAACGTACACCACCCCCATTCAAGCATGTATATCACCTCCCTTTGCACACACACACAGAGACTCTTCATTTTGCAGCCACCGAAGTTTGCATGAGCAGCATCTGGGCTGCTCTTTCTGAGCTCACACGGGCAAGTGATGCCAGCCTGGCACTCTCTGCCTGCCACAGTAGCTCCCACTGGCAGAGCTTAATTACTTCTTGTCTTTTTCTGTCTTGCTGTGCTTTGCACGAGCTCATGTTTGCACATTGTTCTTGGAGCTTTCCCCAAACTTGAAAATACCTTTCCATTTGCATTACAGTCTCTAAATATATTGTCTAGTGCAACTGGCTGTATTCTCCTACCAGCCCCACAACTCACTCACGCTGTAGCATCTAAACATTTCTACATGCTTCATTTCATCTTTAGTCACATATGTCAGCTTTATCAGAAATTATTTTCCAGATTGTTGTTCCTACAACAGTTAATATACTACTGAAAAATCCTAGGGCACCATGATACTTTTGGATACATCACCTATCTATAGCATAGATGCTTTGAAAAAGGTTCCCCCTCTGGCACAGATACGACTGATTGATCTTTTGCCAAGCTAGGCTGCAATGTCAATGACCTTCACCTCTTTGAAAGAAACTGCCTTGTGTGTATTTAGCATCGCAGTATATAGCAATAGCTTTTGGGAAGTCAAAATGATCCAGTTTTCAGCCTGCTCTTCATTTAGAAAGTTTAACTGTGCCCTGACTAGACAATATACAGTGTTCTGGAGGAAAGAGCAATACATTTCTAAGATGCCTCCTTCCTCTAACACCTAGGCTGTTCACACCTGTAGAAATACCATAGGTCTGTTCATTCTTTATAGAGTCAACTATGTTCTTTCTACTATATCAGAACAATGTGCCACCAGAACATTTTCCCTCCAGCAAGACTCGTGAGATGCAACACTCTGACCCAAAACAGGCTTTCAACATAGACTCCAAAAAGCGCACATACTGCAGAGATACAACTGTGAGATGACATAAATCACAATAGCAACACATGAATCTCAAATGAATGGTCAATGTCCTGCTCAGCTGGCAATTTAAAGAAAAAAAAAAAAACAAACCTAAAGAGACCATCACTTTTATAATAATGACCTAACAAAAGTGGCACACCAACAACATTCCACTAAATTCAGATGTTATTAAAAAAATCTATAGTCATTGGCTAATGAGAAGATACCACCTTTACCAGATTTGCTAGATTTTACCAGATTTTTTTTCTCTCAACATAAATCATTAATTTAGGTTTATACCCAGTTGAGCAAATAATCAAGCTCCTGCTTGAAAAGGTGATAAAAAACCCAGAGACAATTATTTTCTGGTTTTGTAAACAGATAGATATAAATAAAAAGCAGAATATAAGACTAAAGGCCAAATACAACTGATAAACTATAATGGGACTTTTCACAAATAGTGGTCCCCCTCAAAAACTGTTAGATACCTCCATGTAGAAGACAATGGGAACTGCTATATTTTTTACATCAAGCATTTTTGCAGTTAAGTCCAGTTAAGGACTCTCAGCCCCCCATAAGGTCTCCCTCAGAGACAAACTCCTCAGATGTAATGAATCATGCCATCTCAAGGATGGAGCTTGTGCAAAACAGGTTGTGCTCCCCTCAGACTGGCAGCTGAGCTGTAAGCTCCCTGAAGCCACTAAGGTTCACCATTAAAGCAAGAGCTTTCTGGTCCAAAAGCAGAGTTTGAGTCTCCAACCCAGCCTTCCAGCCCACAACCACATAACAGGTTCCTTCAAATAACAATCACATTCACTTATAACTATTCCCACATGAGAAGAAGAGACAGGATGCCTGTCTGGCAGGCATTAGTCACCTTACTTAATTTTTAGCTCCAGAAGGTGCTCAGATATCAAAGCAGAGGTTGCTGCTTCTCAACCTAAACGAACCTTAGCTATTTGTATAAGGAGAAATCTGTACCTTCATAATATCCTGGGACAATTCGTCAGATGTCAAGTTCACAGGACCTGTAAAAGCAAAGACTCCTGCCTTTAATAACAAGCAAATTCAGTTTGGGTCCATTTTGGTTTCCGCTGATTGTCTCTCTTCTTTTTAGAATAGGAGGGGAGACACAAGGAGCAGGCAAACAGGCAGGCAAGCCAGAACAATGGACACGGGCAGCTCATGCATCTCCCCACAGCAGCGTTCCCGTGGGCAGCGTGAGAGCTGGATGCACAACAAGTGCTATGTTATTGTCACAGTTATGTTTAGGCTAGGCAAGCACAGCGATTTGTCTGCCAGCTGCTGATTAACCCCCACATACTCAGAAAAATCAACAACAGTTCTAGTGCCATGCCTCACACCAACTCTGCAGAGCAGCTGGGGTCTGCTCTTCTTCTGCAGGGGTGTTGTGTGTTTTCTGAAATTATATCTGGCATTTTCACCTCAAAAAGTAAAAAATACCTTTATTTCTGCCTCTCTCTTCTTTATTATGGTTTCTTCCCAGGGCTGTGTGGAAGAACACAGCACATGCAAAACAAGGACCACACTTTGCAAGTTTTGCTCAAACACACCCTCAAGGACTATTGTGAAACAGCAAAGAGAAGTAATCTGGCTACAGGAATGCAAATGAACACTAGCATCACCCAGGCTTCCAGAACATTATTATTTAATAAATACATTTTAAATAATAATAACCATACAGCCAGAGTTATGCTGGTAAATATGTTTCATTTCCTATCAAATCTTTCAACTCAAGGTTCACATCTGTTCTCAGATACACAAACCCCTCTCCATTCTCCTGCTCTAGCAAATAGTTAAGTATGACTCAGCACCCAATATAGGGTGTTTGGGGGACTGCCTTGAGGAACATGGGGTTTTGAGACCTCTGCCCTTTCTTGGCATTGCACAAAGTCTATACTCAAAAAAAAAAAAAAAAAACAAACCCAAACCAACAAGATGTGTCAATACATATTTGGAAAAACAATTCAAAGACAGCTACCTATTATCTAAATCGCACAATCTTCAGCAACAACAACCCTACCTAACCTGCAGGTCTCTGTGAGATGAAGTTCTGGGATGCAATTATGGGCCCACTGCAATCAGCACACCTGTTGTCCCTGACCTCAGCAGCACCCCCATATGCTGGCAAGAGTCAAGACTAGGTCCATGCTGATCAGTATCTCGATCATTAATTTTTAATTAATCCTCCTTCTTTAATTAACCTTCTGCAGCAGTCACATATATACCTCCACTTGCAATCTAACAGAGTGCAATCACAGAGCACAAAATCACTAGTGCCATCAAACAAAGCATCCCAGGCATCATCTGTGAGCTAGAAGGAACAGACTAATTCTTCTGTAAGTGCAGAAACTTACTTTATAAACTTCAGTGGGAAGATATTGCCATGCAATTGGCATTAGTATTATTATTATTAAGTTCCACAATTCTCAGCAATAAAAAGCTGTTTAGTCTACACCTAATGTTCTATACAAGCAAATGGTTTATCCTCCAGATAAGAGTATTCAGTCAACTCATGGGCATGGAATTTCAAGGTCAGAAAACAGGAAAAAAAAGCACAAACTACTGAATTAGCCAAAACACCATCTATTTCACCTTTTGTTCTGCATCTTCACTGGATAATGTATCACTACATTTATTTGAATTTAATTAAGTTGTTATGGGAGATACACCTCTAAGCTATAGCATCACCTTACACTGACCCACTGCTTCAATATGATTGCATTTCGCAAGAAGCAATGCACTGCTATAGCAACCTCTACTCAATAATATCTCAACGCTTCTGATCGCATAGTGTTTTAAAGGTCTGTTGATCTTGACTTTAGGCCCACCCAGAGGCAAGCAGTCACTACTTCCTGGAATGGCAGCAGTTTCAAAATCTGAGGGGGATCCTTTCATGACATGAATACATCGATGTCCTGAGCTTAGCAGCCACTTTATAAAGTACTGACAAAGTATTTTTTACTACATTCTCAGTTGCATTCAATCACTTAACATAATTTCTGCTTCTGGCAGCAACAATTTTAACTCAATCTTGAAAAAATTTCTTTTGATCTCCTGAATGCTGACAAATGGAGAGTGTAAGAGGCTACTAGTCACCAGTAATGATCATTCATGATTTTTCAGTATCTGGATTTGGTGGTGGTTAGTGGGGGAAAAAAAAAAAGTCTTGTTTATAGAAATATGATAACCAATGACAATATCAAAACCTAAGAAGATTAAAAAACTTTGCTGCCCATCAGCATACAAACAATAGTTACAGGCTCCTCTGGCCTACAAGTAGATAACTACAGTAGATAAAACATGCAAGCATGATTGCTATCATTTGTTTGTATAGGTCCTGGATACTAGCAAAACGCAGCATACTTTTCTTGCTGCTGAACTGAAATGAGGGGGTTTTTTTAAAAAAAAAGCAGGCACAAAATTATGTATAAAGGCACAAAAGTGTATAGCTTCCATTGAAAACACAAATAGGTAGGTGTGCCTATGCCAATATCTATGCCAAGTATCTTTGGCGTAAAGAGAGGATGTGAAGCTTTACAACCAGAATCCAAAATGAGACCTGACGTCCTGAACTGGTGATTCTCTCTCTAAGCAATCAATATCTACTGGTATTTGTTACTCATTTGTTCCAAGTCAGCCTGAATTAAAACTGCGTTTAGTGAAAAATATCAAAATAATCATCACCTAGAAGCTGTATTGCCCAAGCTACTGCCTCATTTAGTGCTAGCAATCCAGGCCATTCATTTTCCATCCCTGAGCAGGAATATAAAGCTCACACTGGTTAAAGTACAGCAATCAGATGAATACCCAGAGTCAATGCTTTTGCACACTGTGTCACCAAAGTCATTCACAAACTTTGTATGGTAATTTCCACTTACAATAAGAGAAGCGTAGCTTGCAACTGCTAACAACTCTATACCGTTTCTCTGCAAATTTACCTTCTAATAGGAAAACTTTTGTTGCCTGAACGCTGCCAAAGAAGTTGGGTGTAAAACTCGTTTTCCAGCACTAACAACAGCAGCCTACATGTTTAAACATGAGCTACGTGATGGCTGTGTCCCCATTTTATCCATTCACTTGAAGTTACTAGCTGATGGCACCTGGAACTGCAGTCCCATCCTAATCCTGTTGGCAGTTTATGCAGATGCTCGCATTTCTGCTGCCCTCAGCAGGGCTGCCTCCGGCACAGCCACCGAGCAAGACCGAGCTTCTCACAGAGCTCACAGCTTTTAGCTTATTGCTTTGTCCAAATATACAGCACCAGTCACATAAGCAAACAGCCAACTGATAAAAACTTTTAATTAATTCCTAACAATCATATGTAAACACCCAAAGTGTCGTGCTTCTGATGCTGAAGAATGATCTTTTTTTTTTGTGATTTTCTTTCCAGCTGTAAGAGATGCTTGCTCCAAGGTACACAGGGAAGTATTTTGGTAACGAAAGAGCATTCTCATCAGCAAACACCGTCTCACAATCCCTACAGAGGTAAACCGCTTACCAAAATATTGAATGTGTAATTGAAACACATGGGAATTTTGCCATATTAATAAGTCTGGGCCGGATCCCAAAACCATTCATACAAAACGTTACTCTGCTCCTGTCTTTGTGAACTCGAGTCATTTGGTTCTACTGGAATTTGCAGGCTGGAGCGTTCATTCGGTTAAACACTGCCCTCTCCTGGAATCTCCTGACATTTTTCTGGCTTTCACAATAAAATTAGTTAAGGCTTTTCCAGTCACTATAAAACGCCGTAATATTTTGTGAACAATTTCAGTCTGACACTGGAAAACCGATGCTCTGTAGGGAGTATCACGATTTACACAACGCTTGTAGTATGACTTGCATATTCCACTGTTGTCTACTTACAGGTCTCTAATGTCATATGAAACACATGATCTTCCTGAATAAATAGCATATGAATCCGTGCCAACTTTCCAGAGCTTTTAAAGACTGAAACGTTATGGAATAAAAAAACTGTACCTTCTACAGAGCTTGTTGTACTGCGGGGCATTTTTGGACCTTCCACTGGCTCAACTTGGTTTGAATTAATACTCTATAAAAAAATAAAAATAAAAAAAAATAAAAATAATGGTAACCATATTTAATACCCATGACATTTATCTGAAAACTCAAAAACAGTATCAGAGACTAGCAAACAAATATGTTATAAGCAACACTAAAAAGACTGACAGAGACTCCATTTTACCAGTTACCCTCCAGAGGAAACCGACAGCAATTCCTCAAGAGGGAAACCGATAAAGTATTTTCAACTACAGAGAGAAATTACCTTGTGTTTACAATACCCAAGGGATCTAAAGGATCAGATTTAACATTTGTACTTCATTGTTTATAACCTTCTTCTCTATGAGAAAAGCAGCACAGCAGCTAGACACAGAAGTCTAGTTAACCATGAAAGCATCCCTATGAAGCAATCAATTTTGACAGATAGGCAAAACAAACAGCCTAAACCAGGACTAAACACCGACTACATGGTAAACCCAGCCTGGGAGGCAGGAGCTACTCCTCTGTGTCCATGGCCCCTGGCCGGGCTGACACCTTGCTCAGATAAAGACACTCACTATATCCCACCTGCTCAAAAGGAAGAGGGGTCTAAGATCCCGTCCCTTATTTTAGCAATTGCTTTCAAAGATTGTAAGTGCAGGGGAGGAGAGAATGTCTCCTTTTGCTTAGTTTCATCTCCAGCTCTGCTTGCTTCTAGTCTTTCCCTTTAGTTATATTGCTTGTGTATTTACCAACTACCAGAATAGCAAACAGAGAAAAGGCATGGTAACCTGAATATGAAAGAAAAAGTCAGGGATGACTCTGGGCTGAGTATTGCAGCTAAATGGATTTGAAAGCCACACAGCTGTCAAACTTGCTATATCCCCCATCTCGGTGACGCCAGTAGCATTTTTCTCTGCTCGTCTGTTAGTGTGCAAGACACTTTCCTACTCCCACAACTACCACAGACATAAGTCAACTCCTCCTTGGGAAATCTGTCCACCACCATGCAACAAAATTAGTTAAAGCACCTTAATAATTTTGGATGATTATGCTTTTTTTTTTTAACTACCCTGATATCATTTCACTTGTGTCCATCAGTCCCCAGATTTCTTTTCCTCTCATTTCTTTTCCATCTCCCCTGCACTGGCTGTACTGCGTCCAGCAACTGAGACAGCCAAATAGGTCACCTCCACACACTGCTTAGGGCTCTACCGGAGGTGCACAACCAACCATGCAGCCTCACTGACAGGCACTGCTACAACCACAACAATTTCAACAGGAGGTTCCATAGAGTTCAAGCAATTCCATGCTCTTCCTCATCACCTTCAGAAATCTCTCCACAGTATTGCTTAGCGCAGCCAGAAAGCCTGTGGGTTTACACTTTTTGAATGGCAGAGCCCCTGAAGGTTTCCAGTGAAGGCATGGCTCCCATAGGGGTAACTAGCTTACTGACAGCTTGTTTGTTGTAACTTTTCAATTACTCTTTTAGACTTGTAAGGAATAGTCAAGGGACTAAAAGAACCCACAGACCAGGCACCAAAGAGTGTACTTGAGAAAGATTTGGATTTTCTTGCATGTATAAATGCAAAAATATTTTGTGCTGCTCCCTAAATCATCCATTTCACACACACAGATCCAACGCTGCACACCACCGTAACTGAGACAAGCTCCTTTTCTTTAGTCCATGTCATTCTGACTCAAGCCTAAAATAGCAATGTGGTCATTTATGCAGTCTCAAGATACAATAAACTAAATGTCCAGTCTTAGTCTGCTCTAGATGAATGAATATTCCAGTACAGCAATAAATTCTACCTCTATTTTAAAAAGACTATGTATCTTGAAATCTTTAATGACCACCTTATGCTTTGGGTCCAACTGAGGGCTGCAAGTTTCTGTTTGCAACAGAAAGAAAATTAATCTTATCCTACCTTTTGGACATAATACATAGTCTGAATATGACAGTTCGACCATCCTCCCACATACACTTCAGGATCATATCTGGTGTATAGGAAATTAACTAAACCATGTGATCTTCCCAATTATTCTGGCTCATTTCAGTCCAACACTGATGTTGTGCAGTGGGGAATAGGGTCCCCACAACAGAGGATCTAGACTGCTGCAACTAGGGGAACAAGCAAAAGGGAAACCCACAAGTGAAAGGTAGTAGGCTTTTTCCTGAAAATACCAAGGGCAGAATTTTGCACCCTTTAAGTCTTTGTCTCTGAGACCCATGCAAACATCTAACACACCACACTTTCTTTGCCCATTTCAAAGACTGAAAGAAGAACAAGGATTTGATGAGTGCAAGAAAAAGCCAATGATATAAATAACAATGCATTCTTCATTACAGTCTTGGTTTTGCTATTGGGTTTACTGCTGTTTCCATGGAAAAGCCACACACAAACTGTAGGTATTCCGCAAGCTACAAACACAGAATAACTTCTTCGTATTGGAACAAATCAAAATCTTGGCAGCATAGTTACATGAGATTATACATAACTACTATGCAATATATCACACCTTAAGTTTTTGTGTTAAGCATAACACATGGATCACGTTCTAAGTTAAAAAAAAACATGCAGAATGCAATAAAGATAACTCAAGAAAAATCAGCACACAAATAAGGAAACCTGAGGTTAAGGATGGGAAAGAAAACCTGAATTTTAAGGCCAGAAAAAGAGAAAAGCCTATTTTTAGTGTGGTTTAGTTCACTAGTTTTATATAGTCATGCAGTCTCAATCTAAAACCATAAGTGAGCACCTGCATTGCTATTCAAGAATTGTGCTTTCAAGTGTCCTCCTCCTTACTTTACTGAAATTGAGAGATGTCCTGAAGAATATCACAGCAGTGTTCCAGACACCTTACAGCAAAATAAGACCCACCACACCATAAATAAACTCTGTAGCAAAAGTCTGTACTCTCTCTTTCTGCTGTAAATAATAGACTGGGTTTCGCTCTTGATAAAGACGCCTAGGCAATACACTGCTAGACAAAAGAATGGAACTAAATTAAATATTTCAAAGTACCAATGGAATACAATGACAATGCAATTAAAAACACTGAGATTCCAGGGAAAGATATTCACTGTAGAGTCCACAATGATTCAAAAACAACTTCAGAGGTAAAGGAGGTTTTGATATTCTTGACATCTCTTATCCTCCAGCTTTACATGTACAATGTGCTACACTTACACAAAGTAGAAGCCCACTACAGTAATTCTGCAACTACATTGGCTATTAGTGACACAGACAGCTTAAAGGCTACTTAATAAAAACAAATCCAGCTTGAAGAGTCTATAGCTGGAAATTACTGAAAAAAATCTGTGCCAATGCCCTGAGCTAGATAGGTACCTACCTGGTAAAGAAGAGGTCTGTCCCAGAAGTATTTTCTGAAGAGCTTAATGTCCGACTCCAGCAAGTGCTGTGCGGTGTGGCTGAATGTCAGCGTGAGAGCTCCCGATGAATGAACAAACTGCACGCGAGCACCCTCACTGATCTCCGCTCTTGAAATGTCAAGCAAGTGACTGCCCTGGAAACTGGAACGACACGTTCTTTAAACCAAAGCAGATGCTTCATTCACAGGTAGAATGAAAACGCAACCACAACAACCTTCCTGCTCGCCTTCAGCACCAGCCCATCAGGATCCCAACGCACCCACTGCAAAAACCAGAGGCAGAAAATCTGAAACGTCCACCAAAAACACAGCTGGGCAAACAAATACTTACCAATGACTCCATTCAGGCCTAAGAACCGGCAGCTACTGCTAGCCATCAGCGAGGAAAAAACAATGTCAGCTCTAAATAGTTACGCACTAGTGAAACAGGCTAAAAAGAGTGAGCTGTGACAATACCTATTTCTCCTTATTGCTGTAAATTAGCAATAGTACCTTTCCTGTTAATGTTGCCATATATAGCAGTAGGACACAACTAGCAGGCAGCTAGCAGGTTTGTTATCCCACGACAGTGAAAAACAGAAAGTGTCTCAAGGGAATACAGCATTGTTTGGACGTTACAAACAAATGAGACATTCATAACACAATGTACTGTACCAGTGTTGTAAGTATTTTATTTCAAACTGAAGTACAGATAAGTTTCACATATACTATACATTGTATGTAGCCAGAACCAAAAGAGCCACATAGCAGAATAAAAATGTAACCCGATTCTTGCATATTTCTGTTTACAAAGAAAAGCCAACAGTGAGAAGGGGCATCTGATGCTGAACATTTGGTACACCAAGACACACACACACCATGCAGCTCTTCAGGTCTGTACAGAGGAAACTCCAGACAGCTGAAACATGCCAGAAAGCTCTTTTCCTTTAAGTCATTTGTCGGTGTGGCAGCTCTCTGGCAAAAACAGTCATAGCTGCAGCACTGGATTTGCTGCTGACTCTCCCTTATTCATTCAAACCTGAGCTTCACAGAGCTCACAAAGTCTGCTGAGGTTTTGCAAAAGTCAGGTCCTATGGTTCTGTTTATATGTAAATATTTCTATACATATATTTTAAGGGATGTCTTTACTTGTTGGTAATGCATTGGAATTCAGCTGCAATAGTGCTGGGAGAGGTACCTGATGGTGCAGCTGGTCCTCTGTCACTTAATTGACTATTAATTGACTTGAAAATGTAGCAAAGGACATCATAAACTTCCTTTAATTGAAATTCAAGTTTACCAGTTACAATGGTAATAATGGCAAAAAGCAACAGAAACCAACACAAAATAAACAATCCTTAAGAAAAACAATGGTACTCCCTACATGCCTTATCTGACAGAAGCTTTTCAGAGGAAGCAGCAAACCATTATACTCACTTCATGAAGACCTCAACAAGTTTGGAGTGCCCGTTTTGTAAAGCCAAATCTAATGGTGTTGCTCCATCCTCATTAGGTAATGCTAGTGCTGATGACCCTCCAGGCTGGGCTGCCAAGAACTGGGAAAGCTTAACTAAGCCCAATTTCATCACAAGGTGGAGAAGAGTTTCTTTATGTTTAGGCTCTGAAAAAACACAGCAAGCAAACCAAAATCATCAGTAACAAGCCCCAGCGTTTTATCTGCTAGGAAGCATCAAAAGAAACTTATTACAGTCCACAGAAATATCACAGCTCAGGTTCACATCTACAGAAGTACTTTGGCAGAATCCATCTTTCACTGAAATCAACACTTAGATACTTAATTGCATCTGTGGAGCTAAACTATAATATCCAAATACCATCTAATTTCAGCAGACAAAGAAAACAGTTTGCATTAGATAATCTCAGTATTTCTCTCTTTCTTTACATAGTATAGCATTCAGCACAAGAGATGCCCCAATACACTGCAGAAGACAGTTAAGAGGCAATTTTCCAGCTGCTTTGCATTGCCTCAACAACACAAAACATGTGTTGGCAGCATGGCCAAGTATCTAAATGAAAAAAGAAAAGGGGAAAAAAAAAAATGTGATTTTTCAAGGCAGGCTGCTTATTAGCACAGTCAGAAATCCTCAGCAGCACAGTGAGCCATAAGCTAACACACATGTGGGTAAAATACACAGGATAATTCTTCTGCCTCTCTTTTCAGAAAGGTGACCTCACCTGCCAATACTTCTTCTCTACTTTTTAGCACATAATCAGCAAGCTCAAAAGGATGAATCTTAAAAGAGTACACGAGAATGACACTAGATGCAGATTCTCCACAAGCTCTTCCCCGACCTTTACTCAAAGGGTTTATCTGTATATGTACATTTTTAAACAGAAAGCCTCTGCAATTTAAAGGTAATAAATAAAATTAAGCTCAAGTGCCACTCAACCTGTTTCTTACACTGATATTTGGGTATGAAGTTAACTATAAGGGTACTTTCACAAGGGTCAAGTATTTAAGGGCAGTTGTTCTACAGATCTCAGAACAACTGGCTGAAATCTACTAGGTTTCCAGGGATTTATGAAATTCCATTGAAATTTATCATCCTGATTCAACAGACTTTTTCTTCCCTGTTACTCAACCAGTTCACATCATGTTATTGAAAATTATACACTCCAGTGGCAAAGGAAAGGTGAAGCTCCTGAAGCATATGTAGGTACGCACACACGTTTGTGTAAATAATCCACTTAAAATCAAGAGGAAATTGCTGTGAAATTCCCTCTCTGCATCAATATTTACAAGATAAAACTCTCTGATGGAAAGCAATCCCCCAGCAGAGAGAGCAGTTATGTAGCCAAAAAGCTAATAAGCATGTTTTTTGAGAAACACTTATGCATTGAGTAAAGGTATCATGTAGTTAACATGCAAACAGTCATGGCTGACTCCTATTCAGTTTAAGTACTCCCTCTGAAAGTGCGAGGAGTATTTGTTTTATAGAATCATAAAAAAAACCAACCAAACAAAAAAAAACCAACCACCCTTGAACAGTCCTCAAGATGTCTCTAGTCCAATCCTTGCCTTAAGGCAGGATCGGCTCAACCTAAATGTCTCCTGACAGATGTTTGTCTCATCTGTTATAAAAGCCTTCCAACAACAAGAGGTTTTTGTAACCTCCGTAGGCAATCTACACAAAGGATAATTTTACCCTCAGAGTTACAAAGATTTGTAATGCCTAACCTAGGTCAGCCTTTCTCAGTATAAGCCTGCTGCTTCTTGTCCCATCCAAAATGGACATGAAAAACACCTCATTCCTTTCCCTTCACAGCTACCTTTTATATAATTGAAGGCTGCTGTCACATCACAGCCGAGCACACCCTCTCCAGACACCTTATCAGGAGAGCTGCCTCCTGCAAAGCTGGACCTTTTGGAATGTCCTCTCAGAGCTGAGGCCCAAAAACATTAGCCTCCTTTGAAAATGTTGGACTTGAAATGTTATAATATTATTGAAAACTGTACCTCCCCACCTCATAAAGCCAGAATGGCAAGGAACCTAAGGAACTTGCTTTCCTGCTCCACCAGGAAAATACTGTGGGATGGATCTCCACTAGTGACCAGCTTTTACTCTGAATATTTGATGGCAACCCATCCAAGACTTTTCACCTTTCCGTTTCAAGTGGAATCAAAACTTTCAGACAGAGTCAAATCCCAGAAAACTAGGTCAAACTTCCTTCAATAAACGCAACAAATTCCAGACATCAGATTAAAATGGAGCTTCAGGACACAAACTCTGAGACTGTAACGGCCAGCGAACCTGCATGTAGTGTCCTAACCCTGCAGTTCTAACAGAAGCAGACACACTGATAAGATGCAGGGAGGATTCTCTAAACCAGAATATCACTAAACATATACACAATATGTACCTAAGTATTTCTAGAACACAAATATAAAATATCACATCTCATTATTTTTAAAAAAACTTAACCTTCCAACTTCGCTCTTCCTTGTGGCTAGCCAACACTTGATCTGCCCATGCAACACAGCTTCTTCCCAGGTTTTGGGCAATAAAATTGTTTCTTGGTCTCCCCATTTTAGTTTTCAGGCAAAAATGTGTCCAGCCAGACACTGGATCTGCTGCAAGATCCTAGGCCACGGAGGAAAGTAGTGAGCTATGGGATTTTTTGTCTCAAAGGTCTGCAAAGTGTTTCTAATTTCAGTCTTTGGAGACAACAATCATTGCTGCATTTTAGTTACCAACATTGATCATTAATGATATGAATTACAGTGTTTACATATCTATAAGGGAGATGGCCCTCCTCTGGACCCACTCCAACAGGTCCATGTCTCTCTCTCTGTGCTGGGGACCCCAGAGCTGGATGCAGTACTCCAGGTGGGGTCTCACATGAGCAAAACCCATGTAGTGAGTGAGTACCTGGCTAAAGCCAGCCCATAGGGAATATGGAGGCATGAGGATCTGACTCTAAGCCATAGTTTCAAAGCCCAAGCAAGCACTACTCATCAAACACCTTGGTCTGCCTGGATCTGAGACCTTCTTCTACAGAGGAACATTTAAATGAGCAGGGCTCAGGCTTCCCAAAACCTGTCCAGAGACAGTGGAAACAATGGCTGATGTGCCACTTCAAAAATGGAAGACGTCAGTTCAACTTCCTCCTCAGCCAGATGGGATTTGAACCCACGCACATCTTTAGACTTCCTCTGATCACCCATCTGGTGGGAGCACACCCCATCCCCTCCGTTGTAGAATAATTGAAAATGGGTCACGTGCAGAAAGAAATCCAAGTGATGTGGGGCAGAAGACCAGGAAAGCAGCAGACTGACTACAAGACAACAACTGGGAGAGACTGGGAGAAGTCTCTGCTGTTTGGACATGGATGCATTTCTCATTATACTGTCATCAGATGTGAAAAATGATGCTGGGAGCCTGGGTATCTCGCTTTCTCAGAGAATGCCCTAACCATTCAGACACAGTACGAAAATGTGTGCCAGTATCTTCCTTTTCCCTAGCTGTGTCTCTTAATAGAGACAGATAACATCATCCGTGCTTTGCACTGGCCCTTGTCCTATTTACTGTACTTTCAGAGAGTCTCCCCTGCAAGGACTTTAGCAGACTGGAACCCAGCAGAGCACAGCCGGACACCAGGCACCAGCACTCCCTTTCCTGGCATGTTTATATGTACACCAGGGAGTTCAAATTTAGATGCCCAGGAAATGCTGTGGTCCAAAACATAGTCCCTGAACAAAAATCATGCATTTCCAGGCTAAAATGTTCACTAAAAAATGAGCTTTCAGAATTGCTCCTTGGTACCTGCAGTACTTAAATTCTGCTAAAGTCCTACTTCAGACATCAAAGTGGGTTCTTTGGATGTTTCCAATTAGACCATTTTTTATATATATAGTGTTATTAGCAGCCAGCACATAAGTCCATCTAATTAAAACACACACAAATATATCAACCAGTACTAAGCACACTAAGCATCTGATTCAATACTAACCACACCCCAACCCTCAGATTAAAAACACAGAAACAAAAAGGCAAACTTTACTTTGAACTCCATCTTCTGATTAAAATTTTGGCCTGGGGCCACTGGGTTTCAATGTATATTGTAACACTATAAAAAAGCAAGATAAACTTTCTCTGGGTAAGATAAGATTAGGACTTTCCCGCCCAGCAAAAAGGGAGGCCTTATGAAGCCTTTCCTAACAAGTGATAGCCTTTTCTCTGCTCCAACGCTGAGGCAAATAAAGCTACTCTTCTGGAATCCAAATCTTAAAAAACAATGCAGTATGAATAAGCCTGCTACAAAAGAACATAGGTTTAAAAATAATTAATAAACAGTAATTAATCTTTGTGGTCTTAAAACACCATCTACAATAATAACTTCTACTATCTCACCACAAATATTCTAGTAATAAATTTTTATCTGCCCAACATAACAACCTTCATCTAACCATAAACTAAATTTGTTAATGGCTAGCTTGAATGCACACGGAAGCAGAACCATCCAGCAACTCCACTGGCTGTTTTCACCCCTGATGCACTTGGAAACAGCACTCGCATTCTTCCCCATCCTTCACCTCTACAGACTATGTGTTTGCTGGGCTACTCTCGTCTTACTTCTCCCACCTGGCTTGCCCAGGAGTGAGCAGAACCTGAAGACATAAAGCAATTACTAATAGCTTCATGATACTAAAATCTGAAATACAATTTGTGAAGTCGGAAGGATAAATGAAAAGTTAAACGTGTTCTTTCAATACAGCGAAAGTATTTTGCACCGGCCACCTCCAGGGACCCCTTCCATCCACATTCTGCTGTGATTCTATTCCAGCATCAGCAATCAAAGGGAAAAAAAAAAAAAAAACACCCAAAAAACACAACCCAAAACAAAAAACCCAGAAAGACATGATGACTGATAATAAGCTTTTTTAAATAGACCTGCCTAAAAAGAAAATATTTACACTAAAAAAAAAAGGTAAAGTTCTGAAACAAATGGGTTTTAGCAGTTTTTTCTTAAGAACAATTTCCAGTTTCAGTTCTCCCACCACCTCCTCTTATAGCTCCTCACTGTGAAAGAACAAATGGCATTGACCCACACTTTTCACTTTCTTTTCCCCTTCCCTTGAGGAAGATTTCAAATGTGGCAAAATAGGGGGGAAAAAACACACAAACAAACAAAAAAAAAAAGACAAAAAGTAAGCCATCAAGATAGTAAAAAAATGTTGTGAAAAAACAACATAATTAATTCAACTGCATTCAGGGGCAAACAGGAGGAAAATAAAATTAAAACACAAGGCTTCTTCAATATATACATATTTAAATGGTATAAAATACCAGTTTCCATCAAGACATATAAGCAACAATTCATAAGATTTGAAAGATGCACTGCTGGCTAATTCATACAGGGTCAGCTACTGCAAGGCAGGTGGTGCTGTTAAAGATGTACTATCAGGACGTTGTTTTGCACTGCATCCTGATTCTCCAGCCAAAACACTCTGAGTTACACAGAGCTGAGCCAAACAGAGTCTGTTTTAAACATTAAATAAATCCTTTTGTTCTTCCTTGCACCTGAATCCCTTCCTATGTCCAAAACAATAAACTAAAAACAAATATTTCTCTCTGACAGAAATGACTAAGCCCTTTCTGGGTTATGAATCTAATTCATTTCCTGGAAGGAGAGTAAAAACCTCAAGACTTGTGACTTGAAAAGTACGGGGAGACATCAAAACTGGTTGACAAATTCCAGTTTTTCCTGGCTTCATACTTTTATGTATTACTGTTCATTTTTTCGATTTTCCATTAGGTATGAGATTGATTATAAAGCCATCTTCAGTGCACCCTGCTGCTGCAAAACTGCACACAAGTAGTTTGTGAAGACACAGTGGCCGTGATGCATGGAATCAGGTACATGACACCCCATCTGAAGGCAGGACTGCAGTGGCACCTCCCCTTTCCACTTATTGAATAGCTGGAATATCCCCCTTTTCTTTAATTAGTTCCCCTATTCATCATGCCTTTATCAACTAACACCCGGAGGCTGGCATCACTGCTGCAGAAGAAAAGGAGGTGTACTTTGTCATCACAAAGGTGAACTTTAAGGAGTCTTGCTCCAGCAGTTTTAGCAGCAGGAGGGTTAGAGAAGGCTCCCATCCACCAGCCCCATGCGGTATAGTGCATGGTGCTACCACCCTACGCTGTCAGGTGAAGTTTCAGTTGACTCTACTGCTTGGGTGACCCCAATAAAGATGCAAAACACTACAGGAGATGGTTTCTGTTAGCAGAGGGATATTCCTCATTCTTTTGTACTGCAGCCAAACACTCCCTCGAGCTGTTTGGTTTAAGAAACTTGTTTACTGAATGCCACCAGAGTGCTCAACACCAGACAGGGACACCCTCTCAGCCAGGAGCAGAGAAGGCCTTTCCAGCCCAGTGCTGACCCAAGGCTGGGGTCCAGGCCAGACCATAGCTTCATACCTGGTCTCTCCAGCAGCAGTGCAGGCTCCTGAGCCCCACTACTTACATATTGCCTTAAACAGGAAACTTAATCTCTTGTATCTCTTACAGTACTTGCTCTACTGTCACTCTCCATATCACCATCTCCTCCAAGCACTAGGGGGTCTTCCTGAGAAGCCCCTTCATGGTTGGGGGGATCTCAACCATCTCCTCTCTGCTATTATTACCACTGACCAGAAGATGAGGATCACACACTTGCTGGGGACCCACAGGCTGAAGCATGCTTGCCAATATCTTGCCTCATGCTGCAGGTTTCTTGGTCAGCAGCAGGCACTGGAAGACACTCCTCTGCTTCCTGATGCCCACGCTAGCATCCACCTCCCTCTGCCCCGTGCAGTTTCCAAAGGGGCAAACTCCTACAGGGCCAAAGATTTGTCTGTTTCTCTCACCCTCTAAACTGTCTGACCACAAATTATTCTCTCTCCTCACTAATCTCACTACACCTAGAAATATTTATCCGCTGTTCCCAATGTTTTCCTAATTCCATGAAGGAGAACAGGCACTTTGCCCCCCCCCCCCCGCCTTCCTTCCACAGGAAAAAAGAAATCTCAAATTCCAACTGAGGAAAAGACACAGACAGAATTTTCTTTGATTTAGACCATAAATACCACATGCATGAGCCAGGTTTGAACTGGTGTAGCTTAGTGGGAACATCTTTAACACCAAATGGAAACAGTCACAGGATTTAACAAGACAAGGGCAAAGAGAGGGCAATAAAGTCAAAAATGCCACAGAAGATGGAAGAGTGTTCCTCACAGACAGACTATAAAGCAGGGGGCTAGTACTTCAGTTCACTCCACAAGACCTATTCCTAGAAAACAATTACGAAGCATTTATCAAATAAAATGGAAATTATCCTGCTTCATGAAAGAGAATTAAACAAGTATAGACACTGTTCCCTTCCCTTTGATCCACACTTAATTTTCATAATTCAGGCTGTAATTTTATTGCTTCTACTAATAGCCTTAAACCTAGAAGAGCATTCTTCCCCTTGAAAATTACTGTAAATAGAGGCAAAGCCAGCAGCAACTGTTCTTGTTTGATTACCAGCATAGTTAAGTCACCCAGACAACCTGAATTCACCCTCCCAGCAATGCCCTTAAAACAACCAGAAACTGAGATGCTCTCTCAGCTTGCCGTATGTAAGGCAGACCCCTTGCAAGGCCCACACTCCTGTGCTCCCACTCCCCCTCCGACAGCCAAGGAACATAAGCCTGAGTATGTCAAGGACAAAAAAAGTTGCAGTGAAGATGCTGAACCTTTGTCTCATGGTCCTTGGGAGCTGCCAGTTTTAAAAGACTGTCCTAACCTGATGGTACTAAGAGAGGAAAGGTTACTTGGAAGCATTTTTCTCATCCAGATTAAACCACTCTATCTTTCTTTCAAAAAAAAAAAAAAAAAAAAAAATTGAAGAACTGTGGGAAGATTCTCTTTTTTTTTTTTTTAGCAGTTCTAACAAGTTATTTGGCTTAATATTTAATATTCAGTATTTCCATAAATTGAATAATCCAATTTTCAGAAGGAAAATATCCCTTATGAAGGTGCGATCAACAAGAAAATCAGCTTCTCCTCCTCCCTACCCCTCCTTCCCCTTTCTGAAAATGCACCAACAAATAAACGTCTAAGCATAGCACCTCTGTTGGGCTCCCAATTTCCTCTAGCACCAAACCGCTTTTGGGCCCGGTGATCTCAAGATCTGGCCAGTTTGTGTGAGTGAGCAGCTCCTGACATGGTTGTCACATAGGCACTTATTACAAGTGAGGATTACCGAAAGGTTAGTGCTTTCTTGTTTCTTTTGTTGAACTTTAAATAACGTGGCTAACAAGTCCTGACCTGTGCAACTGCAGTAAATTCCTGAATTATTTGCAATGCTCCCTAGACAATCCAGGCTCTCTCTTTATCCAGTCCTTTTTATGCCTTATAAAGGGAATACAAACACTTTTTTCCGAACAGCAAACTCCTATGAATAAATTATTCTTCTGTCTTTCCATCAAGCGTTATGTCTCTAAATCCTCATAAAAAAGAATGAGGTCCAAAAACAGCAGATGGTGCAATAATTTTCTCCAGCGATGTGTCACTCAAAAGTAATTTTTTTCCAATAAAAATAGCCCAGCACTCTGAAAACTGACTGAATCTCACAAGCATGAAGTCCTAACTAGTGATGGATGATAGCACCCATGTCTTTCGCAACACTGATAGTAAAAAGAACGTCCAGACACTGTCGAGGCAAGAAGTTGCAGAGACAACAGGTAGGGAAAGAAGGTCTCGTCCTCTTTCTAAATCCTCATAAATTCCCTGTTTCTCATACCTTTTCATCTTTTGGAGCATGAGGAAGAAACACAATGCTGGGACAACCCTTGATCACATCATGGTGGAAGATGAAGACCTTTCTCCTCTTGAGATCTGAAGCACTCTTGCCCCAGTCCATCCCCTTCTCCCTCCCTCTCCCTTCCCTGCATGCACAGGCCTCCCTCAGCCACATTGCATCCCTCAGCTGTCCTTGGCCTCTTGGCTTTGGGGACAAAAACACAGGGACAGGGACAGCACAAGGAAGCAACTTGAGTCAGTGCTTCTCCAAGTCAAGTGAAAGGAGAATATGGCTGTAAGAAGAATCAAAACTATACTTTCAGAAAGGAGAGAGGAAGGATACAGGAGACAAGGAAAAAGTTATACAAACTGAGTAAAGGATACTAAAATAGCCAAGGATAAAGTAAAGGATAAAGTAAAGGATACCAAGCCTAGACCTTAGAGAGAGACAAAGGGAATGACTGACCTCCCTTGGGCTGAAGGAGAAGCTGTCTGGAAAGCTTTCAGGAGCCCCCCACTCAACAAGGATGTCCAGTAAGCATTGCCCAGGCACGACTGCACTGAGACCTCCTCGCTGTGCGAGGGCATCACTACCAGGCCCCAGGAATTTGGATCAGTTTTTGTTGTATTCAGAAACAAGGGGAAAGATCCCGGCTTCGTTTAAGAGCAATGACTGATGTACAAAGGGAGATGTCACCTCAGCAGTACCCAAGACGCCACCACTAATGCGGCACGCTCAAGACACGCTCATCTAACATTTCAATCATTCACAGAGACTTTGTATAGTGACTGGAGCACACATCCCTGCTTTTCTGCTGTATTCAAATTTTGTTATGTATAATATTTAAATCTGAAAAGTGAAGAAAGTATGAAAAAGGCATAGAAACAAAAAAATACAAGTCCTACAAAAGTCTCACGAGGGCAACATACTCTTTTCCATATAAATGTTGCAGTATACCCAAAAATTAACAATTAGCATAATTAAAAATTAAATAATTTTGCTATTTGGATAGCAGCTGATCTCCAACCCTCCAGACCACACCCAGCATAAACTTCCCCATGTGTTAAGCAAGCAGGTACCCAGTTGGCTTTGCCCGAGCATCTCTCGGTACTGCTGATGCTTCTGGGTTGGGTTTCAGCTGGGTTTGATGAAAACCTTAGCCAAGACTGTGAACAAAACTACAGCTGATTTCTTCAGGCTTTTGAATCGAGGTCTTCATTGCTAAGATACAACAGCCGTTCCAGTAGTTGAGTAATGTGAACAAATATTTACTACACACCAAAATGAAACAAGTGACAGTTTAGGGGTTTTTTTTTCCCCTGTCTAGCCAATATTTGAATGAGACTTGGTATTTGTTTTTACATCTCTTCAAGAAGCTGTTTACAACAGACAAAAGCCATACTTCTCCTGAGGAAGGCAGTAGCAGGTTTCAAGCTATCTGTCATTAAGAATTAGAAAGATTTAAGACTGGAAAAAAGCCCTCACTCAAAGAAATGGGCTAAGTGCTGTGTTTTTACTTCCCAAAAGCTTGCCTGAATCTCTCTCTCAGTTTGGCTCATATGGAAACTGCCTGTCCTCCAATTTTTAGCAAGTTAAAGTACAAAAAGGAAAACAGCCAAAAGTACCAAATTTTCAATGAAAAACATGTGAAGCCATCAAGTTTAACACTGTTTCCAACCTCAGCTATAAATCAGCTGGGTCTGCAAAAAAAATTATACTCTTCAGCAAAACCTAACTACAGTTTTCTGTTTGCAATGAAACCTGAAACCAGGAAAATTTCACCTGATTTTGTTACAAAATTTTTCAATAGCATACCTTAATGTAAAGTTTCATGTATATTTTCATCCCACTTCCTCTACAATAAAAAAAAAGCCACAAAAGTTGTTTAATGATATTCTTCCCAAAGAATGATCATAGTCATAAAGCAAGCATAAACACTGACAGAACCGTGATAAAAATTGTGTTTACTCTGTACATCAGAATGTCTGCAGTAACACATTCTTCTGTTTTATGACCGTCTCCTTTTTGTCTGCGTAATTAAAATATCTCACTTGGTTGGAACCATGGTGGCAATACTTCACTGCTACAATTCTTGCTTTTTTTAAACAGACAGCTCTTTAATCTTGCAAAGGCAGAGTCTATTTATAAATAAAGAACTGCATTCACAGTGAGTCAAGGCACAAAAAGCTCCTGGAGAAACTGAGTTACAATAACCATTGTTATCCTTTTTAAACCTCTGGGCACAAACCAAATCTCTGATTACCCCTCTCATACTTGAACAATTTTTCATCTTAACCCCAAAACAAAGCAGAAGGGCTGAGAACCTGGGATAAAACAGTGAGAAACTCTGCTCTGAACTGTGCACCAAACTACTGTTAAAAGCTTTCCAACTTAAAATAAAACCTTACCACCTTCTGAGCAGCTTCCAAGGACGTTCCAGGTCAATGGCAATTCTTCATGAGCAACAGCCATCATCAAATCGTTATCCAGGGACTGCAGATCTTTTATCCTTAGCCCAAACTTATCCAGCAACATCGTGTGACTAGCAGCAGTGACACATTCTGCGTGATCGACCAGAAAGCGAGACAACTTGCAAGACAGATTCTCTCTGTAAGTCACAGGACAGCTGCCGAGGACCACAGGTGAGTATCCCCTTGTGTACATTAACACAGAGACAGAAACTGCTTCTTGGCATCCATGGCCTGTAATTATAATGTAAATTAATCACTAACATTACCTATGTTCAGAAAATACATTATTCCCCCCCTGCCACCTCTAAGAGCTGTGACTACTCATACAGAATTATTTTATTCTTCCCTCTAATTACACCTATTTGTTGTAGGACATTGTCGCAAATTGCATTAGAAAATACACCATTTCTGGTGAAGAACTTAGATTTGACTAGACCGTGAACTGCCAGTCCTCCTAATTACACTAACATCAACAATTCTAGAACCAATCTTTCTAGGTGAAGGTTCTTTAACCATAATGGAAAGAAGAGGTAACCATATCAGGATGAAATCCAACAAATCAAAAGCCTGAAGGTTCTTGGATAAGAATTAAGAAGAATGAGATGCTCATGAAAAGAGTGGCAGAGTGGCCTGCACCACAAACTCTGAGTTACATCTATCTATGTAACACCAATTTTGTACCTAACCAACATCTCCACATAGGCCAAAACCCAGAAGCTTTTAACTAATGCATGCTTTGTGGTTTTGGCGACTTAATTAAATACTGTATCAACTGTCTGACTCACAGCTGGGACCCTTGAAGTCCAAGGGAGTTTGTCTCTCAAACAAACTCTTGTACATTTCTCCTCCTCCTTTGCCATGGAAGTGCAGGTGGATGCCATACATCTAAAAGAGGTGCAAGCTGTACCTCATTCTCACTGGAGAGCTAACCGTGAAGTACTATGGGTACAAATCTAAATTTTCCAAAATATGCCTGAATAACTACAAGTATATATGCAATCTAGTAACTGCAGAAAGAAGCATGTACTTACCACATCTGCAGTTGTTTTTAAAGTGCTCTGTGTTCCCTTATGTTTAATTTGGCTACGACAAAACAACACTAACATCAGCAGGGCTATATTTTAACCTCACACTTTATTTTCATCTGTTCATGGCTTCTGTTGGGAACAGGCAGAGGATTAAGTGTTGCCTGTAGCCTCCTGTTTTTATTCATAGCCCAGAAGCAATTATTTAACAGTGTCATTTCAGGCCTTAAAAAAAAACCAACCTCCCCCCCCAAAAAAAACCCAACAACGACAACTTTGCTAGCCTGGAATAAGCCTGGCATTACATTTTCTCCAGTTGTATCCCATGACAATCATTTACCATTTACAGTATCAAAGGAGCCACGATGTAACAGCAGCAAACTTTTTATACTCAGTCATTATTTTCAGACTCTAAATCCCCTTTATAAAACAAGAACAAATAACAAGCAGATCCTATTACACAGGTACATCATGTCTATAGCCACAAAATGAAAAGAAATGAAAAACTCACAATGCACACAATAAAGGTGACAACCAGGGTTTATGTTACACCCGTAAGGGGGACAATGCCAAGGCAGAGCTGGCTGGGAGGCACACAAATCCCCCATTTGCAGCAAGGCACCCCTGAAACGGTTTCCCCGACAGCCCTGCACTGTGTACAGCTCCAGCATTGCTCCAAGCGTCGCACACCTCCACCGTGAGGGCTTTGCAAGCCAGGCTGACTGCTGCAGCCAGGGAAGGCTCAGACAAAAACATGACTTTTGCAGGTGTCAGAACACCCAGAGGCAAACAGTTGTGACATAGAATTAATTCACATTAAAAATTATGCCATCTCTGAAGATTGCACTTTATGCAACCCAACTGTGCAAGCTCAGTTAACACTGTCTGCGCCTGGTACAGTGCTGGTGTAGACTGCTACAAAAGGCAGGATCACCTATGGTCAGTCAAACTCAGCCTGGATCCTAAAGGTCATCATTCAATTTCTGCATTTCCTCCATTACAGAGCCATAAAACAGAGTTATACCAAAATGTCCAATTGTGCCCAGCTTTCAAATGGGGGTGGGGTATAGCAAAGAGATGAAAAACGTAAACAGGAGTTAACGCTTACCCGGAACAATGGACCGAAGAGTGTTGTCACTAACTCGCTCAGCAAATATTATGTGCCTCTTCAGGGATCCGTCATAAACAAAGTAAAACTCTGCGTCCTCTGGGAGGTAAATGTCTTTGACAAATTTTGCATTTATAGTCACCTGTCCCTGAAAAAACAAAAGTGCTTTCAGAAATATCCAGTAAATTTCTCATTTCCAACAAACTCATTGATATATACTTCAGATGATACAAGTTTATTTTAACTTTTTCAACTCTGCTCTACAGAGGATGTGATCCAATGACAAATCTGCAGTTTCCTACTTCCACTTAGAAAATAACACTGGGTTTATGCCTGTACAAGCAAAGGTGATTTAAAAACCTGCCTTTTAAATAATGTCTTCAACTAATTCCTTTCATCCTGACCCACACGAATATAACCGACTTTTTCTTTGAAATGCATCAGAATAAACAAGTCAGTGAACCCAAGTACGTTGCTATTTACAAAACCAAACTTTGTGTTAAAAAAAAAAAAGTAAAAAATTCAAAAGTGCTTGAAATCATTCTAGACTTAGTTTACAAAACAAAAACACTGATGTAATTCTACAACTGACTATGCTGGTTTCAAAGAATACTAGTTCCCAGATATCTGCCCATGAGTTTTAGTAAATAGAAAGCAATCAGCCAAGAAAAATCTGTCATATAATAGCTTCAGAAAAGAACAGGAAAGGGATCTGAGAAGCAACAAACAATAACAAATGTCTGACGTGTCTGAGGGAAGAAATTTAGATGAAGTTGCATTTCCTCGAAGAGGAGGACAGCACGCTCCACCACGGTCCTGGCTGCCACAGTTATTCTAAATAAGACAGAATCACTGCAATGTCTGGCAGAAATGGCGTTTTCTGGAAAACAGCTGCAGAAGAATATCTCAGCCTTTCACACTTCCAAATGATGCCTGCCCTGCCTCTACTCAAAACAGTTACCACAGCACTGACTCCACCAGCCCCATAAACAAGTCTGGTAAAAACGTGCACCAAAGCCCAACACAGTAGCACAGAAATTTCCATGGCTGAAAACCACAGTTATGCCCCTGATCATCCTGACAAGCATCCAGCTCCTTCCTCTGTTCATTATATGGCAAACATACACTTTACTGCCTTGAGACTCTTGCCGCCCCCCACAATGTCACGTCTTCGCCTGCCTTCCCCAAGGACATCTTTCTCGTCACTCATAACAATGCGAATCCTGCATTTGTTTTCCTCTTAAATACAAGCGGGTCTACTGAGCTAGGGGTGGAGAGACAAAGGCTAGTTTCAGGCACAAAATCTTCCTCAAATAGGATTGTTCTGGTAAGGACAGATGTAAACACTAGGAGTCCAGTATCAAGAGCAAACATGCCTGTCATCCCCAGAAACTGATTAACACCCTCTGCCTTTAGTAGCCTGAAGTATTATTATAACTGCCAAGTGTTTTCTCCTATTTCTCCTTGGGTTTTGTACTGTTATACCAGAATTATTATTTTTTTCTTAATCCTTTTATGTTAGTTGTGAATAGCACTTTTTGTCTGTTGAATAATACTTTGGATGGCTATTTTGCGGAGATAGGCACAGGGTAAGTCCCTGAAGACGCTCCACAGACTGCTGCAGTGGGTGCTTAGCTGACAGCAGACTGACACACAGGAGCACAGCAGAATTTATTCCACACGGTCACTTGTGGCCACAACTCCCAAACCACCTCTATACCTTCTGGACCCCTAAGGCTGAGGGACTACATACCCAGCCAGCTTTCACATTTTCTGTGCACTAACTACATGATACAAGGGAGATATTTTGAGGCGGTATTTCTCATTTTATAAGCCTACTCTTAAAAAAAAAAAAAAAAGCTCAAATTGTAGTCATCTTAAACTGATCACACCACAGACACAAGGGACAATTCCACAACTCCTTGTCTTATACTGGGTGAAGGAAAAAAGCAAGAAGGGACAAGACAGAGTGGAAAGCTCATGGGTATGGTAAAAGAGCAGGTTTTTCCTAACCCACTCCTTACTCCAGAAGAAGAAATTGCTGGCAATTTAAGCAAAGATTTTACAGAAGGAAGGCAAATTGTCAGCTACCTTGTGTATCTGGCCAAACAATTAAATATTCATTTGGAAAATCCCATGTCATCCAAAAAGAAGGTTAAAGCCTGTATTACTAGAGAGGAATCAAAGATAACAGAGAAAGTAACTTTCACAGCTGCACTTTTTCTGATGCTGGATGGTTACTACACCTGGCATCAGAAATTTCATGAAGGACAAGCTTCCATCATGATCTCCAGCACTTCCCATTTGCCATCGCATCCATCCTGGCTTCAGACATTCTCATTTCATGTTGCTCAATTCCATTATCTTCTTCCCTACTGCCACTACTAAAACATGCATCAGTTTGCTGTTCAGGTCACAACAAACACCTTTTGCTCTAGCTTCAAAGTATCTATTTTCTTCTCACCTACTCCTCTCCAAAATACCCTTGGTGCAGTTATGCCATCTCCCCTTCTCACCACCTGAAAATCTTTTACAATTGCATCCTACTACTGCTGGAGTTCACCTCTACACACTCATCCCTTCTTCCTATCCCTCCACTGCTCTGCACAACACTTGTCCCATCCAGCCCTGCCCCGTGCCAGCCACGCTGCCGCCTGCCCTCTCACAGGACAACTCCTCTTACACCACACATCAGCCCTTCTGCCCCCCTCATCCTCTCCTCTGAGCTACAGCCTTCACCCTGGCTTCAGATCTACACATGGCAGAGCCTATCTTAGCCTGTGTTTGGGAAGGCATACTTACTGTACTTTGGAGACATTTTAATACCAACCTCCATGGAAGCTTTGATCTTCATAATGTAAGATATGCTAGCCATCCTTTGGTAAAGACATGAAAAAAATAAAATAATTTGTGCTAAAGGGAACACCATGGTTCTTCAAAATGTATATAATACTACAGCTAAAGCTGAATATTTAAGCATCTCCTCCTTCAACACAGTCTTCCCTTAGCACAGAATTGCATCTATTTAATGCCAGGTTTGAATGTAAAGCAACTCTTCCAATGAAAGTATTAGGCATCTATATACTGCTAAAGAAAAGGAGTTCACAGGAGAGAGTGAAACTGGAAAGAAGAACCTCATACTATGTTTGATCAATTCCTTTCCTACATTTGCAAAATCTTTTTTATGTTTTAATATAGTTATTGTATAATTAATATAATTATTAGACAATATGTTGCATATGCAGCATACATATAATCTACATGTTTATATATATGCACTAATAAAAAAAAGACACTGTAATGCAGCTAGACAATATCACAACCAGATGTGACTCTGATGGAGATGGCTACACCTAAAATCCATTTGCACTGTGGGTACGAATATGTTCATTTGGCAGACCAGTCTTTCCCACTCTTATGACCACTCACACTTCCCTCCAAACACTGCTGGCAGAGGCTCATTCATTACACACATAAAAACAAAAATACTACTGAACCCTGAGGATGCTTTTACTGCTGCCACAAGAGGTGTTCCCGTATATTTCTACGCACACATCAAGGGTGCTTTCTCAGTCCTTCTCACAGCTGTGAAGTCAGCACAGGGAGACAGCACTGTAATTAGCACGCTGTTCATCTTCTCTGTGTGAAGCCAACTTTGTTACCAGAACTAGGGTTTTTTTTTTCTTTCTTCAAACAAAGATGACCTGCAAAAAAAAAACTAGGTAGAAAAATACTTGGAGAAAGTGACACATGTTGAGAGCCTCTTCCAGACTCTGCAGCTGGAAAAGGCAGGATTCACCCAGCTCCCGAGCTAGACCAAAATGCAGCCTTTCAGGGTGGAAAAGGAGGAAGAGAAGATCAGGAAAAGCGTACCAGCTTATTTAGTTCTTTGCAGAGTTCTTTAGTTTTGGATGTATGACCTTGCCTTTAGCTGCATTTAAATGCAGATCACTCAAGGGTGTTGACTTTATCATGCAATCAGCTCTTCACACAGGCAATCCACTGTTTTACTGAGAGCTGCCAATCTTACAAGCAATGACTGTGGGTTTCTTCCAAAACTTTGATCAACACAATGAAGAGCTTTGGGCCAAAAACTTCTCCCAAGGATGACACACCCCAGCATTTGTCACATGAAGGTCTGGGGAAGAGACTGATGCAGAGAATTTTATTAGAAGGAAAAATACCACACAAAAAAAACAAAATAAAAAAAAAAGGCAACCAAACAAAATCAAACCAAAACAAAAAAAAACTTGGCCAGGCCATGTTAAGAACAGCCTGGAAAGACTAATATACAAAGTGTTGATAAATAAAACAAAATTTCAGTGTCACAACTACTTTGGTCAAGCACTGGAACAGGTTTCCTGGAGAGCTGGTCAATGCCCCAAGCCTGTCAGTGTTTGAGGCTCTTGGACAATGCCCTTAACAACATGCTTTAACTTCTGGTCAGCCCTGAAGTGGTCAGGCAGTTGGGCCAGATGATCCTGGTAGGTCCCTTCCAACTGAAATAGTCTATTCTATTCTACCCAATTTTGGATTATTATTTTTTGTAGCAATTGTTAAAGCTCAGTGTTAGAAAAGTGCAATAGAGCTTCATAAATGTGTATGAACTTGATTTCGATCAGCTTCTTTCACACACAAAATAAGCTCACCTAGGCAGAAACCCAATAAACGTACATTAGCCCTTTAAGAAAAGAGCTTATTTTATTAGCCTAAATCTGAGGGATAATTTATATCTTTCCATTACACCCATTCCCTGCAGAAGCATTTATTTCCTGGCTCCCTCGGGCAAGGCCAGCCCAGCGCAGGGAGCAGGTTGCAGCAGGAGCTACCTGCGCAGATGTTTCTTCTGCAGACAAATGAACTAGGGGAGCGACAGAAATGGGAGCAATTCCAGCTCCATCCTCCTCCTTCTTTCCTAGCTAGGCAGACAGGAAGGAGGGAAGTGGGCTGGATCTTGCAATGAGACACAGTAATGCATTCCTCCACCAAAGCAATGTCCCTCTGCTTCACAATGCTTTGCCAGAGCTTTTTGGGAGATGCTACCTCTCTTGTAACAGAGTTTCATCTTGGCAAAGCCCAAGTGCTCAATCCAGGCTCTCAATCAAAACATATATCCACTAGACTATTACAATAATTAATAGTGTAGGTAAACAACAGTGAAACATATTTCCAGGAGTTCCACGAGAAATTCACACTCACAGCAAACACTGTTCAGCATCACTCTCACTACATTTGGAAGAAGCACTGCTCCACCGCTTCCTACCCCATTCTGCAAGGCACGACCAAAGCACATTCTCATGTCTACTAAAAACCTGACATTGACCTATCACTAAAGCATGAAGAGACTAAAATTATGGTTATCAGCATTTAAAAGGAGGTAACAAAGCTCTTATTCATGCATCAGTACAAAAGAGCAAAAACAACAGCAATAAATTATGATATATGCGCTACCTGAAATGGGGACACTGTGCTCCTACAGAGCGATGTTTGTTCTGAGCTTGTTCCAAACACTGAAGCTGGAAACACATCCCAACTGGCATATTTCGTCTGCATTTCTAAATATAGAACCAATTCAGGCTTAATGCTTATCCTCTAGGTACCAGAACCCAAACTAGATAAATCACACAGGCGCCTCATCTTTGGAAAACTGTCCAAGTGGCCTCAACACAGGGCAGCTGTGAGAGCACAGACCCAGAGGACTCTGCTGGGACAGATTCCTGACAATCCACCGGTTGCTAGGCGTCTTTGACACTATTTTCACAAGTTCTTTTCTCTAATGACAGTTCAACCTCTCTCCCACTCTTTCATCTCCCTAAAAAGCTTATTTATATCTCGTGAACTTGGAAAAATGTAGCAGGGAGTTACAGGTTTATTTCTATGTGTAGGTTGCTTAAGCATGCTTCTCAGGGTCCATGTGGACCTCAGATAGTTCAATCCTCATTTAATCAAGGCAAGGGGAAGGATGTGCCACTTCACCACCTTGGCAAATAAACACAGCCCTAGTCACAGCTGGTTTCTCAGACAGATGCTGGGGAAGGTCCTTGCCCTTGAGTTCACACAGTGTTGATTCTGACGGACTTTTAGAGGAAGCAAAATTTAAAGTCAAAGGGCACTTACTGAGACCAGCCAGCCATTATCTTACTTAGATTTACACCCGAGTGGCTCAAAACAAGTACCTCAACTCTACCGAACCATCACAGGGACACACAGGAACTGGAGATCACTCAAACACCATCCAGGTCTCTAAGAGCAGAGAACTTCAGGCAGCCACATCAACATCTCTGACTGCAAAAACATACCAGAAATTGTACAGAAGAAGAAGAGCGTGGGAGAAACCCTCAGTCCATT
Source organism: Balearica regulorum gibbericeps (assembly GCF_011004875.1). Lineage (NCBI taxonomy): Eukaryota > Metazoa > Chordata > Aves > Gruiformes > Gruidae > Balearica > Balearica regulorum. Next base: position 58,990,823 of record NC_046220.1, on the reverse strand, counting down.
GAAGCCAGGAAGGAGTTTTGCCACTGATTCAATGAGAACCAAGATTATCATTGCAATCCTTGAAATAAAAAAACAAAAAAGCATGAGGGAGGACTGGGGAGAGGAGGCTGCAGCTACAGGGGCACTAAGAGAGACACCGACCCAACTCTAAATGCTTTAAACCTGTGGCTGAGCAAGTGTTTGGCAGCTTTGACCTCTCTGGGATCCATAAAGGAAAGCATACCTTTTATTACCAGTGAAAACACTGCCCTGGCACTGGCGCCAAGGAAGAGATTAGGACAGTTTGTGGTTTTAACAGGATTTATAGGTCTATGCATTCTTTCAGTGTAAACAAACAGGTTTTTCAGACGTATGTTTTCCTGTGGTTTCTCTAGGGCACTCGAGAGCTGACCAGTTCGGGCACGCAGCAGCAGGGTCTCCCGAGCCCCACGTCCCAGGTAGGGAGCCCCAAAGACCAGACTCCCCACAGCCTCAGGAGAAGAGCTACCTCCTCCAGCCACACCCTGACCCTCTTCTGCATCCCCAGCAAGGGACCGGGGCAGGCTCCCCGTGAGGAGAAGAGGGGGGGTGGGACATAGCAAACCCTCACGGCTGAGGCACAGCAGCATCCAGGCAGGCAGGACAGGCCGCAGGGGCAATCGTGGCACTTCCAGTGTGCCTGATCCCTGCACCGCTGCAAGTCACCCCGCACCCTAATAAATAACCGGCCCTTAACCTGAACTGAGCTTCTTCCACTTCGAATTCATTTCGGTAACACCATCTGCTTCACTAGCAACCTGCCCCAGCAAAACAGGTGCAGCACAAAGAGACCTTTAGTGGGCTTCCAGATGCAGGCCACGGCGCCGGCTAACAAACTTCAAAGATTGGTTCCTACCCTTGCATACACAGCCCGGGCAAATCTATTTTCCCAACAGCCTTTTACCATAAAAATACATTCTAAAGTACACTAAACATGTGTTTACCAAACTATATAAGCAACATAATAGCTTGAGAAATAATGTTTTATCCAGCGTTTTCAAGGATATTATCTGTAAATATAATGGTATGAACAGATACCACAATTGTAATTACATGCTCTAAGAAAAATTTCTATGTGCAAGGGTAAAAAAATTTGCTAGCAATAACAGGGCTTTTTTCCTCTATGTAAGCTGCCACTAACCACTACAATTTAATGTAAATATTTCTTCACTGTTCAAAAGACTCACTTCAGAAAATCATTATATTTTAAGGTGAACTGTTTAAACATATTTTACTTGTGCTTACACAAGAATAGTGGCAAGATATTTTCCCTGAGTGGCCATACAGTTTTAATGACCTTTGCTGCAACTTAGCTGCAACTAGGAACTATCCTACATAAAAGATGCTAAAAAAGTAGTAGGGAAATTGTAAATAAACACAATCCAACCATACTCAATTCATTAATAACAGGGACAAAGTTATAAGCTTGCCTGTCTAATGTTCAGTTATATTTTGATAACATCCACCAGACAGTTCTTGCCTACAGATTGCAGTAAACATTGTCATGGACTTGTTTAAGAAAGCATGTGCCCTATTTGAATGGAATACAATGGGATTCAAGACTAAGCACACAATGAGACAGCAATTATACCCAGGGACGGAAAGATGTAACAAACTGAAAAACAAAATAGGAGATAAAAGCTGAACATTTCTCCGTAAGCATTACATTTTAACTATATAGCTAATAACATCTTAAACAAAAACAGGGAGGTTTCTTCCCCAGTTGAATGACTTAAGAGAAGAAGCAACTGAGTATAATTAATTTCTTTTCTATCCAGATTAACAGAACAAGCATAATTCCACGTACAAACTGGAGACAAGGTATGTGATGATACGGTCATATTTAGTATTACACATTGCCCAAAAGCCTACATGTAAATTGTTATAAGAATTAAATATGCATGTATGGTTGCTTTGAGAAGAGTGCTGACTTACACTGCAAAACTCCACCAGCACCCCAAGAACCTCACTCACTCATTCGCACCAGGTAAAACGCCAGTCTTCAGCCTCCGTGCCTGTGCACAAGACACTGCCTGCACATGGGAAATGCACCACAGCAGATTCTCCAAACAAAATCAGCTTTGCGCACCAAGTATTTGTAGGTACTTCTTCAGCATGAGGCAGCTCTGTGAGAAATGCAGAGGAAGCGTTTGCACAGACACCTTTGGGCACAAGTAAGAAGCATCTCCCCTACACTCGCTTAGGGCGAGACAGCACAAGGGAAGCCCAATGACTAGCAGGCGAGGCAGCTCTCCATTCTTGTCAAAAGAGTGAGAAAAAAAGGTTCAGTGACCACTTGCATCACAGAACATAACCTGAAGGATGCTTCTAGCAAGGGCCCAGCACAACCTTGAAGAGAAAAGCACTAACACAGAAATTTCCCAATGAAGACAGGTAAGATGCCCTCTTTTGATATGAAGTATCAGCAAGTTCACCACTTTGGTTTAGATGCATTGCCTTTTTAAAAGGAAAAATAAGTGCTGGTAGAGGCTATCGCCACCTTTTTGACTGCTAAGTAACCCAAATAAACTAGAAAAAAATAAAGTGTTCTGTTGCATCCAAATTGATGACAAAAATACACTCCAAGCAAAAAAGAACAAGGATGGAAGAGATCCTGAGAAGTCAAGTATCTGACTCCCCTGCCTCAAGGCAGGAGAAACGCTGCCCAAGTTACTCCTCAAAGACGGCTTTTGTCCACCCTATTCTGAAAGCACCACTCACATGGTCACCTAACACACAGCCCTGGGAACTTCTTCCCACCCAAAAAATTCCCTGCCTGGCCTCTCCCTCAGCTGGTACATATTTTGACCTTTTTAAGGGGCTAACAGTTCTTTGGCCATAAAACATGACAGCTGGATGATACAAAATGGCCAAAATCAGCACTTCGCAGCACATGGCCACTATTTCCTTTAACTCGTCACTAGCCATCTTAAAACTGTGTTTAGTGGACCATCAAACTGTGACGACAGGTAAAGCAGAGAAAAGTTTTCAGTATCATGTATGGCAAAGTAATCAATACTTGTGGAGAATGGGATATCTTCTAATTCTGGAACCGTTGGATAGAAACAAAAATAGCCTGGATGCCTTTATCAGAAAGAAGGGGAGGGGGAAGGAAAAAGGAGAAGAAGAAAAAAAAATCTTTTCAAGCATTACACAGTGCCAAAACATGTATTAACATTCTTGCTGGTCTGTCATTAAAAATATAATTCAGTGTTTTGCTGTCAATGGCAACACAATTTATACTGATGCATAAAATCATACAGAGGAATTAAGAAACTTGGGAACAAGCTGTTAACATACACAGGTCAGAAATTAATTTGCCTTCTGCAATAAGGCATATTAATAGAAAATTAACATCCATTCTGACATGTAACTGTTAACTGGGAAAAAAAAAAAGTTACCTCTTTCAGTTGACTTGATTTAAAATGTATAAATCAGATTACTTATTATTCTCATGTCCTACATGACATCAGGGCTCTACTGTTGCAGACACTACACAAATACATGCAAGCACAAAGTCCCTGCCCAGAAAAATCCCAATCTAAGGACTGAACAGGATAACAAAAAACGGAGGAAAAAAAATACACCATGAGCGCAAAAAATGATCCAACTACTGATGGACGTGCTTTGAAGTACCCATTCTTTTCCTTCATATCTTTTAAAATAGACCCTATTCTTTCACATGTATTTCCTCAGTCTCATTCTGGCAGCAACTATGCATCCAAACACAGGCCAGCCTGTGCACACTCTTCTGTGTGCCCCCACACAAGCCGCCCACGATGGACCTGACCAGGCTCCCACAGGGGTCAACAACAAAACACTCATGACTCCAGCCAGCACTGAATCAGGCCAGCGAACACAGCTCTGTGCATTAGAAAATGCACATTGGAAGACCAACACACATTTACATTTTAAACCACATTTCTCTTTTGTGTTTTGAAATCACCATCTAAACAAGACAGTGTTTTCAGCCTGGTTGAACACAGACTGGCCTGGGCTATGGCCAACTGCACCGCAACAGCAAAGAATGTGAAAACAGAGGATGGGCAAGATGGGCTAGAAACTGGCTTCTTTCCACAAAGTGCTGGCTAGAAGAGACATATGGCAAGAGCAAAAAAATCCAAAAGCTGTATCCCACCACAGAAAACTCTATCCCTTTCCACCTCTCCTCCCACCTCAACTCCTCTTAGTTTAGCATGGAGGAACTGGGAAGGCACACAGCTTGGCAAGGTAGATGATCAAATACTCACTTTGGGATCAATACTTAAGTCCTACCATCACTTCCTACTCATACCATGCAAAAGCATGCTGGAATCATACATCAGTTTGAACTTCACTTCAATCATTTAGAAAACAGAACAACATTGTTGAATTACTTCTCTTAATTCTGTTTCCCAATTCCATGCACATGAAATCCATGCATTTGTGAAGAAGGTAACAATTACAGCTCATTTGTCCCTCTTGCTCTAACTAGGCATACAAATAGCATAATTTAGAAAGAAACATTTGGAATTTCTTCCTGCCAAATAAGATGATTCACAACTTTTTAACTGTCTCACCAAGTGTTTTCAGAGTCCCTCTGTCTATGGAGCTCTGAACATTTTCCAGCAGATGTGCTAAATTATTCCCAGACACACAGCTAGAGTAAAAAAAAAAAAAAAAAAAAACAAACACCCAAATGTTTATTTAATCATCTTTTGCATGGGCATCAGTGCAGAACTGAAAATTTCAGAAGCGTTCAGGATTGTGTGAATATTAGAGCGCACTTTACCATTCATCATATTCACCAGTGACCTGGACAAAGGAACAAGTGTACCCTCAGCCACTTTGCTGACGATACTAAACCGAGAGGAGTGGCTGACACACCAGAAGGCTGTGCTGCCATTCAGCAAGACCTGGACAGGCTGGAGAGTTGGGCAGAGGGGAACCATGTGAAATTCAGGAAGGGCAAGTGTAGGGTCCTGCACCTAGGGAGGAATAACCCCAAGCATCGGTACAGGTTAGGGGCTGACCTGCTGGGAAGCAGCTCTGCAGAGAAGGACCTGAGGGTCCTGGTGGACAGCAAGTTATCCAGGAGCCAGCGGCGTGCCCTCATGGCCAAGAAGGCCAAGGGTACCTGGGGTGCAGTAAGAAAAGCATGGCCAGCAGGTCGAGGGAGGTTATCCTCCCCCTCTACTCTGCCCTGGTGAGGCCACATCTGGAGTGTTGTGTCCAGTTCTGGGCTTCCCAGTTCAGGGAACTGCTGGAGAGAGTCCAGCGGAGGGCCACAAAGATGATTATGGGACTGGAGCATCTCTTGTGTGAGGAAAGGCTGAGAGAGCTGGGTCTGTTTAGCCCAGAGAAGAGAAGACTGAGAGGGGATCTCACCAATACTCATCAATATCTAAAGGGTGGATGTCTATGGGAAGGGGCCAGACTCTTCTCAATGGTGCCCAGGGACAGGACAAGGGGCAACAGGCACAAACTGGAACACAGGAAGTTCCATCTCAGTATGAGGAAAAACTTCTTCACTGTGAGGGTGACCGAGCACTGAACAGGCTGCCCAGAGAGGTTGTGGAGTCTCCTTCTCTGGAGATATTCAAAATCCGCCTGGACGTGATCCTGTGCAACCTGCTGTAGGTGATCCTGCTTTAGCAGGTGGGTTGGACTAGATGGTCTCCAGAAGTCCTTTCCAACCCCTACCTTTCTGTGGTTGCCTTCAGCTGGAGCAACATCAACCAACACAGAGCATTTTGTAAAACTCTCACCTTTGAGGTAAAAACAGCCCAGACAACTAGAAGCTGCTGGCAGAGTACCAAATTAATCCAATCCCTGGATATGCATTAAAATCCTCTTTTCAAATTGAACTTTCTACCTCCCTTTGTTTTCTGATCTTTTCATTAGGGCTTTGACTCCTACTGTGAAACTTTAGTCTTTAATTTCCTCCGCTGTAGAACAGTCATGCATATTCTAAAACTGGCCTGAAAGTAGTTTATGCAAATGTCCACTATGAAACTTTCTAATTATTTTTCCCCTTCCATGTCACTGCTGTCGAGTGTCCAGGGCTAATTCAACAGGGGAGCATGAAAGCCAGCAATGGGGCAAGGCAGAATGACCCCTGGCAGCTGGCAGGACAGAGCTTTCTTGCTTCATTCCTTGGCCAGTGCCAACTGGCTTATGTCTTTTTACTGGATAATGAAATGAGCTTATTTGGAACTAAAACATTCTAAAATGAATTCTGTTTCACCATGTTTCCCACCCACAGAAATCCAGGTAGTTAAATTGTCCATCACTACAGCAGGATTTGCTTTGAAGAAGCTTAAAAATCAGCCCAGGAATTTGCTGTTGTTGGCTGCGCCCCCTGAGTATGAAATATGTCCCTTATTCACTTTCTCCTCTCTGTTCCTTACTTAAATACCTTCTATGGCCGAGGTACCTGTGTATAAGCAGACATATTTTCAACTGGGTCCCTGGGAATGATGCCAGCTCATCCTTGAGGAACCACAAGATCGCAGAATAAGAAAACAGTCAGGATGCTAATGACCCTGGCTGTAGCCCAGGTGTTTGCCCAATAATCCCTGGAGGGAGGGTATATCCTTTGAAAAAAGTAACAAAAGATCAAAAGAATTTCAAAATTGTTACTTAACTACAGAAGGAAATAAAACAGCATGGATCCAAGGGATAATTAACTGAGGTTGTAATACAGACATGCCTTTGTAGGGATAGGCTACAGGTACATCGCATGTGATAAAAAAGCTGCCAGACTGTCTTCCCCACACCAATATTTAATTTGCAATTTTGCACTCCTACTCTCTCTTAAAAGAGTCAACCTCTTGGGCCAGCAGCTAATGTGGAGGCAGCAGGGAAGCTACACTGTCATCTCAACTTGGTCAGAGCAAGTCCACCTGGAAGGCCAGCCATGGCTCCTCCTCCTTCACTGCTACCGAGGCTGAGCTCCAGCAGTGCAATGGTGAAGGGAAATGCTGATATGGATGGGCCTTAGGTTTCCACGTGCATATGAACTAACATATGAATTCAGGACACACGGCCTCAAGTGCTCCAAATCTCAATGGGAACAGTCCTTGCCCGCAGTACCTCCCACTTCCCTGGCTCCCATTTGTTCTTGGAGGGGAGATGGCTGTGAATGCAGACTCGATGCACCTCCCGCTCTCTGCCCCCATCTAAAGCAGCTGCACTCCCTTCTTTGGATCCGTTAATGAAACGGGATGCACTTGCATCCCATAAGATGCACCTCCCCTGATGGGAGAAGCCATGAGCAAGCTGTGTTAGAAGCATTTTCCACTCACCATCAAAGCAAAGCAAACTACCACGCCAAAAATGTTCTTCATACAGATGTATTTAACTCCTAAACAGGTTACAGAGGAAGGATGCTGCCCTATCCTAACACCTAGGGTAGGATCTGAGAAACCTGGATGAGACTGTTTCACAACACCTTTCTTACATTTTACGCACGTTGCTGCACTTATATCACCTCAGACCTTTTTTGGAAATGAAGTTAAACATCATCTCCTGACCATAAAAGAGCATTGTGAGGAACACTGCACTACAAAGATCACCAGATACTGACATTATTACAGTGATGGAAAACACAGGCTCCTAAAACAGAAAGCTTTAAGCCAACATCACATCACCCGGAGTAAATCACCAACCCAAACAAATAAATAGCCAGACAAGCAAAGAACAGGCATGACCATTCAAACTCTATAAAGAGCACTAAGAGGAAACATGCTGGACAGAAAAACGTCGGGAAAAAAGAAATCCTAGAAAACTTCACATGCTTGGCATTCTGCAGACCCAGCCCAGGCAAAGGCCATCACCAAGCTTACCCAAGGTGGGAGAGTTTTCAGGCACTGGGATGCTCTGTGGCCGCGAGCAGCCTGGTGCTACGTCCCACCCTCAGCCCTCCTCGACACAGTCAGAGGAAAACCTGTGAACCCTCACCATTTGTAGGAATACATCAATACATCAGTATTAAACAGTGAATACCTAAGTACCCCTTCCTCCGTGCCACCTACACTTCACCAAAGAAGCTGCAACAGCATCAGAAACAAAACCCAAGCCCAAACAGGAACAAACCAGCAGAGACACTTAAGAGGAAGAGGCTTGGTGTAGCAGAATACAAGGGAAGTTAATTAAGCTTTGACCTCAAGCACTTTTAGCCAACTCCAGTGTTTGTAGCCAGGAGCATGTGATACCTTAGGAAAGAGCACTTTGAGAATCGTAAGCAACATACAGTACAGGACCAAGTGGAAGTTTTATTTTCCAGGAGATCTTGAGTCTTGAAGCTGGGAGCCCATTTTTCTGCCTCTTCCCAGAGAATTAACTTCCAAATACTACTTTGGAAAGACAGAATTGACACATAACCTCCAGCATCATCTCCTTGGGAGATGAGGCCCCTCTGATGTCTACAGGGAACTGCTGTGGATATCCTCCATGGCTCAGCATCTCTATATTACTCTCTGCTGCTCCCACGGGAAACATTCATCAGTCTTTCAGCAGAGAATAATTTACAAACTTCTGAGATCACTTATTTTCTGCTCGTGAGAGCTGACTACTCCCACAGTATGTTTGCCCCGTGGCAGCAAAATATTTCTTTGCCAATGTCAAAGATCAATGTTGGTGATGAATAATATTTATTTAAAACAACAAAAAAAAAACAAACAAAAACCAGTCACCTACCATTAAATAAGAAGGAAGGATTTTCCATGAGGGAGATTTGTTTTCCGCACTAGAAACTGCTTTCAATAGGAGGAACAATTGCCATACATAAATTCTTTAATATCTGAAAAGTGCTTCATCGAATATTTTGCTTTTTATCTTTCATGGATAGTCTTTCTTCCATCTGCAATGAAACCAGTGGCTGCCTGAAGACAGCATGGTCTTACTTCATATACTGTGTTTAGTACATATGAAATGAAAAGACTCAGCTTGCTGCTCTCCTTGCAGAAAGAGCTGGATAAATATAACTTTATCTGTATCAGTTAAAAAAAGCATAATTTAGGAGGGCAAAAGCTATTCAAATTCAAGTTCTACTTAATTACACAATGCATTATTAGCAGCGAACAAAGAGACAACATGTATGATATTTCAGTTTATCCTTGGCTAGTCAATCCTGAAAATTAGACTGGCTTACAAGGAGTAATTTTATGATGAGGTTAACAGTATTTTGCTGTCTAGAAGCCGGAAACAGACTCCTCAAATTAATGGAAAAGCACGTGCTTCAAATACTTAATTTTCTGTTTCATTACCATTTTTTTTAAACTGCGACATTTATGTGTGTTGTAATTAGATTTTAATCATATTGCTGCCACAAAAATTACATATAAAGAGAAGTGTATCAAAATAATGCATTTTTGAAATGGAATAATTTCATAGTATATTTTTAAATTATATTTCACAAAAACTATATTACCCAGCAAGGTCCTTGAGCTTTCTGAATGCATTCTCTCTTATGTAACAAAAAAGAAATAGCCATCATTTGGCCAACCAGATTACACAGTCTATTTCACATTTGCAAAGAAATTCAGTACTGGCAAAGTATGACAGTTTGAAGTAACAGCGCTGTATGGATGCATCCTCCAGCTGTGTAACAGCTGCTCACATGCAGCAAGTCAACAAAGTACCTTGCATATAATATTTAAAAATGTGTGTTATAAACACAGAACTGCAGTTATTCTCAGATAATTTGACATGAAGTACAAGCCTCTCAGACATTCTTGGAATAAAGAAGAGTGCAAAATCCACTTGATACAGATGCTAACCATGTTTAAACGCAAAAAGTATCCTGATTTTGGACCCAGGGTACAGTAGATCTCTCTTTCTCTCAGAGAACAAAAATCTGTCCTTTCATAGAGGCTGGAAAGAAGGGATTAATTCCTACCTTTTGACCACTTTCACTTTTCCTGCGGAAAATAACGTTATAACCATATGCTGACATTTTTAAAGTTGCATGCAAACAGTATGCAATGGCCATGACATGGTATTCTGTAGTTTCACTGTGCCCTTTAAAAGGGGCTGGAACACATCAGAGAAATACCTGAATTCACTGCAGTGCAAATATTTGTTATGTTCCCTCAGTATTCCCAGGAGATGCTTTCTCTATCCCTGCTTATGGATGAAGACTCAACAGATTTTAGGCAAGCTCAGCTAGCCAGAGAACTGCTTAATGAAAACAGTCTAATCTAAAACGGTTTTCTGCACAATCAGAAAGGACTTTAACATCTAATTTAAATGCTGATTTGATTGTCTTCTCCAGCAAAGTCATGCAAATAAAGCAGGAGCAGCGGGAAGGAGTTTCCAGAACTCTTAGGACTGATGAAGTAATTGGACCCAACTAAAAGAAAAGAAGTGCCTTGAGTCATGGACTTTTTCATGATGGACAGACCTCTTTGATCTTCCCAGATGCAATGAGAAGTACTCAGATCAGGAACAATATTGTGACGGGCAAGATTGTGAAGCTGCAACATTTTCAGGCATTAACTCACCAGAGCAACTACATCAGATGATCAGTATAAGGTCTGCCAAGACCTCCCCAATTTTCAGATGGGGGTTGAGAGACAAGCTTGAATCTTTCTCAGTCACCGTAGAGTTCACATAGCCCCTTCCCATTCTCTGTAGAAGCCCTGAAAGCTTTACGTATCCTCATTCACACACAGACATACACAGACACACACTCACCTACACAAAATATAGGAGGCTCTTAAAAAATGACTACAGTCCCAGTTTCTGGGAAACTCACTCCAGGTGCTTCCACTACAAGTCTCTGAAAGTCCATGTTTCACCTCTATCCTCAGGCTTGGTAAGACACTGGGGACTCAGAGGAAATACACCACCTCCACCTGCTCCCCCCACAAGAAAACAAGTTGGTGACTGCCTGACAGCAATCCAAACCACTCTCACAGAGTTTCTAGCAAGTTAGGAGACCCCTCTGGGATTTACACATCTGGGCTGGTGAGAGGCTGTGGACCACAACCAGAAAGTTACCAAAGCTCAGGTCTGGTACAGGCTTTCATTTGTGCAAAGCTTAGGACAAATGTTCCCAACTAAAACCACATTCTCACACCCACTGCTCTACAAGTGATTAATACCACCCAAGCTCTCTCTGCCTCCACCTGAGGGTCCCCAGTTCATAAGAGATGTATCACTATTAATCCTCAAATGCACAGATTTGTACCATGCTCTTATTAACTGAAGTAAATAAAAGGTGGGAAAATTCAATCTTCCCACGTCATGACTCCTCAGTACTAACCAACATCTCCCAATATTATGATGTCTACACATTTACACAGATTTCACAAACCTACATCTGGTTCTCAGGGTTATAATCAAAATATTAAACAGAACTGACCTTAAGTATGATCCTTAAGGAGTATCACTTGTAATATCTTTCTCTCTACCCCAATAACTGTTTTTGCAGTGTCCATATATCCTTATCTCTTTTTATTAATCTTCACCTTCTTTATCTTCCATAAGAATTTCCTGTGAGACATGGTATCAAATGTTTCAATTTCATCAACTTGGACTAAACCCATTGCACTGCCCTTCTCTAAGTGGTCAGTTGTCTTATGGGGCGATATCAGATCAGTCTGACACAGCCACAGTTATCTTATCGTGGGAAGATACCTTATCAGCCTGACACAGCATGATAAAACCATGCTGAATTTTATATATTAGCACCATGTTCTTGATTATTCTTTCTGTCAAAATTTGTTTTTACAACCTTGCACCACGCAACCAAAAATCACATGAGCAGGCCTCACAAATTCCTCCGCCCCATTGCCTTTAAAGATATTGCATATAATTTTTGCAAGCCTGATAATGATCATAAAGGGGAAATAATTTTAAACTTACTTTGGAGAACTGAGCCACCGTACTGAAAACTATCACTCCCAGACATGCCTGCATCAGACAACAACATTTAACAGCCTGTGGTCTCAGATAACCAGAGAATGCTTTTTGGTTTCATTCACCCTGCTTTTGAATGAGCGTTACCCAAAAGAAAGAGACTCTCCGGGCAGAAGCCTAGTGTTGTAGAACTTACATAAAGAGGTACTTCAGTGCAGCTCAACTCCATTGTCACAGCATCTAGAAACAGAATAAACCAATGGAATTATTACACACCCATCAGGAGGTATTGATATCATTAAACCCCATTCATGTTTGAAAACTAAGTCGACATCTTCCAGAATTAGCAAAAAAAGGATATTAAGCTTATCAGCCCCAAATTTCCCCAGAATGAGGAAACGCTGGTGTAATGATGCCCTTGTGAGGCTGGATGGAGGAGGGGTGGCTGCTCTTAGTTAACATGCTGCGTGCTTTTCACACAATAGACACAGTAAACAAAACAGGTCAGGCTGAGCCCAGCCGCTGAGACATTCATAGCTGCAGCAAATGAAGTAGTGGGAATTGCAGCATTTCTTATCTCTAGAGGCAAAAAATGCAATTTGACCTCACTATGCAACTTTTACTCCACACCAATATCCCAAGTGTCTGGTGCTCGTCTTTTTGCAGTTTCACAGAAGATATCCCCAAAGCAGGTCACCTTAACTACCCTAAACAGCAAGCTACTGATAGAAGTCATCTCTGCAATTATTATAATTACAGTCATCACAGCAACTAATTTCTGTTATTATATTTCCAACTCACTACATCCTCAAAATTCATACTCTAAAAATAACATTCCTGTCAAATGATAAAAACATACCAGAAACAACTCCACATCTTTAAAGCACCAAGGTGGGCTCAATAACTATGCCCAAGTCTTCTTCCACTTGCTCAAAGAGGGTATGAAAAATGAGAGTCTGTCTTAAGAGGAGGCTGTCTCAGCTCAGATGTGGCCTTGTTTTTACAGCTGAACAGTTTCCAAGAACAACACGGTTGTGCAGCTCATTGCTTGTTAATGCATAGATACAGCCTGCTGAGTCAGATAGGATTTGAGAAGTTCTCTGCTTACGAACTGCAGAAATTAAATGCACAGCTTCGATCAAAACCAAAAATTACTCACCCACCGCCCCAGCACACGCTCCTTTTAAACCACGAGTTTGTTAATACTCATTTCCTGGTGCCCATCAGTTCATCTACATTCACAAGTACCTACGTTCTTGTACTTTGACTTCAGTACGATTTTAAAACAGAAGGCAAAACCCTTTACAAAATCACTGGCCACAAATGTTCAGTCAAAAACACCCAAAAATCTTTCATATTGTAAGAAAAGGGTATCAAGGCAAACACTACTCCAGCCAGCCTAGTCAGGGACAAGACTCAGACGGAGGAGTTTCTTTTTTTTTTTTTTGTGGAGGGAGGAGTTATCCTGCAGCTGAATCCAAGGTGTCTCGCTTTGACAAACAGAGACAAAGCTCCGCAGTTTCCAGCAACAGCATCCTGAACCCAACTTTAAGAGTAGTAGCATGGGAAGTACAGTCCTGTTTGTACAGAAGAAAACAGGGTTACAAGAGAAATTCAGAAACCGTAACATTAATTCCACAGGCAGTATTTTAAGGCAGAGCTTTTCACAAGTGTCACCTTACAGAATGGATGAAGCACATTAACTTCTATCCCAGACCTGTCACCAGCTCACAATTACTGCCACACACAGATTATGTATATACAGGACGTCACTTCTTGGCTGGCTAAAAAGAGAGATATGCCAGCCAGCTGTTTTACACCATTGCTCTGTTCCGCTGCATAAAACCCCTTCACCTGCAGTGGTTCTCCCTCTTTAAAGGAAGACATCCAAACTAAACTCCACCATCTCCTCTGCAAGAAAATATGAGCACATTCAAACCATTATGCCATGCCAACAGAATAAGACATACTTCTGGTTACTTCTGTCATATGACAATCTCGACCTCCAGAGCCTCAAGAGAAGTATCTCAACATCCTGCTCTGCAAAAATAAGAAAGGCAGGTATCCAGTCTAGACTACCTATTCTACTGCAAGCATGCACAAGAAGGCATAATTCATCCCTTCCTTTGGGGGATTATCATTGCACCACCAATAGAATAAACTTCTTTTGCATTGGATAATACAAACACAACTCACTGGAGAGATGATGTCATCCTGACTTCAGCTCCCTTTGCTTGTGTCACATTGTGGATCCCATTGGAGCTTACGTGTTCAGAAATACTAAGTATCTAGCTCCATATGGATGCTGAGTGGAAAAATAACCTGAAGATTTAGCTCATCTGAAGCAATCAATGTTTTCCATAGAGCACTGACAAATTATGTTGAAATACGATCAGTACTTTTGACATGTGCTCCCCTGACAAATCAGCTTATGATGGTGTTTCCTGGATACAAAGTGTATTTAATGGTAGTCTTTTTGCTTTCTGCAGAAGAACCAATACATGTCACTAAGGGACCTCTTCTGCTTTTCTCACACTCTCAAGAGTGCAGGTTGTTTAGAAAAAAGCTTTACACGAATGGCTCACTTCTTTCGTCCATCAGGGGCTTACAGTAACTGAGCTTGGCTGCTGGAAGTGGCTGGGAGGGGCAGGAAGAAGAATAGGATGCACGTAGGGAGGAAATACTCAGCTCTGGCTACGAAGCAGCTCTTGTGCAACCTCCGTTTCAGAGCAAGGGACTGAAGGAGACACTATCACGTGCACCCTACTGCTCACCTCCTCCATATGGCAAAGAGCTGCTCAGGTCCCCAAAAAGTATACAGCATACTTTTCAGTCAAGTAGAGGTAAACATACAAAAAAGAACAAAAAATCTTGAAAATAATTTTCTTTAACTAACTTTGTTTCCAAGGTACAATCTCCCCTTAAACCTAGTGTCAAATCGTATTGCTGGTCTCCTGACCAGCTCAAGTTATAGAGATGAACATCAACGAGTATTTGAGGTTTTATCAAAGATGCAAGACATTTCAATAATCCCTCCAACACTCTTCCTCATCCAATATTTTATTTATCAGTTGCCAACTATGGGACTCTCATCTATCCAATTTCTTCCAACATTACAAATTTTAGCATTTTATAGCATGGTTTCCCCAATCATCAAGACATGTTAGAAGGACCACAATACGGAAATAAACCAATGGAAAATAAAAACAACAGGTATTGACTTAACTGCATTTTAATGGAAAAGACATCAGTTACCAAACTTTTTTACTCTGTACGCACCAAAGAAATTAGATAAGGGAAGCATTATCTAAATCTCAGCAGAAAGGCATTTCTACTGTTTGACAAGGTGACCCTTCAGCCAACATTGTGACTACTATTTGGCTGTACTAACACCTACTGTGTATCATCAGCATCTTCCTAAACACAAAAGGACACTTCCTGATCCTACAGCAACCTGGCTTATAACTCTTAACTTGACTTTCTCCTCTTCCCTGTAAATAAAGCATGTAACTGTGGGAGAAAGACACAGAGAAGGTGAAGACAGGACTCTAGCTTTGATGCTGCCCTGTGATCCAACAACCACCCGTATGGACTTAACTCAGGGCTCCGCTGCTGCCATAAGGAGCCTCTATGGCTCTTCAAGTAGCACTAGACTAGTTTGTGCAAGCCTTGTAAATGGCTGCAAAATAAAAGCAGTAGTATAAAATATATTGTTTTTCACAGCTTCATTAAGAAAAATAAAAAGGAAACTAGAAATCATAGCCGTAGTATCTCTCTAGATTATTCTTCTGTCTTTTTCTACATAGTAATTAACAAACTGCTGTATTTATAAAAGAAACAGAATTGTGGCTGCCTTCTCCTCTACTCCGCTCTTGTGAGACCCCACGTGGAGTACTGCATCCAGCTCTGGGGGCCCCAGTACAAGAAAGACATGGACCTGTTGGAGCGAGTCCAGAGGAGGGCCACGAAGATGGTCAGAGGACTGGAGCACCTCTCCTGTGAGGACAGGCTGAGAGAGTTGGGATTGTTCAGCCTGGAGAAGAGAAGGCTCCGGGGAGATCTAATTGCGGCCTTCCAGTACCTGAAGGGGCCTACAGGAAAGCTGGTGAGGGACTGTTTATCAGGGAGTGCAGTGACAGGACAAGGGGTAATAGGTTTAAGCTGAAGGAGGGTCAATTTAGATTAGATGTTAGAAAGAAATTCTTTACTGTGAGAGTGGTGAGGCACTGGAACAGGTTGCCCAGAGAGGCTGTGGATGCCCCCTCCCTGGAAGTGTTCAAGGCCAGGTTGGATGGGGCTTTGGGCAACCTGGGCTAGTGGAGGGTGTCCCTGCTCGTGGCAGGGGAGTTGGAACTAGACGATCTTTGAGGTCCCTTCCAACCCAAACCATTCTATGATTCTATGAATAATTGCAATACACAGAATAAAACCATTGCAGGAGCCACACTGCCAATTTTTCCCTACTTAAGTTCAGTATGTGTAAGAAACATGAGCTTTTTCATAGTCTCAAACAGTAGGCAGGAGGAAAGATCATAGAATCACAGAGTAGAATCATCAAATTGTTTAGGCTGGAAAAGACCTTTAAAATCATCAAGTCCAACTGTTAAACCAGCACTGCCAAGTCCACAACTAAACCATGTCCCTAAGCACCACATCTATACATCTTTTAAATACCTCCAGGGATGGACACTCCATCACTTGGGCAGCCTGTTCCAATGCTTCACAACCCTTTCAGTGAAGACATTTTTCTTAATATCCAACCTAAACCTCCCCTGCAGCAACTTGAGGCCATTTCCTCTTGTCCTATCACTTGTTACTTGGGAGAAGAGACCAACACCCACCTGGCTACAATCTCCTGTCAGGTAGTTGTAGGGAGCAAGAAGGTCAGCCTCCTTTTCTCCAGGCTAAACAGCCCCAGTTCCCTCAGCCGCTCCTCATACGACTTGTACTCCAGAACCTTCACCAGCTTCACTGCCCTTCTTTGGACACGCTCCAGCACCTCAATGCCTGTCTTGTAGTGAGGGGCCCAACACTGAACACAGCACTCGAGGTGCAGCCTCACCAGAGCTGAACACAGGGAGGCAATCACTCCTCTACTCCTGCTGGTCACACTATTTCTAGTACAAGCCAGGATGCTGTTGGCCTACTTGGCCACCTGGGCACGCTGCTGGCTCATGTTCAGCTGGCTGTCGACCAACACCCCCACGTCCTTTTCTGCCAGGCAGCTTCCCAGCCACTCTTCCCCAAGCCTCTAGCATTGCCTGGGGTAGTTGTGACCCCAGTGCAGGACCTGGCACTCAGCCTTGTTCAACTTCATACAGCTGGCCTTGGTCCATCAATATTTCATACTTCTCTTCCATGTGTAGCCAAAAAGAAAGGCCTGTAACGAAGGCCTGCTTGTATTATATGTGATAAGAAACTATTCATTATTACTTTAGGTAGAAGGCTAACAATTCTTAGAATGAGCACCTGCTACACATCATGAGAAAAAGGAGGAGCTACAAGACACTTCAAGGTCCTTATGTACATACTTTGCAAAAGGGAGGACATTAATTGCCTCCAGCAACATAATAATAATAATAATCTTTCTGAGGCGTATAGCAAACAATTACCAACACTGAAATATTGAGAAACTAGGGGAAAGGTCATTTGGGCCAGGGTCCCCACGACCACCGACCCATAAGCCCCCTACCCAAATTATACCACCTACTCAAAAGATAGAGGCGGAGAAAGGAACTGAGCATGCGTTCTAGTTTGCATACTAGGCGAAGAAATATGAACCAATTACTGTAATGGGGAGTGTACCACTTTGTAATCTTTGTAACATTTGTGTATAAATATGACAAGAGAACCAATGTTAGGTGTGCCTGATTTGAGGAACTATCCTCCTGACACCCAGCGCTGCAATAAAAGGAAACCCCTGCTTCTTAATGCTAAATTGGTGTTAAGGAGTTTTCTTTCATTCCCGAATTTGGGTGACACATGTATCAGTTCAAAGCAAACAAAACATAGGTCTTTGAACCCTACTCCTTATATTCTCCTTTCAGACCATAATCCCATACCTCTGTGCCACAGACCACTACTGCTGTTTCATAAATTGTAAACCAATGACTGAACATCAAAACTGTCAAGCTATGTAAATTAAATCCCCAATGATGCTTCACAGGTGCCTTGGAATTAAATTTT
This sequence comes from Balearica regulorum gibbericeps, assembly GCF_011004875.1. Taxonomy (NCBI): domain Eukaryota; kingdom Metazoa; phylum Chordata; class Aves; order Gruiformes; family Gruidae; genus Balearica; species Balearica regulorum. The sequence goes on along the minus strand of NC_046220.1, from coordinate 58,972,775 downwards.
TCCTTTTTTAATTATATTTCTTTTTGGTGATGGTCATAATCAAACTCATGTCTATAAAACACTGAGAATTACCATCTTATTACCACCATCAAGACAAGCACATTAAATCTTTATTTCTGATCAACTGGAGCAACAGGAAAGCAAGGATGTGTCCCACCCAGAAGCCAAGGAAAGGTAGGTAGGAATCTCCAGAGCATCATTTCTGATGCTTTAAAATCTAACATCCTTGTCTAAGCAAAATACCTTGTTCATTGTAAAAGTCTAGCAGCACACACATATTAAGAGGTCTTCTACCGAGCTCTCTTCCACTGGATGACCGTATTACACATCACCATTTTCACTGCTTTATTATTTTTTACTGTGCAATAGTCCATAGGAGGTAGATGCCACATCAGCCCACAGGACAGCCTCTAAGATGGATACAAATTACTGTACATACTGTATTTTAGCTTCTCAGATCTTAAAAAACTCTTCAAAAACAGTGAGATTCCATCATGGTGCTCACAGACCAGCCAGTTTCCATTCACAATGTTCATCCCACTGCTTCCTCTCAACAAGCATGGCAACTGAACCAAACTGTATTTTTGAATTTACACATTCCATCTGAGTTAAGTTACATACATATACCTAAAGGTTCACTCACACCTTCCCAAGCACCAGGAGCCGTGCTGACCAGCAATCATGTCTAACATGGTACAGAACACTCTTTTACATGCGGATCCTTGCTGATTAAAAGACCTTGGAGGAATTAAATGAAAGGAAAAAAGCAGCAAGCTGAAAATACACACATAATAAATACCACACTCCCAAAGCCAGAGTTTTAGACCTTTACAGCCAAGGTTTTTGACATCATCTTTCATTTTTACACTTGGCTCTCCTGAACATCTAGAGCATGGGGGATATGCAGGGGACAAAGCATAACCCTCAGCTAGCAGCTTCACAAGCACATTCACTTACTGCCTTCTAACAGTATTCAAACTGAGAGGTAAAATAAACCCTTGCCTCTTAAATTTATCATGAAGCAGCCTGCACTAATGTTGATTACTTCACCACACATTAGTGGTTCATGAAGCAAGTGAACAGAAGAAATGCAGCTAAACACCTTTCAAAATCTATCCTTTCAATAATTTGAGACAAAAAAGAAACTTAAATCTTCCTCCAAAAAACATCACCCCATTCACGGCTATCATATTTCTTTAATTTGTTGAAGCCACAGCCATTTTGTGCTCCTTAGCAGGGAAAATATTTAGAGTCTCCAAAAAGGGTCACATTTTTTAACCTTTTAAAAATAGATTTAGGTTTTAAAACACAAAAACACTCTAGAAAAATGCCTCTTAGACAGAAGCCTGCTCCTGAGGTTGGCAAAATGTACTCTTTACACATTCCTGTATTAACATTCTTAATGTAGCATTTTCATTTCAACTAAAAATAAAATGGGGCTCTAGATTTTAGAAACCTTAGAAATCTGAAACATGGGTTATATATTACTGAAAGACAAAAATAAAATCACATTTATATGTAAGGTCACAAAAACAAAATAAAATCTGTTTGACACCATCGCCAGACATCTGTCTCATCTCCCTTACTCCTTTTAACACCCATTTTGACAGAGATAGTAGCTCTACAATAATGAATTTTTTAATTTAGAATTGAATACCCCGTAGTTTGGGCACAGTGAAGCCATGAGACTAGAGCAAAAGCAAACTCTTTAAAGAGTTCTTATCGCACAGTTGTACTGTTTACTGACAGGGGAGCAAAGAAGTGGACCTGAAATGTTTGGTTCTACAAATGCATTCAAATGCATGCTCCAATGCTATCTGTGACACTCATCACTCAGGCTTGGCCATCCACCAAACTGCTATGACTAACGAACAAAGCTAGGGGACATACTGTGTGTTTAATGACACTTTTGTAATTTGCATTCCACGTTCATGAACACCTAGAACCGCACAACAAACTCTACAGCCGTTAAGAGATGATGATAAGCCTGAAAGATACAACTCACACAGCTCAATGAGTCAGTAGGAAAATCTGTACATTTTTGAAAATTCTGTAATTTTTGAAGAATTTCAGCAGACAACATTCAGAAAAATTCCAAAAACATTTCTGAGAGAGGGGGTGTGAAGATGCTACAGATGTGGTAATATTCAAGCTAATACAGAAGAGAAAAAAAAAAGGAGTGCTCCAGTCAAAAAGTATGAAAATTCCTGATGCAAAAGACTTCTGTAGCTTCAGTACTTGGGCACAAACATGCATGGTGATACACATTCTGCTTGCTGTTCTAGTTAGCACCTTAGCACCTAAAAGACTCATTTGTAGAAGGCACAGAGAATGTATGTTCCTGCCTTGAGATTACCACATCCCTCACCTACAAATGGGAAATCATGATGTGTAGGTGCCAACTGGCTGATGTGTGGCAATCCAGAGAGTTGGGGTTTGGCTGGCAAAACCAAAAATTGGAACTGGATCTTCTGAGTCATAGGCTATGCTTCCTATATCCTGGTACAAATTCTTCTTACAAGTGTTATTCAGATGAAAAGAATGTCGGTCCATTTCACACACCATACCCTTCTGATGTGGCCCCACAAAGGAACTATTCTCAGGGGAGACAATGGGAACTTCTCTTGAATAACAGCAGCAGTTTCGGATCGAGAAAAGGAATACTCCTCCCTGACATTACATAACAAAATGTTGGCAGACATATCTGATTTACGAGTCAACTGAGAAGGCCAGATGAGTTTCCTGGTAGACTATTATTAAAATACATCTACGTGATCACTTTCTTTGTTGCACTTGATACTCAAACACCACTTTGGAAAAAGAAAAGCACTTAAGTACTCAAATCTTTTCACCAGATTTTGTCCTGTCAATTTTTCATACTGAATTCACAGAATACAGTTCATTTGCTACCTATGTGGAAAAATCCCTCTTACTCAAATGCCTTCTGAAATCCTATTTCCACAAAGCGTGGCAGAGAGCAAATTATCTCTACAACAGAAAAAAACTTGTGTCGTCTATTAGACTTTCTATCACATTCGCGTGCCTTGCAATCAGGAGAACTACCTCCGGTTTTGTACAGGATCAAATACAGAAGCAGGAGTAAGTCCATAAAAATGAAAAAGCACGTTGGAGCCTTTTTTCTGTACAAGAATCACTGTCCAGGTTGAAAACTTGTGCAACTCTTAAGGTGCACAGACCAGTGTCCCAACAAAATGCTACCAAGGACTGCTTGGAAAGTTGTTTCTTGGAATTTTACCGTTAGAAATGTTTTCATTTCCTTTACATTTTTTGGTTGTTAAAGAAGTTAAAGTAAACACATTTAAAACTTCTTTTGCTCCGGCCAAAAAAGGCAAGCACTTTCATGATTAAAACCAAATACCTTGTCCACTTAGGGAGTGAAAAAACACGAGACGATCTTACGGCAAAACAATGAACAAAAAAGGGAAAAAAACCCATATATATTAAAAAAGAAAAAAAAATCTTCCCTTTCCCCTACTGTGGCACTTTGAAAGGTAACTGACAGCCCACGGGAAACGTTTTCCCCGGACACGAGCGAAGCCCGCCCGGGCGCACCGCGCACACCGGCGGCAGGACCGCGGCTCAGCCCGCAGAACGCCAACGCCGCAGCTCCCCGGGGCTTGACGTCGCGCCCCGGAGAAGGGAGAGCGCCACCCGCCGCCCCCAGCCCAGCGCCGCCCCCGGCCCCCGCCCCGACGCCCACCCTCACTCGGGGCCGGGGGCTGCCGGGCAGCAGGTGCCGCGGGCAGGGCTCGCCCCTCCGCCCCGAGGGCAGCGGCCGCCTTACCTACGCGGGGCGTCCCGGGCGAGGCTCTGCCGCCGCCGCCCGCGCTGCCGGGGAAGGAGGCGGCGCTGCCGACCCGCCGCCGGGGCCGTCCCTGCGGGAGCCCAGCGGGGCGCGCCCGGGCCCGCGGATGCACCGCCCCCGGGCCCCGGCAGCCCGCGGGGCGAGGGAACAAAGCCGCGCTGTGATGGCCCCGGGCAAGGGGGAGGCTGCTGCCCGGCTCCCCGGGAGCGGCCCCCGAGGCAGCCCGTCTCCGCCGGGGACGAGGCAGCCGCGGGTGGCAGCCCGCCCCACCGGTGCCCGTAGCCGCGCTTGCTCGACGGGGCGGGCGGGAAGGCGGCACCCCCGCGGGGAGCACTGCGCGGCCCCGACGGCGCCCCGGCCCCGGGAGGGGGAGCACCGGCCCCAGCGCCTTTCGGAGGGGAGCGCTGCCCTCTCCCGGCCGGAGCGCGGCTGCAGGCGTCGGGGTGCGAGCCTGCCGGCGGAGCAGGCGGGGTCGGGGGGCAGCCCGCGGCACCCCCGCGCAGCAGCCGGAGCCCTCCCCTCCTCCCCGCCCGTCGGGCCGCGGTCCCGGAGCCCGCAGCACTCAGCGGGGCGCTGCCCACGCAAGGGGCTGATGGATCACACTGCTGCCCGGACGCTCCAGACATGTTTCATGCGGCATAGTACACTGGTCCCGACAGACCACACCATATTTTGGCTTTTCAGCTGCTGGACATACACAATACATAACTTCAGCTATCCTTAAAATCATCTTATAATGCTGACTCCCTAAGCTTATTCTGACAACCTGTTTCACCAGTAAGGACAGTAGAGCACTGAAGATGTGGTGTTGAGTATCAGATTGGGGGTAGGGACTTACCAAGTTCCCTCTCGCTGCACTGCAACTTAATTCATGACCTGTTTGCTGCAGGTGCACAGCATACTTTCTTTGTAACAGCGGCATTTAGCACAATGGTGTGGGGATGAAAGTTTATGCAAGTGCTGTAAGCAATGTGTGAAAGAATTACCGTTTACTGTGAAGCAGCGACGGGAACACTAGGAAGATGTATATTTCCTTAGTATCCCAAATACCTGGGAAACAGAGAATAAAGGTAATCAGAGGAAGAGAAAACATGAGACAGGTGGATCTGTTCAGTCCAGAATTAGAGCTTAAGCTGGGTCTAAGTATTAGGGTTAAGTAGGTAAGGCGGCTGTTGCCCCATTTAAAATTGATTAAGCCAATAGTAAAAAAAAAAATCCAAGTCCTCTGAGAGTATCTTGTGAGATGAAAGCATGCTCTATTGCCATACCTCTTTTCCATCCTATACTCCTCTCCCATACCCACAAGGATAGTTGCAAGTCCTGACTTTTAACCACTGAAAACGACTTGAAATAAGAATAGTAAACACATTAACTTTAATAATATGTGTTGACTGTATTGATAGTTTTAAAAAAAATTGTACATAGGAAACAGCAACACAATTCACACTGACATTTTCCTTAGCTGATATTCAAAGGCCTACATGTTGCATATTCAATTAATAGAAAAGCTATAGCCAAGCTGGTAAATACACTGAAAGTTCCTGGTTAGGAGCACAAGATCACAACCCAACTCACATTTCATAATCAAAAATTGAAGCTTCTCAGTTATTGTGTTCTTACCACATGTCTTTAATGCAATTAAACCTAATTCACTTACCTTCACCCGTCTAAACACACGATAGTTTCACTAGCATTTTTAAAAAGGAGTTATATTAGAGCACAGGTCATGAAGGTACCTCCCTGAAGAAGAGAAAGAAGCCAGTAAAACCCCATCACCCCTTGTGTTTCAGCAAGTTTCATGGGTTTACATGGTGTGTGTCCATGTCTAAAATTTGAAACTTTTCATTGGTTTGCTTTGGGTGGCTCATCACACAGACAAACATCTGCACAGAGCACAAGGAAGCAGGGACTTTCTCTGCTGTACTTGTCAGAACAAGTCCAGAACAAGTCCACAACAATGAGACTGAAAAGGTAATATACCCACTGGCAACGGTGCAACAAGGACTTTTGAAAGTTAAATTTGCAAGGAGAAAAAACAAGAGATACAAGTTGATGGGGTGCAGCTAGGTTAGGGATGGCTTGCAACCATCTTACAGAACCTTTCCTCTACATCCAGCCCCAGCATACTTTACCAGAAGCATACATAAAGATTGCTTTACTTCAGTTGCTGTGTTCACTTACCACTGAATACAGAAAGCTATCCAAGAAAAGAAGACAAGCATAAGTGCATCTACAGCAGGTGGAGACCCTCAGGATTTCAGTTCCAGATTTTCCTAATTGAAAGGGTTATGTAATTAACTAATTAGGGGTTGTAATTTAATTTACATAATTTCCAACACTATGAAGTATTACTGTAAGATATGGACTTAAACCTCAATTCCAGAGGAAGCTACCTCTTGCATTTCTATCATGCAAACAAGGATTTAGGTAAGCTTTTTTTATGTGTTGGGACTATGCATGCAATATGACAAGTAAAATTTGCTAGACCACATTCAAATATCAAAGGAAAAAAAAAAACACATACCTTCAGAGACTGTCTTCAGATCAGATAGAACATCCTGCCATCAAAGTAATCACTGTTGCCCAGGACTTACATGTCACTGACTAATGTTTACTCAGTTTTTAATGATGCGCAGAATGGTTTCTGCTTGAATAGATTGGTTATTAAGAACAGCTTAAAGCAAGGAATCTGTGATCTGCCAACTACTACCTCAATTAATAAGAACTGAAATGTTTAGATGAATGCTTACCTTTCAACGCATACACGCAAAAAATAATACCATGAAATGGAAAGCATCATAGGCAAGGAGGCAGTGAGGTGGCTTCTTGAGCTTACTAATATTACTACTACTTACTTAGTACTTCCTTACCATGCCTCACCCTACTCCTCCTCTTCTCAGCCCCCTGGCACCCCAAGTGACACAGCTTGGAGAAAATTCTCCAAGTAAACTTCTGAAATTACACTCTTAATAAATGCTTACTGAAATAAGAAAAATGCAGAAATAACCCTTGCCTGAAAACCAAAGGTGGTGTTAGAAGTCATGGTACAGTAAGCTCTAGAAAGCAAAATAATTCTCATTGAACACATAAAAAGAAAAGTAGACAAGCCACTTTAAGTCCTCTTCCATCAGAATGTCATTGCAGGTACAAATAGCTATGTAGATAAGGATTAAACTCACAACTTACACTCAAATCTTTTTATAACACAGTGTTTTGACATTTCCTATATGCCTTTTCCTTCATTTTTAAAGGGTACGGTGAATGAAGAAGTCTTGAAAACTACATATGGGGGCTTTTTTTGTTTCTTTAGTTTTGCCTATTTTTCAAGGGTAAAATGTGTGTGATCTTAGCTGAAAATTTGCTCTGTAGCTACAAAATCTGTATTTTAAATCATAAACTGCAATATACTATAAAATCTTATGTTTTTCCATAAAACCTCTGACTTCTTTGTTTTGCAGTATTTCAGTAGGTTAGGTTACAGGCTCCGAGCACAGAATGTCAGTGAAAGGTAGGCTGTGGTTAACCAGAGCAACCTGAAAATGTTTCAGGTCGGTATTGCAACTGTAACCTTGTTAGAGCCATTACAAACCCTTTTTGTTTGCTTTTAAATGCAGAGGCGTGAAAAAGGCTGAAGACTAATGATGGCCGTTTGCTGGCAATAGCAATGCCAAGTTCACCATGCAGATGGACTTCTGCAATATAAGGAGGTCGCTTTGTCTGGGCAGGGTCAGAAAAAAAATTTGAATCTGTGAAGGGGTATGCTTTATTTCTTTGTTTGCTTTTTTTAATTAAGTGATGTCTCAAGCCTGCCCTAATGTGCTCAAAATTTCTCTTAGCGCAGCACACTCTTTCACACTGAGTCAAACTCGTGACATTTCAAACCTAAAGCAGAAATCCTTGACAGAAGGTTGAATGATCAGAAAGCGTCAAGACATGTATTCTGCATCAAAATTTCAGATTTTAAATGTGTAATGTTTCCGTTTACTGTTGCTAGCACAAGAACTGGTTTACGCTGTCTCAACTCCAGAATTCTATCAGTGATTAAATAAAAGTGACTACTCTAAGTAGGAACCTATTTCATTTGAGGACTAGAGTAAGCGCACACCTTGAGACAGTAATTGAACTTAAATAACTCTCTTGTGACGGCTCATGTACTAAGTCATGGGGGAACTCAGCCTGGTACATGTACAGCAAGAATATTTCCATCTTCTTTTATATCCATCTATTTCACAGCACTTCCTGCCACATCAATCAATCAATCAATCAGAAATTGCTTGGTTTATTAGTCAATTCAATATTACACTTCCACAGCATTGCTCATTCCCTTCACATCTTATCATTTTCTCTGTCAAATACTTTATGCTTTGTAGAGCACCCTTTTAGCAACTGCCATTACCAGTACATTTTCACAAATAATATCACTCAGCCCCTTCCACTAAAGGTTAATGATGCACAATGCCAAAACTACTCAAGAACATTAATATTTTCTACAACAAAAAAATCGAGAACAAATTTTGCCTTCAAATATCATATTTTATATTATTCAGCAAGACAAGTTTATTTAAAAGTTATATATTTATTATATCAAGTAAATTTCAAAAACCTGACCCAAGCTGTCTTATTTCACATGCTGTTGGCACTCTGATGGGAGCAGCAATAAAGATGATCTGGTTAGAAGGGGAAAGACACTGGACAGAAGATGATGTCTGCTGAAATACTGACCAAGAAAGTACTTGCCAGCCTGGGAACCAGAGCATCCTTGAGAAGCACATCTTTGAAGTGCAGCTGGGCACCAAGAAACTGGAGATATCCTGAGATACCCTTGATATGCACAAAAGCAAGGAAATGTAACAGCAACATATCATCTGCAATGGTGAAAAATGGCCTGGAAAAAAAACAGGAAAATGTCCTGAGAAAGTAGGAAATGGTAAATGTTGTTGTCTGTTCTAACTGAAAGACCAGGAAAACAGCCTGAAAAAATAAAAACTGGTCTGAGAAAATAGAAAACATAATTTTCTATTGTCTGTCCCACGTGGTGGTGTCCTATGCCCTCTTATGTCTCTTCAATACAAAAATTACTCACTTTTTACCCAAAATGAAGCCTCTCTCTGGGAAAACTTCCCATGTACGCATCCTTTTCTGTAAGATCTCCTAGACAGATTGGACCCTTGCTGGGGACACCTGGCTGCCTCCAAACTCTGTGATGCAGATCATCTTTGAAGCAAGACGTTGACCATTGTTGATTGGTCCCACTTTTGGGACCTGTTTCATTGGCCCAAATTCTATGATCAGTTTATACATGTGTTTATAAGTAATTAATCATATGTGCTGCATTACAAGTGGTACTTTTTTATAGCCTGTAATACTGAAATATATACCTGCTTTGTTATTGATTACTATTAATAGTGATTACCATAACTGTTGAAACGTTCATTAGCTTTCCAGGTAACAATTTTGTAGGAACTTGTAATATGTATCTAATTACTAACCATAAGTATACTTCCTTTGTTAGAGGTGGTTTGTAGTAATATGTAAAACAGTAAAGAAATTTAGGAACCAAACTCTCTGTGTGCTTGAGTATTAAGGAATCCTCCAAACCCACCGTTGTGATCTCTGCACCCACAGAATGCGTAACCCCTAAATTGTGTAAGAAAGTGAACATAATCTAAAAAAATGCCACCTGGTAGATGCTACACATGACATCATCACTGAAATTCTTAATGGCTTATCAAAAAACAGGTGCAGCTAATAATGCTAAATAAGAGAGCAAGCACACTCCATTCCCCATCCTGCTTGTCTTTCTATTTGCAGGTGTTGAAACTTATTGCATTAAAATGACACACTTCTGGTATTTTATAAATGGTGAAACAAGCATGGGGTTGTGAAATGACTTTTCAAATGGTCACTTAATAGCCTCACATTACTTGAGAGCATTGTTGTAAAAGTGGCAGATGATGATGGCAAACAATGAGAAAGTGTTCCATTTAGGAGGGAGAAAAGTATATTCCATTCTTTTAATTCACCCAGAAAACTGTAGTAAATTTTGTAACCACCTAAGGACAACTATGTCTATTAAATAAAACTGTTTCAGTTTTAGAAGCCTTCCAAGACCAACCACCAAGTCTTTAAATGGAACCAGTTCAACTACAGTGCAACAAAAAGACCATGTCTAAGAAGTAATAAGGGACAAAATAATTTTTAATCGGTAGTACAGAGAAAGCCAGCAATAGTAGATGAAACCAAATACCTGATCAATCCAGATCTCCAAGAGTCAGAGCTAACCATCACCTATTTTCACTTCATTTGATATTGAAAGATATGCAGGGAAAAAATAGAAGTATGTATATGCTCTTCATAAGAGCAGCTTTAACATCTTTTGTAAATTCAGATAGTGATGCAACAAACCTACCAGATCCTAAGTTCCCTTTCAGATGGGGAAACAGCATCATAATTCACAAAACAGTTGAGGTTTGGGAGCTCGTCTAGTAGCCATCTTCACCCTCCACTCCCACACATCAACTCCCTGAGCAGAAAGGCAAAGACAGGGTTGACAATTAAATATCCCCATGGTTACGTTAGCACTCCACTCCTGCCAAATGAAGTGTGGAAATACTGCTTCTCACTTACACTGGAGGAAGCAGCCTCTTTTTCTCAGTGTATACTAGAGACACACAAACCCAAGAATTACGCATGCAGAGAGGAACAAAATCAGTGGGGTGTAACTGCTAATGAGACTACATTTTGCCTTCTGAAGAACAGAAGAGGTCAGAGCCACTTCCCAGAGAGAGCACGCAAGGAAGTGAGTTCTCCAGAACTCCATTCCAGACCTTATTTTGATCCAACTAGTTAAATCTGAGGGAGTCATCTTCAGAGCCACAGTCTGACAACATCTTGTTTGTCTTCAGTAAGCCTTAACAAGGTAATGGGGGTAACACCAGTTTTCTGAATCCAAATATAAAGTACACACACACACACACAATATGTGGTCCCACTTAAACTACTGAGTTTTTTCATAGAATCATAGAATAGCTGAAGTTGGGACCCACAAGGATCATCAAGTCCAACTCCCTGCTCCTCATAGGACTACCTAAAACTAAACCATATGACTAAGAGCCTCATCCAGATGCTCCTTGAACTCTGACAGGCTTGGTGCCGTGATTCTCTGGGGATCCTGCTCCTGTGACATACCATCCTCTCAGTGAAGAACCCTTTCCCAATGCCCAATTCTCCTGATGCAGCTTCATTCCTCCTCCTCATGTCTTGTCACTGGTCACGAGAGAGAGGAGATCAGCACTTCCTCTCCATTGTCCACCCTTGAGGAAGTTGTAGGCTGTGATGAGGTCACCCCTCAGCCTGCTCCAAGCTAAATAAACCAAGTGACCTCAGCTGCTCCTCTTCAGTCTTACCCTCAAGACCTTTCCCATCCTGGTCACTCTCTTCTGGACACACTCTAGTAGTCTGATGTCCTCCTTACATTGAGGCGCCCACAACTGCAGACAGCAGTGGATGAGGGGCCGCACCAGTGCAGCGCAGGGTGGGACAGTCACCTCCCTTGACCAGCCAGCGATGCTGTGCTTGATGCGCCCAGGGCACGGTTGGCCCTTTGGGCTGCCAGGGCACAGTGTTGACTCATATTCAACTTGCCATCAACCCAAACCCCCAGACCTCTTCTTGTGGGGCTGCTCTCCAGCCTCCAATCCCCCAATTTGTATGTATAACCAGGATTACCCCCTCCCAGGTGGAGACTCTGGCATTTGATCTTGTTAAATTTCATATGGTTGGCAATTGCCCACCTCTCGAGTCTATCCAGATCTCTCTGTAAGGCCTCTTTACTCTCTAAGCAGTCCACAGCTCCTCCTAGTTTAGTATTGTCAGCAAACTTACTTAATGTATATTCGATTCCTGTGTTTAGATCATTTATAATTGGATTTTTGCACAGGAGTTAGCAGGGTTCATCAAAAGAGCTTCAAACTAGATTTGAAGGGGGAAGAGACTAAAACCAGGCTTACAAGAGACAAGCCTGGAGGAGGCACACCAGTGTTTGTGGGACAGTGTGCTAGTGAGGTATTTTGGTCTGACATCTCAGTGAAGGTAGGAGATGGAGAACCATGCAACAGCAGACACAAGGGTTACTGATGGGTTAAAAACCATGGAAGTGTGTGAGAACGGCCAGGTAGGAATTAGGGCTTCTCCCCTCAAAAAGATGGCCTGACTGAGGTGCATCTACATCAATGCATGCAGCATGGGCCACAAACAGGAGAAGTTGGAAGCCATTGTGCAGCAGGAAAACCATGATACAGTTGCCATCATGGACACATGGTGGGATGACTCATGCAACTGGAGTGCTGCAATGGATGGCTACAAACTCTTCAGAAAAGATAGGCAAGGAAGGAGAGGCGGTAGGGTGGCTCTGTATCTTAAGGAGTGTTTTGATCGTTTAGAGCTTAATGATGATGATGATGACAGGGTTGAGTGTTTATGGGTAAGAAACAGGATAAAGGCCAATAAGGCACATATCATGGTGGGAGTCTGTTATAGACGTTCCAACCAGGATGAAGAGGCAGATGAAATATTCCGTAAGCAGCTGGGAGAAGTCTCACAATCACTATCCTTTGTTCTTGAGGGGGACTTCAACTTACCAGACGTGTGCTGGAAATACAATACAACAGAGGGGAAGCAGTCCAGGGGGTTTCTGGAGTATGTGGAAGATAACTTTGTGACATAGCTGGTGAGTGAGCCAACTAGGGAAGGCACCCTGCTGGACCTGTTGTTGGCAAGCAGAGAAGGACTTGTGGGTGATGTGATGGTTGGAGGCCATCTTGGGCATAGTGATCATGAAATGACAGAGTTTTGGATTCTTGGAGAAGTAAGGAGGGCGGGTCAGCAGAACTGCCACCTTGGACTTCCAAAGGGCAGACTTTGGCCTGTTGAGGAGCTTGGTTGACAGAGTCCCTTGGGAGGCAGTCCTGAAGGGCAAAGGAGTCCAGGAAGGCTGGATACTCTTCCAGAAGGAAATAAAGTTGCAGGAGCAGGCTGTCCCCATGTCCAAAAGACAAGCTGGCAGGGAAGAAAACCAGCCTGACTGAACAGAAAGCTTTGGCTGGAACTCAGGAGAAATAAGAATGCTTATGACCTTTGGAAGAAGGGGCAGGCAACTCAGGAGGACTACAAAGATGTCATTAGGCTATGCATGGAGAAAATTAGAAGGGTCAAAGCCCAACTAGAATTTAATCTGGTTACTGCCATTAAAAACAATAAAAAATGTTTCTATAAATACATTAACAACAAAAGGAGGACTAAAGAGAATCTCCATCCTTTATTGGATGCCGGGGAAAACATTGTGCCAAAGGATTAAGAAAAGGCTGAGGTACTTAATGCCCTCTTTGCCTCAGTCTTTAGCAGTAAGACCAGTTGATCCTGGAGTACCTGGCCCCCAGAGCTGGAAGACACAGATGAGGAGCAGAATGAAGCCCCCATAATCCAAGAGAAAATTGTTAGCAACCTGCTACACCACTTAGACACACACAGGTCTATGGGGCTGGGTGGGATCTACCCAAGCGTACTGAGGGACCTGGCAGAAGTGCTCACCAAGCCATTTTCCATCATTTATCAGTCCTGGCCAACCAGGGAGGTCCCAGTTGACTGGAGGTTACCATATGTGACACCCACCTACAAGAAGGGCCAGAAGGAGGATCCAGGGAACTACAGGCCTGTCAGTCTGACCTTGGTGGTGGGGAAGGTTATGGAGCAGATCGTCATGAGTGCCATCACACAGCACATACAGGGTAACCAGTCAATCAGGCCCAGCCAGCATGCGTTTATGAAAGCCAGGTCCTGTTTGACTAACCTGATCTCCTTCTATGGCCAGGTGACCCACGTAGTGGATGGGGGAAAGGCTGTGGATGTTGTCTGCCTGGACTTTAGTAAAGCCTTTGACACCATTTCCCACAGCATTATCCTGGAGAAACTGGCTGCTCATGGCTTGGGCAGGTGTACGCTTTGCTGGGTAAAAAACTGTCTGGATGGCTGGGCCCAAAGAGTTGTGGTGAATGGAGTTAAATCCAGCTGGTGGCTGGTCACAAGCGGTGTTCCCCAGGGCTCAGTACTGGGGCCAGTTCTCTTTAATATCTTTATCAAGGATCTGGATGAGGGGATCGAGTGCACCCTCGGTCAGTTTGCAGACAACACCAAGTTTTGTGGGAGTGTTGATCTGCTGGAGGGTAGGAAGGCTCTACAGACGGATCTGGACAGGCTGGATCGATGGGCCGACGCCAGCTGTATGAGGTTCGACGAGGCTGAGTGCCAGGTCCTGCACTGGGATCACAACAACCCCATGCAGCACTACAGGCTTGGGGAAGAGTGGCTGGAAAGCCACCTGGTGGAAAAGGACCTGGGGGTGTTGGTCAACAGCTGGCTGAACATGCGCCAACAGTGTGCCCAGGTGGTCAAGAAGGCCAACAGCATCCTGGCTTGTGTCAGAAATAGTGTGGCCAGCAGGACTAGGGAAGTGATCGTCCCCCTGTACTCGGCTCTGGAGAGGCCGCACTTTGAGTCCTGTGTTCCGTGTTGGGCCCCTCACTACAAGACAGACATTGAGGTGCTGGAGCGTGTCCAGAGAAGGGCAATGAAGCTGGTGAAGGGTCTAAAGCACAAGTCTTATGAGGAGCAGCTGAGGGAACTGGAGTTGTTTAGCCTGGAGAAAAGGAGGCTGAGGGGAGACTTTCTCACTCCCTACAACTACCTGACAGGAGGTTGTAGCCAGGTGGGTGTTGGTCTTTTCTCTGAAGTAACAAGTGATAGGACAAGAGGAAATGGCCTTAAGTTGCTGCAGGGGAGGATTAGATTGGATATTAGGAAAAATTTCTTCACCAAAAGTGTTGTCAAGCATTGGAACAGGCTGCCCAAGGAAGTGATGGAGTCACTATCCCTGGAGGTATTTAAAAGATGCATAGATGTGGTGCTTAGGGACATGGTTTAGTTGTGGACTTGGCAGGGCTAGGTTAACAGTTCAACTTGACGACCTTAAAGGGCTTTTCCAACTAAAACAATTCTTTAATTCCATGATTCTATGATAAAAACATTGAAGAGAACTGGCCCTAAAACTGAGCCCAGGGGAATCCCACTGGTGACTGGTCTGAGTAATCCCATTTACTAAAACTCTTTGAGACTGACCCACTGGCCAGTTGCTCAACCAATATACTATGGACTTGTCTAGCCCTGTGCTTGACTGTTTATCCAGAAGGATACTTTGAGACACAATATCAAAAGCTTTGCTAAAATAAAAAAATACCACATCTACTAGCTTCCCTTGGTCAACTAGATGGGTCACCTTGTCATAAAAGGAGATTAAATTGGTTAAATAGGACTTTCCCCTTATGAACCTGTGCTGGCTATGACCAATGACTGTGTTGTATCTGAAGTGTTTTTCAGTAAGTCCCAGAATAACCTTCTCCATAATTTTACTAGGCACCGAAGTGAGATTGACAGGCCTGTATTTACCATGGTCTTCCTTCTTTCCTTTCTTGAAAATTTGGACATTTGCTAGCTTCCAGTTGACTGGGATCTCTCTGGACTCCCAAGACCATTGAAAAATGGAGACAGGTCCCGCAATGACATCCGCCAACTCTTTCAGTACCTTGGGATGAATGCCACCAGGTCCCACAGATTTATGCGCATCCAGCTGGAGCAGAAAGTCTCAAACAAGTTCAGGGTCAGTTGGGAGTTTATCATCCCCCCAGTCATGGTCTTCCAACACAGGGCTCCAGGGGTCCCAGGACCCATCATCGATGTTGAAGACAGGGGTGAAGAAGGCATTAAACTTCTTTGCTTTGTCTGCATCCCTATTTGTGAGGTGACCAACCTCATCAAGCAATGGACCGATGTCATTGCTGACTCTCGTTTTTATAAGCTTCTTTCAGTTTCTCATTTTTGAAACACTCTATATAGCTCAATCATAATGTTAGACCATAAATATTTCAGTATTTTATCATCATTAGTTACTCTGCTTTGAACAACTTGAGCAAGACAATTCAGTAAATTCTAGCACCATGGTCTTCGAAGTGTAACTGTTGAAATACAAAGGTATTTACCCTCAAGAATTTAGAACATATAAGTGATCATTAGCAGAATTAGTCCAGGGAAAAGAGATCTGTACCTTTCCTGGGAAATGTTCAGTTGAAGGCTTGATAAAAACAATCAAGTAACCAACCAGCTCATCTCTCCCTTTCTCCCCTGTAATTCAGGTGGCTGAACACAGGAAAGAGAAGTGCTGAATTTAATATTTTTGAAACCCAGTCTATTTCTGGTTGCATTCCATTAGAGAAGGCTCTTTTCTGCAACCCTCCATGCTAATTGTGCTCCTGGGCCACAACAATATTCAGGGGTGGGGATGTGTTCCCGCTTTCCAATGAACAGCTGCAAAAATTCTTCCTATATAAAGGATGTAAAAAAAAAGTAATAGGCACACTTTTTGTAGCTATTTCCTAGTATAATTTATTAACTATATTTCAAAGACAAATCAACCTGGTAATTCCCAAATGACTTAGAAGTCAAGGAAAATGTTATGTGCAATAAATCCCCACTTTTCTATATAAGCAGAATATATCAAGAATATTCTTTCCCCAAACAGGACACCCAGCATTACCTCCCTTCCAATCCAATGCACAATTAACTATCCTAACTGTTTCAGTTCACATTCCATCTTAATGTTTCAAAATATTAGATTCTGGAGCATAAGGTAATCCAGTAGAACTCATAATACAACTGGCTGCTTCTACTCAAGTAGCAGAAAATCAGTTGGCCAGTCAGATGAAAGTCTTAAAAATTTCATTGTAGTAGTCTTGTTAGAAATTAAGATCTTAAATAGCATTTGTTTTTCTATGTTTTGATCAGATTTCCATTTGTGTCTCGCACCTGCTTCCAGCTCTGCAAACTCACTTGGTAGAACAACATGAATGGTAAACGTCATAATAACTCAAATTACCATAAGATCATAGAATAGTTTGGGTTGGAAGGGACCTTTAAAGGTCATTTAGTCCAACCCCCCTGCCATGGGCAGGGACACCTTCAACCAAATCAGGTTACTCAGAGTCCAACTGTCCAACCTCACCTTGGATATTTCCAGGGATGGGGTATCTATCACATCTCTGGGCAATCTGTTCCGGTGCTTCACCACTCTCATTGTAAAAAATGTCTTCCTTGTATTTAAAGGAAGATACATTTAAATGTATCTAAATCTATCCTCTTTTTAGTTTAAAACCCTTACCTCTTGTCCTGTCACTACATGCCCTTCTAAAAAGTCTGTCCCCATCTTTCTTATAAGCCTCCTTTTGAGTACGGAAGGGCCACAGTTAGGTCTCCCTAGAGCCTTCTCTTCTCTGGGCTGAACAACCCCAACTCTGTCAGTCCGTCTTCATAGGAGAGGTGCTCCAGCCATCTCATCATCTTTGTGGCCCTCCTCTGGACTCGCTCCAACAGCTCCATGTCCTTCTTATGTTGGGGCCCCCAGAGCTGGACGCAGTACTCCAGGTGGGGTCTCATGAGAGTGGAGTAGAAGGGCAGAATCACCTCCCTCGACCTGCTGGCCACACTTCTTTTGATGCAGCCAAGGACATGGCTGGCTTTCTGGGCTGCGAGAGCACATTGCTGGCTCCCGCCCAGCTTTTCATCCACCAACACCCCCAAGTCCTTCTCCACAGGACTGCTCTTAATCCTTTCCTCCCCCAGCCTGTACTGATACTGGGGGCTGCCCCAAACCATGTGCCAGACCTTGCACTTGGCCTTGTTGAACCTCATGAGATTCACATGAGCCCACTTCTCAGGCTTACCCAGGTCCCTCTGGATGGCATCCTGTCCGTCAGGTGTGTCAAGAGCACCACAGCTTGGTCTTGTCTGCAAACTTGCTGAGAGTGCACTCAATCCTACTGTCTATGTCATTGATGAAGATATTAAACAGTACTGGTCCCAATATGGACCCCTGAGGGACAGCACTTGTCACAAATCTCCATCCGGACAATGAGCCGTGGACCACTACCCTCTGGATGCGACCATCCAACCAATTTCTCATCCACCAAACAGTCCATCCATCAAATCCTTATCTCCCACTCAGATCAAAATAATCTGCTAATTTAATCTTAACTTCTTCCTACAATTCTGCTAGCCACACATCAAACTTCAAGGCACTGCAATGGATACTTTAGATGTTAATATTGTCAGTAAGAATTAAGAATATGTTTGATGTCAAGGTCAGTGGTTCTCAAGCCATGGAACACTAGGCTGCCAAAAGAAATGTCAACCTTCAACTCCAAGCACTACTGAAAGGTCATGGAATAAGCCACACAATGAAAAGTAGTACATGGATATCCTAAAAGACAAGAAAGTTCAGGTCTACTAGCAAAAATAAAATAAAAATAGTAAACAACAAGTAAACTAAAAATTTAAAGTTTGCATGAACAGGCTCCTCATTATTACCTATTATCATCCTACGTCTTCAAAATCAGCAAATCCCAGTAGGCAGGAACACATAGTGCTCACATATTAATTTAAGGGCAGACCAGATATTGCTCCACACTTTTCAGTCAAAGATTGTTAAGATTTTAGGTAGAACTTGCAAAATTGTTCAAGTTATCTTCTATCACTGATACCCATCTTTTACTGCCACATTTGAGCAAATTCCTTTTGCAGGAAACTCATACTATATCTCAAATTCTAGTCCTGGGGGAAAATGGAAGTCACAGAAAACAGGTTAAGGAGAAAGTTCTACCCTACTGTCATCCTGCATGTGTTGAGCAGCCTCGGGCGCACTCATCTTTCCAAAGTATACCATCCTTCTCCAGCACTGCTTGAAGTTAAAATAAACCATTATCTCAGCATTCAAATACATACTGATAACAATGCAGACTCAAATTGCATCTAGTGTACATTGAAAGTGATAGAATTACACAAAACCTGAGATCTTTTACTTAACTGAGGATTTTCGCACTGGTGTGCAGTTTACTTACCACCTTCATTTAATTTGAATTCATTTCCCTTTAGAAGCAAGAATTACCTATTTTCTAGAGAATTATAATTCATCAATGTATATGCAGTATTTAAAAAATGAAACTAACAATTTTTTCAATATATATAAGCATGCACTGGTTTTCTTGAGTCATTTTGCCATTTCCTCTGAATTTATGGAAGTTTGAAATGAAGATGAAGCAGAGAGAGAAAACACAATGTAGTCAAGTTTTATCAAACATATATGTGGTTTTATTCCTATGTCCAAGTACATGAGATGGGATATTAACTTTAAATAAGGACAATAACACATTAAAATCAGACAAACCTCAAATTATTTTCTGGTAAATAAAACCTGAAAATTGTTGACTGACTCTCAACCAAGTAATGACTTAATACTGGATGCACAAAAGACTCGTTAAAAGGTACGTGACTTTGGAATAAAACTTTAAAATTCAGTTGTTCAAAAAACATTGTATGGAAAACCTTGAAAACATCCTTCTTTCTCTGACTCCAGTAATTCAACCTATTCAGAAACACAGTTTGTCAGACAGAACTTCAACACAGAGGGGCTCATTTTGAAAGTCACTATTATAAAAAGTTATGAGGAGAACAGATCATGTATTTCAAGTCCACATTATTTTTGTGACAATTTGTTGTGATGGCTGTCAGTCAGTTAATGATATTCATTTCAATGGTCTCTGTAAGACCATTACTTTTGTTCTCTTCTAGGTAAGTAGCTCTTTTCTTAGTAAAAGTAGCAAACAGTGTATCCATCATGCCCAAAACTTCTAGTAGTTCCTCTTGATAGTCAATCTCTTTTCCTATGGCTTCCTGAAGTCTCAAGAATTGCCTATCAACAATCGCTGACTGCCCAACCACAGGCTGATAAATGTCTGTAAAGAAAAAAGTCACTTAAGAATCGGCGTATCTCTAAAAACATGCAAATTATATTAGCTAGTTAGAGATGCATTTAAGGAGTCTGGCACAAGTCCAACACTGTGGACAAACAAGATAACTTTAACAGTGTTCTGAAAACAGTCTTAATTATCGGTATGTACTCACAGTGACAGTAAATTAAACTAACAGAAGCAGAAGTTTTTACAACCTCAAAAACTATCTTTACCTCATTGGAGAAGGGGAAGTCACTTGTACCATCTAAGTATAGAAACATGAAGTATCAAAGATACTGAGGAGCTTCCTGCAGCCAGTGCAAATCAGATACTGACTGTGGTCAAAGTTATCTGGCCACATCTCTTTTTGGATCATCCTCTTGCCACTGAGTTCATACTTATAAACAAACCCATAAAGGTTTGGTTTCTTAACAATTTAGCACTTTTCACCTTATTTCCAAGCTAGTTATATGACTTTGAAAATCTTTTTTGTGTTATACTTACCAGTGATCATATCTGCAACAGTCACCAGTACAGGAGTAAATCTAGGCTCGATCACACGCCTGCAAAATTAGAAGACATCCCAATTTTACTGGTTTTACCAAATGCACTCATTCTCCCACCAAGCAGCAGCTTTCTCATACAGGAATACAGGCATTTTTTTCTTCATGAAGAAACATCACAGAACAGCAGTCAGAGATGCGAATCAAAAAAAGCTACAAAAAAAGCTCCTCATTTCAGGAAGGCAGTGGGAGTCTGAGGACTGGCAAAAGCCACGGGAATGTGAAGACACAAGTTTAATTGAAAAGACAGAAAATAACAGACTAAGAGTAGAATGTCTGGCAAAGAAGTAAAATATATTTTCTCACACTATTAGCAAAATTGGTTTGTGCTAACAGGTAAACTATTTCAGTACTATCCCAGACCTTGGTATCAGAAAGCAGAAAGTATGCAAGACTTCAAGAGTACCAGCGTTCCACCCATGATTCATTAAGACTCTGTGGCAAAACCTATTAAGAAATACAGGCCTCAAAATATTCATGGAGAACTCAGGTAAAAATAATACCTTGCCACAAAGGTAAGAAGGAGATTAATTTGCTTCTCATCTCGGCCTGCAAGCGCACTCCTCAGTGTTCCTCTGCGATGTAGCTCCTGCATAACTGCAACCGTAACTTCAGGAGTATAAAGTCTGATGGGTGGCTAGACATAATATAAGAAGAGTTTAGTACCAAAGCAACATCTTTACACACAAAACAGGGCTGATATCAGCAAACCCAGAATGGAACCCACACAAGTTTGATCCCCTTCTAGTTATACACTGAAATAAAATTAGCTTGACATACAGAAAAAATCCACATCAGATGATGGCATTCAAATCTGGTAAGACAAAAACCAATGCCTTACCTCCAGTACTGCATCAAGGGCCTTGGAAGACTGAAAGCTCTTCAGCAGCTTGTCGTATTTCCTCAAAACACGTTTTACAGGTTTACTGACACAGAAATCTTCCTAGAATTGAAAGATGAGTTCAGAGTAAGACACACACACACAATGGATTAGATGTATTAACATGAACAAGCTTATATGTCTTTGTACCTTCCCTCCCTTCCCTTTCTTCAACTTAGCACACTCAAGAAAACCAAACCAAACCCCACAACCAACAGTATTTTGAGGATTTCTTCAGTGTACATTTTCTCAAACCCCTATACCTGTTTTGGCATGTAAGTTCTTCCTTTCACATAGGTTCTATATGCTGGTTGTCTCCTCTTTTGAGACTTCTCCTTCCTTTCTTCAGGTTTTCTGTGTTTAACATTTAGTACCCCATTGGTCATGCCTACGACTATGGTTTCATCTTCAGGCTATAAAGAAATCAGAGTTAGGAACCTAGTGTTTCATTTCATGATGCATGCTCTACCATGTAGATTTCTAAATCTGTATGCTTCATGATAAGGCTCTAATCACAGTGTCATAGAATAACTTAAGTTGGAAGGCACCTCTATGAGGTGCCATGGTCAAATATCTTGTTCAAAACAGGCACAGCTTCAAGGCTATGATTGTAAGCAACATTACCCATCTAATAAACCCTTAATAAATACCTAGAGGGACTATAACCTGACTAGTGAAGCAAGCTTCAATATGCATTAACATCCTTCTGTAAGTATAATCTATTACAAGTTTTGGTTTTTTCAACAGTGTACAACTGCCCATGGCTATTACATGCCATACAGTAGACATGAACAGCACCTATGAGAAAGCTATCATGGAACAGCAGGATTTTGAGAAATAAGTGAAAGTTGTTCAAAATACCAGTCACTGGTATAAATTTCACCTACATAACAGAGGTTGCATGTATTCAATACTAATGGTTTTAATTTTAAATGATGCACTGGAGAAAAACACTGACTTCACACATAAAATACTGACCTGTTACTATTAACAGATAATTCTATGAAAACATTAAACATTAGATGAATGCTCAACTGCTGGTAAGAAAAAAATTGTTAGGAATTATTACAGAAGAAATAAAAATTAGAAAGTCATTATGCCGCTGAATAAATCCATTATTTACCCACATCTTAAATCCTATGCAAGTCATTTTCAAGCATTTCATAGCAGATTCAGAATAAAAGAACAAAAAAACCCTGAGGAGAATCAAAGATTGGCTTGATTTGAGACAGAACTCTTCAGCATGAGAAAAAAGGATAATTGAGGAGGGATATGACAAAAGGCTACACAATGATGACATGCATGGATGGAGATCAGCTGGTCAATGTCTTGTTCAGGGGCATCAAATGAAGCTAATAAAGGTTCAAATAGAACAAAAGAAGGCAATTCTTCACACGACAAGTAGCAGAAATGTGGAACTCTTTGTCAAGGAATCTAATGAAGGTTAAAAGCTTATCCAAGCTCAAGGAGAGACTGGGCAGGTTTATATAAGAGAAATTCTTTGAATTACACAAAAACTACACTCTGATGAGCTAATTTCTCATCTGAAAATGAGTTTAGAATTTGGGAGAGTATCAGGAAACTTATCATACAGACTTGTCCTGGTTTCAGTTTTCCATATGCATCTACTTATGGCCATAGTTGGAAGCAGCATCTGGAATTAGACCAGCATCTGGTTTGACCCAGTAGAGCCAGTCTTATGTACTTATATGACCATTTAAAACTCAAGAGTTTTAGCCAATAGGACACAAAAGATTATGTTTCAAAAGATATATACACAGCTCTAGAGATGCCAAACTACAGGTATTGCTTGTTTTACAGCTGCTGTAGAGGCTTAGAGGGTATGGGGGTTTTTGGTTCTGTACTGTTCACCTCAACCAAAATAATTCAAAACTCATTCAGCTCTAGCTCCCTAGGAAACAAGGTAGGAAATGAAGAAAGGAAGATACCGGCTCCACAGACACCTTCCCTTATGTTTCAGAGGAGCAGGACAATAGTAAAGCAGCAAATCCCTCACAGTCCCTTTTACATGTCCTTCAGAGGCTACATAAGAGGGTGACTACATGATGACAACATTGTTTTAAAAAGTGGTGCTAGCCTCCAAATTTCTGGCCAGCAGATCACTTATCCATTGGAATTCAAATGTTTCAGAGAAATTACAGTCTTTGTTTTCTGTTTCCAAGACAAGAGATGCATGCCTTGGCAAACAAGTTTCTTTCTGCTCATACCTCATGCCTTCTCCTTTCTTCCTCAGACCAACCTAACACCAACAACTTTTAAGACAAGTTCACCCTATTCTAAATTTCTCAACGAATGAACAACTTTCTTTTATCACTGCCAGACAAGAGGACTCACAGGTTCCTGAAAGGCAAAAGATGAGTACAATCTTCTTAAAGGACTTCCCTTCTAAACTAAATACTTCCCCTATGATATATACTGTCCCTGATAAACACACAATTTTGTACAGCTCTAATCAGTTAACATCTGGTATCTGAATATATTATTATGTTTAAAACCTCTTAATGTATTTTTTCCTCAGGAGGAACACATTCAGTCATCCTACTTTGCAGGTACAGTATTCTTCTGAAACATCCAATAGCAATGAAAGCAAAAAAAAATTACTTCAGTGACTTAAAAGATATCAGTAATTACCTTGCCTAGAAAGATTTCTAATGTACTTACTGACAATGCAAGACTGAGGATGGATGTTGCGTAATTAAAGCTGTGGACTACTTTGTAGGAAGTAGTGCTGTAGATCTTCACATGCCTATACAGAAGAGTAATGATTAAAACCTTGTTACTATTGTAGACACTTTACAGGAATTTAATCACTCTCAACTTCCATAGATCATTTAAGGTAACTGAGTGTTTATACAAAGCATTCTTCAGATTACACTGAGCTGCTTAGTTATTACCTCTCCTGCAACAGAAAGGTTCTGTTAAAAGATACACGAAAGTCAAGAAAGATTTACCAAAAAACATGAAAATGGGGCAAGGACAGAAGAAATTGAAGGCAGATGTAGTGACTATCTGACTTCAGCAGCAATTAGGAAACACTAAGACATTTCTTCAGAACTGTTCTTAAATTTTAAATGTAAGATCTATTGACCATTTACAGAAGTAAATCCATAGATAATCTTGTACCTCTTTAATGATTTGGTTGAAGGTAGGAAATATTTAAGAAAAGGGAAAACAAAACATTATCTTACAAGTATGAACTTTAGTGTTGTAAGCACTGAATGACCAATAGCTACACAGCTAGCGTGATCTTAGCTAGCTTATGCTTTGCAATCATGAAGACTGAGGAAGCCTAGGAAGTGCAGGAGGGAGGGAGAGAGGGAGGAACAGAACAGATCACTGTCGTTTCAGACCACTTCTTATTTCTAATGTCTCGGAGACAACAGATTGAGTACCAGTACTCAGCAACTCAACCCAAACAAACAAAAAAGCAAGAAGGACATATTTAACCTGCGCACCTTGGGTACAAAAAACAACAGCACACAGACACAAAACCCAGGCTCTTTAAAGGTGAATGCTAATACACTTTCAGTTATTTAAACTGTATTAAATTTAAGAACAGTTACTTTATGGAGACTGCAAAAGTCAGTTTAGAGATTCAGAAAAATGAATGCTTATTCAGAAATTCTCCATGCACATTCCCAAACAGCACACGCAACTTGTACTGACATTCATGCTAGTAAGAGGAAAAGGTTAATGTATATTCCAGTATGTACCTTGGCACCAAGACATGTTTTCAAATAATTTGTATCTCTAACAGTTAAAAGTGTTTAAGCGCAAAAAACACATACAGATTCACAGTGATGAATTACTTTCAAAGGAAAAAGTCCTAAGGAACTTAGATCACAACAAAGCTACAAAATACACTAACCTGTCCAGGGATCCTGACAATAACCTTTGTCCAGAGCTGTTCAGGCATAAACAAGTTACAGTTTTATGGTGATTTTTAAGTGAAACTAGTAATTGTCCGCCTTTTAGTACATCCCAAACTTTGACATATCGACCTCCTGTGAGAAGGAAGCACACAAAACAGTTTGACATACATACACATTTACACTTCTCTGGAGAAGTTTTCACAGAGTGATATAGCATCTCCTTTGTAACCCAGAGTTTTCTGTACCACTCACCATCCCCATCCCCATCACAACTATCTCCTGGAACAAGACACGTTGCAAGCCCTTTTTATGCCATTCTCCAGGCACAGCTGAATGATTCAACATACTCCTTACAAAAACCAAGAAACTAGATACCACTGGGTTACAGGACTTCTGATGCAATGGCAAGAAAAGACTAAAAAACCTTATCATTAAGATACCATTCCATCTTTTCAAAACTTCTTAAGTATGTTCATTCCTTCACTGTAGCACTGGGCTAATTAAATTCTCTACCTTGTCATTAAAAATGTCTTTTTTTTTTTTTTTTTGGACCAACTACAAGAAAATCAAATCAGAGACAAAAAGGCCCCTACCTTCACCCTCCAAATCGACACAGATTCCTAAAGAAGATCTTTGAGAAATCCATATGTTACATCACTTAGAACTTCATTACCAAATGAAAACGCCACAGAATAAAAAAGCAGCTGAAGTATTTCTCAAATCAAGGTCACAGAAAAGAAATTTGATTTTACTGAAGTACCTGCAGATACTAGAAGCCCACCAGAAGGGAACAGAAGCACGCTCTCCACAGGCTGGCCATGTTCTATTGTCAAGACACTACTTTTTGTTCGTGCATCAAATAGTTTGACAGTGTGATCATAGGAACCTGCAAACAATACCGTAAATAGCTTCAGTTTCATAATTTCAGTTATTTCAGGAACTAAACCAGTCACATCCTACAATCTAAAGGAGCTCCTGCCAAATGGAAAGTTTTAAACCATATACTTAGAACACCTTGTGGTTTACCTTGGTTAATTTACAGCCTTCAGGCATTGTAAGTCTTCTAATTCTAGGCCTAGCAACATGTCAGGCCTCTAAGGTAACTGAAGTCTTAATTTCATTTTCACTAATCAAGTGAATTTTTAACAAATATCAGGCAACCTGAGGAAACCCAGTCTCTTGTGCCTCCTCAAGAAAGGAATACTATTTTTTTCATAGCAATTTACCATACATTTATAGAAAGCTACTACTAGGAAAACCAAAAGCAACTGGTTTCAAATAACTTCTCACACAACCTTCATTTTTGAGTCTGCCAGTTTTGGGCTGTACAAACTACAGTGGAACTAGTGTGTTGCTCTGGAAACTTGATAAAACACTTCAGTCAATCCCAACTAAAGTATACATTCACAGGATTTTCTTAAAACTTTCAAAGGCCAGTCAGAACAGTCCCATTAGGCACCCACTGGGGCCTACAGGAAAGATAGAGAGGGACTCTTTATCAGGAGTGCAGTGATAGGACAAGGGGTAATGGGTTTGAACTAAAAGAGGGCGGATTTAGGTTAGATATTAGGAAAAAATTCTTCACTCTAAGGGTGGTGAGGCAGTGGAACAGGTTCCCCAGAGAGGCCGTGGATGCCCCATCCCTGGAAGTGTTCAAGGCCAGGTTGGATGGGGCTGTGGGCAATCTGGTCTGGTGAAGGATGTCCCTGCCCATGGCAGGGGGGTTGGAACTAGATGATCTTTAAGGTCCCTTCCAACCAAAACCACTCTATGATTCTATGATTAAGTCTAATAGGCAAAAAATGTTAAAAATTAGTTCAGAGTTTCCCTACAAAGATCAGTATCAAGCTTAAAAATCAAGCAAAAAAGAAACAACAAAGTAGGCACTGAGTAGGAAGGCAGATTCTCCATGTTTAAAACATAATAAGGAAGATCCTACTGTATTAAAAACTATCTTTCTCTGTTTTTCTTCAATCCAAAAGAACCATATATAAAAAATAAAATCAAACCTGTTACAAAGACATCCGCATTCACTTTACTTGCACAGCCGCATCTCACATAGTCAGTATGTTCACTGTATGAGACGATTTCTGTAGCACTTGGAATATCCCACAAATTTGATGAATAATCATCACCACCAGAAAATATTCGGTATTTATCAGACAAGAAGCCCACTACATGAACAGCCCTAGAAACCAAAGTTCACAATATCCAAAGTTAAAACATATACTTGATTCCAGAAGAGTCAGTCTGCATGAAGAGCTTATTAAAGTGTTCTATCTGAGTTAAAAGTGCAAAGTGTTTACTGTTGGAACTTACAAAGCCTCACTTTAGAGGTTAAAAACACTTTAGGTTTTGCATTTCCAGCCAGAAAAAGGTCACGCTGACAGATGCTTACCTAAGCACTGATATGATCTGCCTCAAAGGTTTTACAGATCTACTAGATGCTCATTCAAAAGCTCTAAATTCTGCATTTGTTACTTAGAAGTCTGTGTACTAGCACTGTTCTTTAGAAAAATATTATAGTAGTGAATTTGAACTATGACTGGGCTGGAAAATCTTCTTGTCCTTTAAAAGTACTATTTAAATCTGTATTATCATCATTGCATCCCAACAGGGAATGACTTTGACAGAAAACACAGATACCTTAAATGTTACTACAGTTAACTAGTGGTTAGGATATAAGATAATGCCTGATCTACAAACACAGACCTCAAACAGAAACACTCTCAAGGTCTGCCTGTGTGCTTTCCAGTGAAAGGGGGTTTGCTGTTGTTGTTCTAGACAGATAAAACACGTATTGGTTTTCCATAGCACAGCAATCTGTTTAATCTAAGCATTGTCTTCTCCTCACTGGTACATCAGAACTTTTCTAACTCCTCCCCAACCCCAACCTGCCATCATGTGCTTTTTCTGTTTTGGTTTTTTTAAGGGATTCCTGCTCTCCCTGGCTCACTTCTACAGTGTTTTTGTTTAGATACTTTTTAGAACTCTTTCCCTGCCAGCATCAAATGTGCTTATCACAACGTATTGACACCTAATTGTATTAGAAAACATATTTATTCTTCCATGTACTCAATTCATATTTAGAATTTAAAAAAAAAATTCACTGCAATTTTTATTTCAATTTAAAAATCTACTTTTCAATAAGATCTATGTGAGACAGTTGCAAGCAACATAGGTCAGTATTATTCAGATTTTCAGCAACATGCAAAGCAGACATATGTAAATACACCAAACAAGCTTATGCACACAAAGAAGAGAAAAAACCAACACTGTCTTACTTGGTATGACCATCAAATTGTCTCAGTGGTGCTTTTCCACTAACGTCAAAGAGGCGAATGCTACCTTCCTCGCTGCCAGCAACAAGCAGATTGCCATCATCTCTGTATGTGGCACAATAAGCAGCATCTTTGAAGCGAGAAAATGTTTTGATTGGTTCCTGAGAGTAACGACCATAAATGTGGATCTAGCAAAACAAGAAGACATTAAGTTTGCTCATATGATACCAACTGAAGGCCAAGAACATAAAAACCTCAGAAAAGCCACTTACCCTTGAGGAAGCTGTGACAGCATAGTTATATGGAGGAACAGGGGAGAAGTCGATTTTATTTACTGCACCAAACTCCTTTATCTGAACAGGTGTCTAAAACAATTGTGATAAAGATCATTAAATACATATAAGCACACCATCAAAAACTAAAAACAGCAAAACAAAATCTATTCTTTCTACAGAGAGCTCAGAACTCCATTTAGAACCAAAGTATTTTGAAATACAATCCTACTGAATTTCTCTTTTGCCGGGCTACTTCTGCTTTTACGATTTGTTTCCAATTTACGCATTACAACTGACCCATTGATTAAGTGTTTTGAGGAAAAAAAACTCTCATTCACTCAGGCACGTTTAAAAATAATTTGATTAGTCGCACGAAAGCAGTAAAAAAAAAATCTAGGACAATAACTAAGTCTGTTGGGCCAATTTGGGGCACAAGTCAGGCTCGTTTCCTAGGAAGCCATCTAACAGGTTTCCGAGCGGTGGGAACTGAAGAACCGCCGCTAAGGGACGGCGGCAGGCGCTGCTCGAACAGCACGGACCGGACGGCGGCAGGCGCTGGTCGAACAGCACGGACCGGACGGCGGCAGGCGCTGGTCCAACAGCACGGACCGGACGGCGGCAGGCGCTGCTCGAACAGCACGGACCGGACGGCGGCAGGCGCTGGTCCAACAGCACGGACCGCAGCGCTGACCCCGCCAGTCGCAGCCACACGGGCCGGCCCGCTGCCCCGAGCCCCCCGCGCCGCGGAGAGCAGCCTCCTACCTTGTAGCCCCGCCAGTACACCGTGTCCTGCGTGATCCTCTCCCCGAGCTTGGGGAACGCCTGAACCACCACCGGTTTGTACGTGGCCATAGCTGACCGGGAGCAGGGGACGCCGGGCGAGGCCAAGGCCTGCGCGGTACCTCCTCAGGGCCCGGCGGCCGTCGCCGAGTCGCGCTCCCGCCTGCGGGCCCGGCCAGACGGGTGGGTCGCCGGGAGGAGCTCGGGGAGGGCCGTACCGATCCGCGCCGCCTCGGGGGGGGGGGGGAGGACCGCACTGCCCGCGCCGCCGCCGCGATGGCGGGCCCCACGCCTGCCTCGAGGAGAGCCAACGCGCGCGTGTGACCGCTGCGTCATCACGGGGCGACTCTCCCCAGCCAATCGTCACCGCGGCGGGGCGGTAGGGCGTCATTTCTCCCTCCTCTGCCCGTCAGGGGCCGGAACGGCGGCACCGAGGTGAGGAGGGACTGCCGGGAGCGGAGCCGCGAGCCGGCCCTGCCGGAGGGATTTCTGGGCGGCGGATGATCCGGCAGCGTCCGTGGAGGGCGGAAGGACCCGCCTTCGGGCCTTGCTTCCTGGAGCCGGGGGCCCGCAGTGCGGGGGGAGGGCTCCAGGAGGGCGTGGGGCGGCCAGGCCGCTCTGCCGGCTAGGCCGCTCTGCCGGCCAGGCGCGGCCGCGGAGCCTGGCCTGACGCTAGGCTTCTCGCCGTGCTGTCAGAAAGCCCCGGCTATTCTGGGATGTCTTACTGTCATCGGTCTGAAAGGGATTTGTCGTTTTCTACGCGCAGGGTAGAAGCCGTTTATTTTAGTCAGGGTGTGAAAAGGCTTAGAGCCATAAATGGACATAAAGTCACTTTAACTTTTCCTTCAAGTCTATTGTTTTTAGGAAATAAAGTCGTCTTCTCCTTATAGGTTGTTTCTGTCTTGGTATAAAAGTGGTTGGTTGTGGTGGGGTTTTTGTTGCAACCAGACTAATATTCTGAAATGTCGTTTGAAACTGCTGCTGGCTTCATTATGGAACTGGGCTTAAAAATCCATGTGATAAAACCTACATGGAGGATTTGGTCAATAGCCTGTGATAGCAGTAAGATTCATATTTCACCAGGGTTTTGACTACCAAAACCAAATGCCATAATCTTAAATGAAGCCAAGTTTGGTGTATTTTTATGCATTTCTTCACCGGAATGTCGTTAACCTATGTTACATTTGTTCAACTGCAGGTTGTTCAAACTTCGATCTCTTTGGACACAGCTTGATTGGCTGGAACTGCTCTTGACTAGAAACTATGAAGAAACAATTTGCATAAAATTTTTATATGACTGAGACCATGGCATCTTCAACAAACATAGATGTTGGGGCCCAGTTAATTGTGGAAGAATGTACTACTAGCTACAGCCTTCCGCCCATGCCGGATATTAAAGTGGAGCATCAGCTTGACTCTAGTACAGAGGAAGGCCCAGCTCAGAGTGTCACCATGGGAATGAAATTCATTTTGCCCAATAGATTTGATATGAATGTCTGCTCACGATTTGTGAAATCTTTGAATGAGGAGGACAGTAAAAATATTCAGGACCAAGTTAACTCTGACCTTGAAGTGGCATCTGTCTTATTTAAAGGTTGAACTTTATGATACAAATTGTTATGTGTGGACTGTGACATCCTGTTAAGCTGTTACATTTTTTAAAAAAAGCCTCTGCCTTGTATGTGTGTTAATCAGTATAGTTTTCTAAGATTTGTTCCCCTAACATTTTTATTATATACTTAATGAATTATTAATGTAAACTTAATTTCCCCCAAGATTATTTTCTAAATCACATTTTTAATTGAAAAAGTAGTGGCACAAAAAATCTCTAATTTAATTTAATAAGAGCTGATGCTGATTGTGAAAACAAGCTTACTTCTTTTGTGTAGCATGTCCTACAACATGCTATATGTTGTTGGATGTATGTGTCTTTACAAAACACTAGTGGAAGCACTATATGATCATTTCAACTTCAGTAGCTTTCTGCAGCATGTTTTATCTTTTCACTAGTACGATGACAAAATAACATAGGTCATGGAGTTGACTTTGTTTCATCAATATGGCTGTACAAAGCCTGTAGTTGTAGTGATTGGCTTGCCAATTCAGCCTCATACTACTTGAAAGCAAACGTTGCTCCAATTCTGGATCCCTGCAGCTAATCTCCAGCCATTGCTGGGCAGCTTCATCAGAATTGATCCATGGTTTTTCATGGCTGAGCACATCGATAGAGAACAGAATTAGGACTTCCATCTGTTTCCCCTTAGCAATTGTAGTTTCCAGTGCTTGCTGTCATATTTCAGACTGTTAGTGATGTATCTTTTTATGAGGTTGAATTTGACCCATTTCCTGTAACAAATACAAACACAGATCTATTGTGAATTTTGATGATTTCTCTAATTTGTATTGTTTGGCTGCAGTTCAGCCATTGTAATTTTAAAATTTTTTTAATTTGCAGGCCCTAAGTGCTTACTAGTGGAGCTGCAGACCTGAACGGCAAATGTAGATCCATCAGTGATAGGGATGTTTTTCTTGGGTAACATATATGAACCCTTTAGAAGTAGTCCTGCGGATCCAGGGATCGCAGGTCAAAAATCCCTGGTAGGTCTCTTAATTTGATCATATCAGCTGTAGCTATTTGATTGGCAAACAAAAAGTAATTTCATTTTCATGCTGTTACCCTCTACTTCTTTTAATTGATTCTCTGCCCGACTTTGTGCTTAGGTTTATGATCTTGAAGTTCTCTATGGTATGAACTCAGTGTGCATGTCAATTAGCTTCTAGTTATTAATTACTGGTGCACAGTGGTATCAAATCAATTTAGCCAATAATGGAGTTTAATCCTTCAATATGTTTTTCCAGTATTTAATCAGCTGATTATTTGGTTTCTCAGCTACTTTTCAAAACCAAAAGCTACTGTTGAGAATTAGAAGCCAAGATAACATATATATATATTCTGTAATAAAATGCCATTAGATTCTAATAGAAAGCTAGAAAAGTTAGTACAAATGAACACAGCAGCAGTGAATGACTTCGTGAAATCTAAGGGGTGATCTGCTATTGCATTTTATCTAAGTTAGGGTAGAATATCTCTCTTCCTGCTGGATAAGTATTCATAAGGCATTCATAATGCAGTTACAGTTTTATCCAACAGGAGTGGAAAAAGTCCTGTTGAAGAAAATTAACGAAGGTTGTCTCCTCCCATGCAATGGACTGGTTAGGGAGTAGGCAAAGGGATGAGCTGAGTGGGCATGGCTGACCAGAGCTGCATCACATTACTGCATTGGAGAGTGTTAGTAAGGATATGACAGGCTAAGTGGAGCTGTCCTACCTGTAAAATCCATTCTAGGCATGTTGAAAATCTAAACTAAGGCTTACCTCATTTAGACAATAACTTGTCTCTGGGTGACATTATGTCATAGTGAACGTGTGGGATAGCAGCATTGGTTTATGCTAGAAATGAATACAGCCATTTACTGAACTCTCACACAGTGGAAAAAGGACATGTCACAAAGCTTACTTAATGTGGGTTTTAAAGATGTTGTGGTACTGGTGCTTTCTGGT
This sequence comes from Balearica regulorum gibbericeps, assembly GCF_011004875.1. NCBI lineage: Eukaryota > Metazoa > Chordata > Aves > Gruiformes > Gruidae > Balearica > Balearica regulorum. The sequence continues at coordinate 58,939,826 of NC_046220.1, read as the reverse complement.
TTGACTTGGAATCTGTGGCTTGCTTTTAATGCTCTTACTAGTACTAAAATCCTGTCTGTTTTCTCTGTTCAATATAGCTGAATGCAACATCCACACTTCTCCTTCCCCTGGTATCCAAGTAAGACATGTTTATACTCCATCAACTACTAAGCATTTCTCACCAATAAAACAATCAACTACACTAACCAACAAACACAGGGGAAACGAAGTCTCTACAACACCTCTGCTTGTAAACTGTAAGTATCTTTATGCCTTGCTGTTAATAAGTATTTTGTGAACTGTTTGTTAGATGCTTGATAGATTTTTTTCCAGTTTTTTCTCTGGTGTTGTAATGAACTTCAGTATAGTAAGAAAACACTGAGATAGTCTTGTCTAATTTCATAAGGTTCCAACCATAAAATAGTAATCCACCTGCTGTATTGAATTCATGACTGAAGCATATTTTCCAGAAAGTATCCAATTCTTGATTTAAAAATATAGGTAAAGATTTTTCTGAACCTTTCTAAGCTTTACATTAATGTTCTTCATATACTCGTTTTCCAAACCTGTGCATCTTGTACAATTTATTAAAATTAGATGATTGGTAAGTGCAACAGGATCTTGAAAGTCAAGAAGGTAGTATCGTTTAAAGGGTTTTGTTATTCCTAATTGTCAAGCATTTTCTTTTTAAATTAATTCTCTGTCATTTACTTCATCTATAAATTATTTCCTCTATAAATTAAAGTCCAAAGTTTTTTAAAAAAAAAGAAGCCACTTGCATGGGAAAAATTAATGTGGAGCTGCAACATAGGCCTCTGAACAAAATATGCAGTCTTTTTGGGAAAAAAAACCACAAAAATCCAAAAACTTTAATGGAGTGAATAGGAAGAGGTCAGTGAATGCTTACACATTATGGAATCATTAGCTAAATTTGTTACTACTTAATGTGGATAATTTATTATATATTCCCTCCTAAGTACTTTCCATGTCTGCTCCAAATTGTAATTAGCAAAACCATGGACTTGTGTAGAGTTTACTGTGGGATCAGAGTTTTTTTCTTCATCATCTCTTAAGAATTATTCTGCTTTTCATGCTTGTACTTTTTATTAAAAAAAAAAACCACCACAATCTTTTTTTTCCCCTGTAGATGTCATGTTGCATACAGTTTTGTAGTGTCTGATCTTTTGCACATTGTGGTGAGTGAGAGTCATGCTACAGGCTTTATTGAGCAGCATGACAGGTCTCCTGATGGCATGTGATCTCTTAGATGCCATTTTTAAACTACACAGCCTTAATTTTTCAAGAGATGCTTAATGTCGTTTGTTAAATGTTCTTAATGTGATCTTGGGTTGCTGACCAAGCAGCAGAGACCACGTTGCCTTGTAAAAAGTCAGTGTAGAAAGTATCTTTGCTTTCTAGTATAATTTATACATTTATACCTGAACATATGAAACTCCTTGGAAACATTTCAGTTTTTTAAGATAGTGATTCCAGTTCAGAATATAAGGTGAAACCTATGTACGCTCTTGAATCCAAGTTCTGCACTGCCAATGGACATGTTATGCCCAGCTCCAAATAGAGCAGAATGAAAATTTGTGTGTGTAACACATGCTTTTGCTTCCCTTTTTGCAGCTTTATCAGTTCATCAGCTGGCTGCTCAGGGAGAAATGTTGTATCTGGCCACACGTATTGAACAAGGTGAGACAGAGGGAGGTTAAATGTCTTCCTTTTTTCTTTGGGGCATTTATACCCTGTTGTGCTTGACTTTTTTCCCCAAACCTGTATTAAAAAAAAAATCTTCAATTCTGGTACAAATGGAAGGATATTTGAGGTATCTGTTCTTTGCAGATATGGACTACTGTTTCACATCAGTCTTTTATTCACTCATTGCTATGATTTGGGTTTTAAATTAAACCTTAGTGTTAATAGGAGTTGTAGGTAAATCCTGCCCTCCCCCTGGTCCCCAGCTATATAGGTAATCCATGGAGATGAGAAGGGAGAATCTATTAGATGTATCAGAAGAGTTAATTATTTTTTTAATTGTCTTTGTAATTTAAATCACATTTCATTAATGGTGACTTTCCAATTCTATTTAATCAATCAACATATAGAGCTATATGATGGTAATTTAAGTCATAGCTCACACCTGCAATATAATAGTGCTTCTCATTCTGTGTCGTATGATAGTCTTCAGTGTGACATTTGTGTGTCTGTAATAAGATACAAAATTTCAACTCTACATAACATTGAATTGAGTACCTTTATGGTATATTCTTATTGTACGATAAGTCATCAGCCCTGCTTTCATTTTGAAATGTTTACTGGAAAGCAGGTAATGAGTTGCCAAGTCTATATACTTTGCAATTAGCCATGTATGTGGAAAGCAGATCAATTCTGGAGTGTTAAACAGTAGCAGTTAAAAATGCGTATTATGGTGCTATGATAAGCATGGAAATTTTTTTAAGTACTTGGATAAAAAAATCTAACTCAACTATTTCAGTCAGCTAATTGATAAAAAAAGTTCTTTTTTTCTTCTTCCAGCTGCACTAGAAGTAGACCTTAATTGTTTCCACAAAACACTTTCATGAAGTTTGGGGGCAATGGAGTTACACTGTCTGTATTGCTTTACAACCTAATTCTTTACAAGAATTTACTCACTCTATTGAAAAAAAACACTTTCTGCAATATAATACAGAATGTACCTCATTATTTTACAAGCAGCCATTCTCTTCTTTCCAAAGAGAAAGCCCGGATTACAGACAACTTGTAACATTTCTGAGTGAAAACAGAGCTTGATTAATAGAGCTTAAAAAAAAAAAAACAAACAAAACAAAACAACCAAAAAACCAACCCCAACTCTTAAATTTTACTTTGGTGAGTTGGATATTTTTTTTTATTTTTTGGACAAAGATACTTGCACCACCATTAGGATAGAATTTTGTTTTAAAAGTTAAGATGATAATTACTTTAAGGACACACTGATACCTCAGTCCATTTGCCATGGAAGAGTGTTTCACCAGCTCGTACAGTGCATTAGTGAAAGGGATTACTAAGTTGCATATTTTTCTTTAAACAGAAAATGTAATCAATCATAAGGATGAAGAAGGATTTACCCCTCTGATGTGGGCTGCAGCTCATGGGCAGATAGCAGTAGTGGAATTTCTCCTCCAGAACGTAAGGGAAAAAAGGACACTTAATTTTAAATTTATTTACTTTTTAGTTCAATTTGTCTTCCTAACTTTGTTGATGCTGCTATACACTTAAAAGTTTTAAAGTTAAGTTCAGTTTAAAACCTCACATTAGGAAAAAAATGTGGTTAATTTTATTTTTTTACTATTATTCCAGGGTGCAGATCCTCAGATTTTGGGGAAAGGGCGAGAAAGTGCCCTTTCACTGGCTTGCAGTAAAGGATACACAGATATTGTAAAAATGCTGCTTGACTGTGGAGTTGATGTCAATGAGTATGACTGGGTAAGACCCTAGCTTGCATTTATGTCAGAGAGTGCTTTAGTCAGAAATTTGAAACAGGGCACTGGCTTGGGTTTGAAAATTGTTCTACCTCTTCTGAAATATCTGGGAATTTCAAAACTTCCATAGGGTAAGAGAAGTTGGCCCTGCTAGTTCTGACTTGGTAAAAAGAGAATGAGACTAATGCTGAGTCCTTGTAGAAGGTTGAGCTTACAGCCTAAACAGTAGACAAAAAAAGATGGAAGTTGTGAAGAACCAAAACAGAGCCTCATTTTTATAAAACTTGTGAAGTCTCTTAGCGATACATAGAAGTATACTGGTGTGTTAAGGAATTACAATTGCAGACTGCTCGATCATTGAGTGTCTAAGGCTTTTCTCTACTTTTGTAGAATGGAGGCACACCTCTACTGTATGCAGTACATGGGAACCATGTGAAGTGTGTAAAAATTCTCCTTGGTAAGCAGACAGTCCAAACTGAATTACCAGTAATAATGTACTATTAGTGCTCATTGTCAGAAATATAAGCTGCTTTTCCTATTTTACATAGAAAGTGGTGCTGATCCAACTATCGAAACAGATGCTGGCTATAATTCCATGGATTTGGCTGTAGCCTTGGGCTATCGAAGTGGTGAGTATTGCAAATGTAAATTCTTTGATTTTTATTTTTACTGCTCCTTGTTTATGTAGCTGCTGTAATGGCCTATTAGAGCTGTAAGAAGATCCCTATGCTGCAAGTCTTAATATGCCTAAATGTGTCTAACCCAAATGGGTAGGAGTTTCCATCCCTGTCTCAGAAAGCCAGGTATCTAGTAAGAAAATGTCACTCACCTGGATCTGCATCTGTGGGCATACATAATGGTGTGTAGGGCTGATGCAGCTATGATCCAGACGAGGGGAGCTGAGATGCTCCCCCACCCTGTACAGAGGAGTCTTTGTTGCACTGGACAAGTGATAAGAGGCCTGCAGCCCTCCTGAACCCCTCACCCTGGCGCTCCTTTGATTGGCTTGATGTGATGTAGTTTGCAAAACCTTCTTACCCTGTCAAACTAGCTCTAGTTTATCTTGGGAGGCAGACAGTAATAGTGCCAGGATCAGTGAATTTGGTTACCCTATGTGGCTCTGGAAAACAGAGGCAAATAAGGGACTCTTCTTTGTTATTCTCTCAAGCTGCTTTCATTTTGAAAGCTGTGAAATGTCTGCCATTAGAGAAATTAACTGAATCCAAAAATAAGCCCAGCATTGCATGTGTAGTTTCTCCAAACACAGCCCTGTGCTTATGAGGGCCAGTAACTGCATAGATATCTAGATGTGGGGCTGCTACAAGAGTTCAATCTTAAAACGTTCCACAGAAGTAGTTTCTAAGAAATGTTTTTGCCTACTTTATAGGCTTAAAAATTTGCTCTCCGTATGCTATCTGACTACTCAAACCAGAGAACAGATCATCACGTCCAAAAACCATCATCTGCCTTACTGGGTGTATTGGTTTTGCATTATACGAGGCTTTTATTTTCTGAAGGGATGCAAGCTTTCTTCCCAGAGTGAATTTATTCCTGTCTGTTTGTTTTCTATTAAATGATGGTACAGGACAAGTCAGCATCTGCCAGGAAAAAATAATACAACCCTAAAAATGTGAAAGAACATTGAACACCGATTAACCTGATTTTTTTTTTTTTTTCTCTGCTTTAGTTCAACAGGTTATTGAGTCTCATTTATTAAGGCTACTTCAAAATATCAAGGAATAATGGTTGGCTGTTCTGCAGGTATCAGTTCTTGGCTTGGAGATTTGAACTGCTTTTTTAGCCCTGTAATGGGTTACAAGGGTTGGTTGTTTTGTAACTTTACCTCAGTTTAACTATTTGCTGGTTTTAGTTAAGCTTTTTAATATTCTTCCTCTTCTTTCATTGTTGTTCATAGAAATATGCAATGTCATCCTTTTCTTAAATATATTTTATATAATTTCTAGAAGAAAAATTCAGTTGTCATGCATGAAGAACTTTGTAAATAAAACCAGTTTTAACCATCTAAATGTTTACACTGAGTGCAGTGGGTGGCACTGTGCCAAGTGTCCTACTTCATCACATCATTGGTATGTATTCACAGGAAGAAATTTGTTTAGGTATTGAGGTATATCACCATAGAAGATAGATGTCTTTACTGTTGTTAATACCAAAATGTGCACCATGTGTGATTGTTTGCGAGATCCCCAGTTAATATTATTGTGTCAGCTTTTGGCTTTGATTTTTAAGAAGTGGTAATAAATCAAAGAACTTTGATGTTAGTTTAATTCCTACCTGATTTCCTTCCACCTACCTCTGCCTTCCTGTTGTAGTCCTGAAACAACTAGGTCAAAATGTCCTAGGTAGAAATTTCTCTGGTATAAGGAAGCCTAATTGCAAGTGCAGAAGTCCTAGCTCCTGACCATCCTCCCCACAGTGACTGAAAGCAGACATCAGCCATATGGGAAGAGAAGCCAGAGCCCACTGCATTCCAGCCTTCTTCAGCCAAAGCATCATCCTTTGGATTATAGAATATCTCAAGTTGGAAGGGTCCCATAAGAATCATCAAGTCCAACTCCCTGCTCCTCACAGGACTACCTGAAACTAAACCATATGACTAAGAGCCTCATCCAGATGCTCCTTGAACTCTGACAGGCTTGGCGCTGTGACCACTTCTTGGGGAGCCTGTTCCAGTGACTGACCACCCTCTCAGTGAAGAACTTTTTACTAATGTTTGCTCTGAACTTCCCTTGATGCAGCTTCATTCCATCTCCTTGTGTCCTGTCACTGGTCATCAGAGAGAGATCAGCACCTCCCCTGCACTCCCCACCTTGAGGAAGTTGTAGGCTGCAGTGAGGTCACACCTCAGCCTTCTCTTCTCCAAGCTGAACAAATCAAGTGACCTCAGCCGTTCCTCTTAAGTCTTACCCTCGAGACCTTTCCCATCTTGGTCACTCTCTTCTGGACACACTCTAGTAGTCTGATGTCCTCCTTACATTGAGGCGCCCACAACTGCAGACAGCAGTGGACGAGGGGCCGCACCAGTGCAGCGCAGGGTGGGACAGTCACCTCCCTTGACCAGCCAGCGATGCTGTGCTTGATGCGCCCAGGGCACGGTTGGCCCTTTGGGCTGCCAGGGCACAGTGTTGACTCATGTTCAACTTGCCATCAACCCAAACCCCCAGACCTCTTCTTGTGGGGCTGCTCTCCAGCCTCTCATCCCGCTGTCTGGGGTGATGTCCCAGTGTAGCTGTTTAGTTAGAACAGTAATTATGATTTTGAAATTAGTTGAAAAAATCAGGCAGTGTTAACTGATTTTTCTGGAACCCCTGCACTTAATCAAAACTAATCACGAGTGATGGGAGATGTGATAGTTTTGCACAAATAAGCTCTTCAAAGAGACTTTTCAGAAGCTTTTCCCCTGTCAGTGCATTAGGGATCACGTTTTCCCACAAGCATTTCTCCATTGTGTCCACTAGAGGTCTGGCATCTATTCCCATACCTAACCCCTGCTGTTCTTCCCAGTCCATGAGTAGTGAGCTCAATCTCCAATTTGCTCTCCATATAGAGTTCGCAAGACATGAGCGGACCCAGGTATGTTTCTGTATTCCTAGTACAGTGTCTCTACCATGTTTAATTTTTCTATTTGAAAACCATTCCATACACAAATCAATACTGTTTAAAGTACATGCACTGTGATCCTGACCAAAGGTACTTGAAGGCTGGGGAATAATCCAACTGAGTTCTTTGAGTCAGAGCCAGAGAAATAATGAATTCAAAATGCTAACTTTGTTATTTCAAAGTGACTGAATACACAACGAGGGGAAATGTAGGGAAAAAAATCCAAACCTACATGGATTAAACCTGAATTTCTAGCCAAATTTTTCTCTGACTCTGTACTGAAACATCTGTGGTGTATAGAATGTGTAAATCAGGCCAGAATTAACCTGAAAAATTGTGTGAGAGCTGGTCCGGAAATTTGATGAAGCTTTTAATGAAGCTGAAATCTGAAATGGAATGAACCTTAAGGGAGGTGGAGCAAGAAAAGGTAACTGGTCTTCCATGTGTTGGTGAAATCCTTGCTGCATTTAAATATTATCTGTCTCCCAGACTTTGACACTTGTGTTTTTTCTGGAGGGTTTACACCAGTTCCACTGTATCCTGCATGATGAAAGAAACAATAAATCTGACATGCCTTGTAAGCAAGAGAAGGAAATTGTTTCATAATCAAAATCTAGAAAAATATGACTTACTGTAAGTAATTTTAAAATAAAATAACATGAAGTGGCAATTAATGCGAACTTGCATATTAGAAATACTGGGATGCAATGACCTTTGTAAAAACAAATGTTGAACTTCCATGTTTGATGAAAAGCAATGCAAATAAAATGCAAACTCTTTTGAAATACCATAACCTGAGCCATTTCATTAGTTGTTAAGACATCTTATGTATAGACATGCTAATAAATGTGCATAAGGAACAGACTTGCCTTTTTCTGTATTATTTGTAGTGCAGGAAAGTACTTGTTCTAAATGACAAACCTTCATAGCTGCTTTGTATTTTGTCTTAATCTTCAGTCATATGTGAAATAAACTGACAAATTCTTAACTATTGCCTGAAAATGTATCCTAGGAAATACATTTTTTTTTAATTATGTGGGAAGATACTGAAGCAGAGAAACATAGATGAAGACAGCAAAATATAAAACTTCCATCTTTTGCTGTAGAATTTCAAGCAATTGTCAGATAGTCATCACCACACATCCCACAAAAGTGAGTACAAAGATGAAAATGGTCATCTTGCAGAATCTGTTTCATAGAATCAATAGAATCTTTAAGGTTGGAAAAGACCTCTAAGATCATCAAGTTCAACTGTCAACCCAACACCACCATGTCTACTAAACCATGTCCTGAAGTGCCATGTCTGTACGTTATTTGAACACCTCCAGGGATGGTGACTCCACTGCCTCTCTGGGGAGCCTGTTCCAATACCTGACCACTCTGTCGGTGAAGAAATTTTTCCTAATACCCCATCTAATCCTCCCCTGCAGCAACTTAAGGCCATTTCCTCTTGTCCTATCACTTGTTACTTCAGAGAAAAGACCAACACCCACCTGGCTACAACCTCCTGTCAGGTAGTTGTAGGGAGTGAGAAGGTCTCCCCTCAGCCTCCTTTTCTCCAGGCTAAACAACTCCAGTTCCCTCAGCTGCTCCTCATAAGACTTGTGCTTTAGACCTTTCACCAGCTTCATTGCCCTTCTCTGGACACGCTCCAGCACCTCAATGTCTTGTCTCGTAGTGAGGGGCCCAACACTGAACACAGGACTCAAAGTGCGGCCTCACCAGTGCTGAGTGCAGGGGGACGATCACATCCCTACTCCTGCTGGCCACATTATTTCTGACACAAGCCAGGATGCTGTTGGCCTTCTTGGCCACCTGGGCACACTGCTGGCTCATGTTCAGCCAGCTGTTGACCAACACCCCCAGGTCCTTTTCCACCAGGCAGCTTTCCAGCCACTCTTCCCCAAGCCTGTAGTGCTGCATGGAGTTGTTGTGATCCCAGTGCAGGACCTGGCACTCAGCCCTGTCAAACCTCATACAGTTGGCCTCACCCCCTTGACCCAGCCTGTCCAGATCCCTCTGTAGACCCTTCCTACCCTCCAGCAGATTGACGCACCAACCCAATTTGGTGTCATCCGCAAACTGACTGAGGGCGCACTCAATCCCCTCATCCAGATCATTGATAAAGATATTAAAGAGAACTGGCCCCAGTACTGAGCCCTGGGGAACACCGCTTGTGATTTAACTCCATTCACCACAACTCTTTGGGCCCAGCCATCCAGACAGTTTTTTACCCAGCAAAGCGTACACCTGCCCAAGCCATGAGCAGCCAGTTTCTCCAGGATAATGCTGTGGGAAATGGTGTCAAAGGCTTTACTAAAGTCCAGGCAGACAACATCCACAGCCTTTCCCCCATCCACTACGTGGGTCACCTGGCCATAGAAGGAGATCAGGTTAGTCAAGCAGGACCTGCCTTTCATGAACCCATGTTGGCTGGGCCTGATTGACTGGTTGTCTTGCACCTGCCTGGTGAACACACTCAAGATGAACCGCTCCATAATCTTCCCCAGTACTGAGGTCAGACTGACAGGCCTGTAGTTCCCCAAATCCTCCTCCCAGCCCTTCTTGTAGATGGACATCACATTAGCAAGCCTCCAGTCATCTGGGACCTCCCCTGTTAACCGGGACTGTTGATAAATGATGGAGAGTGGCTTGGCAAGCTCCTCTGCCAGCTCCCTCAGTACTCTCAGGTAAGAGCCCTTTCTATAGCATAACATTCTGCTGCCAAAGCAATGAACATGGAACTGAAGTTTTCTGTGGCCCTTGTGAGGGCCCTGCAGGGAACAACCAGCAGTATTTCATAAGCTATGAGAGTCAGACACCCTGAGGAAAACTTAGAGTTAGCAAACTGGGAAGGACAAAAAAAAAAAAAAAAAAAAAAAACAACTATGGAAAGAAAAAGCTTTACTCACTGGAAAAAAAATCACTGTCAAGAAAGCACAGACAACTGTTGATTATGCAATATTAACAGCATGCTTCACTCCACATACTTTGCGTTTCTGAGGCTCAACAATGAATTTTTGTTTCTCTTGATGTAAATATTTCTCAATATTCAGTTTTCTTTGTTTATAGTGGTAAAAATTGTAAAGTCCCAGATTCAGCATTGATAAGTGTTTTGAAAATGTCAGCCTGCTGATTTTGTTTTACTGAACAATTTCTGTAGCCTCTGATGGCAGAGAGAAGACACTAGGAGTTACCTTTGAACCACACTCATGGGTCTGAAGGCAGCAGTGTTTCCTTGCCATGTCATGCCACAAGACCAGAGGAATTTGAAAATGCCATAATCAAAATCTTAACTCCAAGTTGATTCTCCCCAAAGCTTTTACCAGAAGATTTTTATTAACAGGAATATTAATAAAATATTTTACATTTGAACTTGAGTCATAGCATACTGTATCTCAGAGTGTTAGCAAACAAGTCACTTTTCCTGATTAACTACATTATTTTTGCCAAATTCAACGTGCAGCATGTAATCACAAATGTAATGAACTCTGCCTAACAAAGCAGATTGCCTAGCACAGTTTCATATAGTAATAACAGCCAAATGCTTCAGAGCCGCACGAAGTCTTTGTCTCATTCTTTCATGTTTGACTTTGCAGGGTATTGTGGTCTATTTAACAGAGGGAGTACACAGCAAATAAACTCTGCAATGCAGTGGGTACAACATTTGTCAGAATTAACGTTCACTTACAGCTACGACTGGCTGCAACAGCTTAGAAACCTGACAGTGCGAGACAGACAGGTTTTATCTGTCTGTCAGGGAGGTAAAAGAAAGCTAGCAATGCAAGCAGTGCTGTTCGTAGAGGGCAATAATTTAGGCGTGAAATAATTCTACCAAGGAGAAAAGAAAAATTTACACATCCACTTCGTAATTGCTCAAAGACATTCTGCTTTCTCACAATGAGGCAATGGCTGAGCTAGAAACTGAACCAATGAAGACAGTGAAGAATAATGATAAATAGATTGTTAATGTTTGATTAAAAGAAGTTAAGATGCTGTCTGTATAGCCATTCCTAAAGGAACTGTGACTGGTACCCCCTGCTCCCCACTCCAGGTAAGGTGGTTAGCATAACTAACGCCTTTTTATATGGCAAGCAGCCATTCTCTGGGACAGAGCAGGTCATGTATTCGTTCCCTTTCCTCTCGTTATCAGGCCCTGAAGGTCCTGTGCACCAATGGAGGAACCAAACAGATTTCTTCTTCCTCTCTCTATGGGCCTCAAGGTTCCTGGGCACAAGGCCGATTACTCCCTTCCTTTCCAGCCCTGAATGTCCCAGGCACCCGGCCAACCCGGTGGTGGTGATGACCCCACCGCAGAACAGGGAAGCGTAACAGCCCCCCAGAGTGCTGTCAGTAAACCAACAGCTGTAAGTCCTAAGGGGGAACTTGGACCAGAACTGCTGCAGGACAGTGAGACCTGGGACCCCCCTGTGGCTAGGGATGCCTCCACCATCATCTGCATCCTCCAAGGACTGAGGGAGTGACTCCTCTTATATGTGAGTCTAGATTATCATTGTTATATAGATACAGCAAGCCATGTACTAAGATTTGACATGATCTGCAGAGGGTCCAGGTGATTAGAAACCATAAGTTAATCTAGGTGATTAGAAATTATAATTAAACTGCATTACAAATTCTGTATTATGCTACTTATAAATTGTATTACATTGACTCTATTTGGATAAATTCTGTGCTATTCTAATAATAAATTCTGTGCTATACTACTAATAATATTCTGTTAAGAAAAATAAGCTTTCATTCTAACTACAAGTTAGTGCCATCATCATTCTGCCAAGGATCCCTGAAAGAACCCATCTATCCCTCAGTGTCAAGTGGCAGAAACGTAACTTTAAATGTATACATTTTCATCCAGACAGGATTCAGTGAAGTGAGGAGTTAATCATGTACAATGTCAGCATTACTATTTGCATGTAAATTTGATGAACACTTTGTAACACTCTTTCTTGTCTTTTCTGGTTTTCCCTGGGGCTGTTACTAGTTCCACTCTGTTGCCTTCTTTGTTCATCCGTCTTGTATTTTGAATTCCCCATTTGTATTTCTGAGACAGTTACAGAAAGCAGCAACCTCCTGCCAGACCTTCCCAGGGCAGAGCCTCATCTCCCTTCAGCCTCTTGTGGGTTTTCCCTTGATAGATATATTTTTTTTATAAAAATATCAGTATCCAACACCTCCCCATGCTACACAGGCAGCTGGTGCCCACAGCAGGGAGCCAAGGGATAGCAGGCAAGGCCTCTGCTCTCCACCTTTTCCAAGATCCACGAGATCACAGCTCCCCACTGTGGCACCAGAGGCAAACTCTGTCCCAGGGCCACGATCATTTCCCCCGTGGCACTCTCCTTCTCAGAGAATCCAGCAGCTGGTATCCCAGTGGTATTCCTGCAGAAATACTGAACTCCAAGGAGATGGAAATCAGCCACTGAACCTTATTCTTACTTGGCTGAGAAACAACACAGACACACTTCTACCTATGGCATGGACCAGTTTTGGATTTCTGGAGCTGTTTTACTGTGCCTTGGTCCTACATTATTCATGTAACCTTTAAGCAACCTTGAAGCTCACTTCTTTAAACCCCAATGATGCTACTTAACTCACAGCCTGAAGAGAAAGCTGCAAACTAGGGCCAGAACCACTACTGATTTTCCACAACTGTTCTGTAACAGTACTTGGAACAAAAAGTGTCAGAAATAGAGCAACCATGAGAGTTTATCCTAATTCTAGGTAACCTGTTCTGCCTAAGCAGTTCACATTCACAGCTCTAGGTAATCCCTAGCATCAATCAGATACAAATCCATGTTCTCATGAAACTGTAAAGGATAAGGGACAAAAAGGAGGAGAAAGACTGTATTTACTGGGATGATAGACTAAAATCTGTTCTGCATTTTTCACTAGGAAGCTGATTGTTAGGCACATTCCAGCAGAGTTTTTCCTGAACATTGTGCACCAGGCTTTTTTTCCTTTACAACAACAGTATAAATCACTGGAGTGCAGACACAGCCCATCACTAGAATGATCATCATTAGTATTGTTATAGCAGTTCCGCTTGCACGCACCTCCTGCTGTGCAGCACATAACGCTTTCAGGAAGTACACTGCTCTGTCTGGCAATGAATGTATAACTGGGTGAATTAGGAATCCAGTCACTTGGAACTTTAAAGATCAAAGATATTGTTAGGGGTTAGTCCTAGGAATGACGTCTGAATAGATCTTTCTGTTGAGGTTGATTTGTCACCAAATTAAGCTAGCAATTCTCCAGGCATACAGGACTGTAAAGCATGTCAGTCAATCTTCAGCAGACGAGCAGTGATGAAGCCAACCATGCACACAGAAATCAGCAGGGAAGGTTGCAGAGCCCAACAGAAAGGGAGGTGTAAACTGGGCCCAGCAACAAGGTGGATTACAGCTGTGAGACTGAGCTGTGCAGCTCATCCTTTTCCTGCAAGAAGAAACCTAAATAATCTCTGAATAATCCTCTGAAAAAAAAATACTGACCTGCATTGTGGGGAATATTGTTTTGATTCATGACATAAACAACTGCACATGCTCCTTTTTTATCACTGAAATCAAAACATGGCAAATACTGCCACATGACATGCTTTTCACAGACCTCAAGTTTTTCTAGCACATCAGCATTTCTATTTCATAAATAGAAAATACAGCTTACGGGACAGTATAATTTCCACACAAATTCTAGTACATATCACAAGTATTTCAGGATTACATATCATACCATCCAATGGCTTGATTGAACCTTTCAATATTATTGTCAGGTAGAGGACACTGGATCACATGCAATCTGCAAACTTGATGCGCCAGCACTTATCCAGGCTTCTAGCAGAGTTGAAAAATGGGCAAGCTGTGGCTAAACCCTATAAATCCCTGCACCCAGCATTTGCAGCCATTAGGCTACACCTAGAATATCCTAAATGTTATAACCTAAAGGACTCAGAACAGAGTTGCTTCTGAAAATGTATCACAAAACCAGCTTGCCTAGCTATTCTTAATCTGTGGTATAATGTCTGTCACGAGCACAGGGTAAGATTCACAGGCATAACAACATTGCCATTGTCTCCAAACAGGCTTTTGTTTAGAAGCAGTATGCTTTTCTGCTCACATAAAATGTGAAGATTTCAAGAAGATCCACAGCCTTCCAGAAAATATAGTGGTGCATCTTTGAAGGCTTAAGTCCCCCTTGGAATTTAACTTACAGCCCGCTAATACAGGTTGTCTGTTAAATATACTGTATTTCCTGATGAAACCAGAGAGCTACAGAGATAGGATATAGTTGAAAAAGCAAAAGTAAAAACAATTCCAAGTTTTGGAACAACTAACACTTAATTTTCAAGGTACAAATAATTAAAATAGGACAATACTAAACCATGAGGAACAAATATAATGGGAGTAGAGGGTCTATTCTACAAATGTGAGAGGGCTGACACACTGAGGCAGAATGACAGTCTATCTAGTCTACAGTTCCTGACAGAGGTCAGCCTAGACACCAGTGTATACGTGCACGAGGTCACATCTAAGCAGGTCCGAATTTTGTATGCCAGTGGAAAAGGATGACTCAGTGTATTCTGAGACCTGTAGACTACTCCAGTTTCTACAAACAGTAAAAAACACACCAAAAAAACCTTAAAGATCACACCCCACCCCCCGGGGTAGGAATTACTGGAGCATGAAATGCTGCAGATGTACATGGGGATTGTTTATCCAAATGCTGCCCCCAGCATATGCTAAAGGCAAACCCCAGCCACATGAGCTGGCTATGCTGGTTTCACGTTGTTTAGGAACTACCCTAAACCAGAAAGAACTGCACCACCTCATGATTCCTAACACCAGAGTGGTGCAAAGCAGCCAGAAGGAAATTAATTTTCACATTAACTCCTCTGTGCTGCTTTGGATGCCAACTGTCCCAGCGACAAATCTTGTAGCAGACACCTCAAATCAATGAGCCTGCCACTCTGCTGCCACAACTGTTCAATTTTTTCACTGCATCTCCATTTTAGTTTAGGTATGAGTCCTACAAGCACTCATGTTCACATTACCTCTACAGGATCAGGAGCCCTGAGGCAGTAGCTGTCTCTCACCATAAGTTTACATAAGACTCATGCCTGGTGGGGTGTGTTGGGTTTGCATGGCAAGGTTTTGGTAGCGGGGGGGCTACAGGGGTGGCTTCTGTGAGAAGCTGCTAGAAGCTTCCCCTGTGTCTGACAGAGCCAATGCCAGCCGGCTCCAAGACGGACCCACCACTGGTCAAGGCCAAGCCAATCAGTGCCTCTGTGATAACATATGTAAGAAAGAGAAAAACAGCTAGAGAGCGCTTTTGCAGCCAGAGAGATGAGTGAGAAGATGTAAGAAACTCTGCAGACACCAAGGTCAGTGCAGAAGGAGGGGGAGGAGGTGCTCCAGGCGTCAGAGCAGAGATTCCCCTGCAGTCCGTGGTGAAGACCATGGTGAAGCAGGCTGTCCCCCTGCAGCCCATGGAGGGAGGATGAGGGGGTGTAGAGATTCCACCTGCAGCCCGTGGAGGACCCCACGCCGGAGCAGGTGGAGGCACCTGAAGGAGGCTGTGACCCTGTGGGAAGCCCACACTGGAGCAGGCTCCTGGCAGGACCTGTGGATCCATGGAGAGAGGAGCCCACGCCAGAGCAGGTTTGCTGGCAGGACTTGTGACCCTGTGGGGGACCCACGCTGGAGCAGTTTGCTCCTGAAGGTCTGCACCCCATGGGAGAGACCCATGCTGGAGCAGTTCGTGAAGGTCTGTAGCCTGTGGGAAGGACTCACGATGGAGAAGTTCGTGAAGGACTGTCTCCTGTGAGAGGGAGCCCACGCTGGAGCAGGGGAATGATGAGAGGACTCCTCCCCCTGAGGATGAAGAAGCAGCAGAAACACAGTGTGATGAACTGACCACAACCCCCATTCCCCGTCCCCCTGTGCCGCTGAGGGGGGGCAGAGGTTGAAGCCAGGAGTGAAGTTGAGCCCAGGAAGATGGGAGGGGTGGGGGAGGTGTTTTAATATTTGGTTTTTCTCATTCCTCTACTGTTTTGCTGAGTAATAAATTAGATGAATCTCCTTTCCAAGTTCTCTCTGTTTTGCTCGTGACGATAATTAGTGAGTGATCTCTCCCTGTCCTTATCTCGACCCACAAGCTTTTCGTTATACCTTTTCTCCCCTGTCTGGTGAATGAGGGGAGTGATAGAGCAGCTCTGGTGGGCACCTGGCCCCCAGCCAGGGTCAACCCACCACATGGGGGCAGATGAATCCCCCAACTATAACACAACAAAATGTGAGTTGACTGACAGAAGTGAAGACAATAATGTTGTTGTCAGAAGTGAAGAGAAACAATGTTAGAAATCAGCACAAATGCAGAAGTCTTTAAAACATAGCTGATCATAATAAATACTGTATAAATGGTTCCTACCCACTCAAGTCTGCTCACTATGTAGCACAGCCATGTTGCTCACTTAAGTGGCTCTAAGGAGGCATTACCGCTTTTAACTCCTGTTAGCCCTGCAGACGCAACACTCCCGAAGAGACAAGCAAGATCTTTAGTAACCACATGCATTACCACCACCATTCTACCATGACTGCCAGCTACTCTCAACAGGTGTGTAATACCACAGATGGCAATGTCAAACACTAATGTCACAGATCCAGCACAGATTTTGGCCCACACAACCATCTTTACATTCTTTGTCCTGCATAGCCACAAGTTAAGAGTGCAAGAAGTGCCCCGGGTCTCAGCTGGGTCCTTAAAGTTACCAGTCTTACTTATGCATAGTTATTAGGCACTCATTGTAAAACAGTAGCCCACAAAATGTGACTGCTGAGAGAAGATCTGACCCTCAAGCCATACTCAGCTGCCTCTGCAATTGCTTGATGTGGTTGCTGGAAATAACAGGAAAGCAAAGCAGGACTACCCACAGTTCCTGGAGCTGTGGCTTAAATGCAGAATTCCTCCTGTTTCAGTAGATACTTCCAACACCTTGCTTAATCCTACTGCAACGTTTTAAACCCAGTGATAATAAGTAGGTGCAAACATTTGCTGCAAGTTATATGTTGCTTGTGAAGCAGGAGACTGCTCAGGTGTCATGGCTGAAATTTCTGAGATTCCAGCACAAGCCCACCAGGCATTAACAACTCAATTGCAGCTCCATAAACTCTAGAAGTCTCCAACTAAAGAAAGACAGACCTGTTCAACTCAACTTCAGGTGTCTTCTAAAAACTGGGACAGTAGGGCACAACCCACATCCACATTTTTCCAGTACCCAAAAAAACCCCACACAAAAACCACTACCCATATTTAACAGAAATGTAGAATAGGGATTTCTGATGCAGGAGATACTTCCACCATTACCTGCCAATATCCTGCATAGCATATCAAATCCCTGACTGTGTGAGAAAAAGTGTTGCAAATGTTGGTTACTGGACAACAGTAGCAAAAGCACTGTGCTGCATGATCAAACTGACCTTCAACCAGCCCAGGATCTGAGTATCAGTAAGATGTCCCAGAATTCTGCCTTCTGCGTACATAAGAAATAGACATATGCTATAAAAATACTGATTAGTGCTTATACCATTACAACACTAATGAACCTATGATTTGCTCAGATTCATTAGTAATGCAAAAGGTTGGGCTGTAACTCATCTGCAAAAGTACTATTCATCCCTGCACTACACAAACATTGTTAGAGATGCTTTTTCATGGCCAGG
Source organism: Balearica regulorum gibbericeps (assembly GCF_011004875.1). NCBI lineage: Eukaryota > Metazoa > Chordata > Aves > Gruiformes > Gruidae > Balearica > Balearica regulorum. Next base: position 58,922,029 of record NC_046220.1, on the reverse strand, counting down.
ATTTCTTCATTACAATGTAAACGCAGTACACAAGTTGCATCTGTTAAATCTATTTCTCACCAAAACAGATTATAGCAAAACAGTACAGTATCAGTATTACATAAGCTGTATTCCTTCTATTCAGTAACATTATTATCTAATGATAATCCATGCATGAAGGCAGAATATTAACAGAGCAATGGAAGATTTTCATGATGAGACTGTAAGTAGCTTACGCTACCAGGAAACCACAGCTTAAAGTTGATTAGAATACACACAGTTGTACTCCTGGTTCTCAGAACTTTTAGATGCATCCACTTTTTATCCATCTTTAAAGCTATCGAGTTTGACTCGCTGTCAAACTAATCATGATACTCCTTCATGCTACAGACTGTTCACCTTAGCTAAGCAAGCTTGGGTCAGCTGCATTGTTAGCCCCTTTTCCATGAAAAAGACTTCCTCCCAGAGTACAATCTAAGTTTTGTTTTCTTTTAGAATGGTAGGGGTTGGAAGGGACCTCTGGAGACCATCTAGTCCAACCCCCCTGCTAAATCAGGATCACCTACAGCAGGTTTCACAGGATCACGTCCAGGTGGGTTCTGAATATCTCCAGAGAAGGAGACTCCACAACCTCTCTGGGCAGCCTGTTCCAGTGCTCGGTCACCCTCACAGTAAGGAAGTTTTCCCTCATATTCAGATGGGACTTCCTGTGCTCCAGTTTGTGCCCGCTGCCCCTTGTCCTGTCCCTGGGCAACGTTGAGAAGAGTCTGGCCCCTTCCCGTACACATCCACCCTTTAGATATTGATAAGCATGGATGAGATCCCCTCTCAGTCTTCTCCAGGCTAAACGGACCCAGCTCTCAGCCTTTCCTCACACAAGAGAGTCCCATAATCATCCTTGTGGCCCTCCGCTGGACTCTCTCCAGCAGTTCTTTGTCTTTCTTCAACTGAGGAGCCCAGAACTGGACACAACACTCCAGATGTGGCCTCACCAGGGCAGAGTAGAGGGGGAGGATAACCTCCCTCGACCTGCTGGCCATGCTTTTCTTACTGCACCCCAGGTACCATTGGCCTTCTTGGCCATGAGGGCACGCCGCTGGCTCCTGGATAACTTGCTGTCCACCAGGACCCTCAGGTCCTTCTCTGCAGAGCTGCTTCCCAGCAGGTCAGCCCCTAACCTGTACCGATGCTTGGGGTTATTCCTCCCTAGGTGCAGGACCCTACACTTGCCCTTCCTGAATTTCACATGGTTCCCCTCTGCCCAACTCTCCAGCCTGTCCAGATCTCGCTCAATGACAGTGCAGCCTTCTGGTGTATCAGCCACTCCTCCCGGTTTAGTATCATCAAACTGGCTGAGGGTACACTTGTTTCTTTGTCCAGGTCATTGATGAATGTGTCGAGTAACACCAGACCCAGCACTGACCCCTGGGCCACACCACTAGCTACAGGCCTCCAACTAGACTCTGCACCACTTATCACAACCCTCTGAGCTCTGCCGTTCAGCCAGTTCCCAACCCATCTCCCTGTCCACTTACCCCACTGTCACTCATATAGGTCAGAATCTTTCAACTACCACATCCAATGGAAACATTTTCAGCAATTCTCATAAATTGCTGGATGCAGCTGAAACTATAGATCTGAAAAGGGACAAAGGTTAGCTTAGAAAAATCAGGAGCCACATTGCATATATTTATGTAAGCCCAAGACGTGTTGAGTACTTGTTAGTATTTTAAAATACCCAGCTTTTAAAATCTCTCCTTTACATATATCACCATCTTAATTCACTTCAGACTGTAATCTAGTCAACATCAACAGACTTCCCTGTAGGCTTTCCTATGTGCCAAATATTAACTCTAGTTTCATAATTTGTTCGCATCCATTCTCACAAAGAGGACAATCAACCAGTTTCCATGTTCTGGCTTCTCAATGACTCCTCCCCCACCTCCCTGGAAAGACACTAACTTCCCCCTCTCACCTCCCACCACCTGTAACATTCACATTCACAAACACAAGCTGTTTTCCTAGACACTGTTCTGATCATCTTGTTCTTTTAATTGTTCCACTGCCTCCAACAACAAATACAAGCTATTCTTTTCAAGTGAAAATACAAGCTATTCTCTTAATTTTCTTACTCCATCTATACTATAATGTGACATTTAAGTTTTCAGCAGAGATACAGGAAACTGGTTTATGGAACGTGAAACGTCTATATGATTTTCCACATACAAAACACATTATTGGCAGAAAATTTCACTGAAGCGGGAACTACATGAATTTGTCCCACACCCCCAGCAAATCAACGTAACAAGATACACAAGTATTGATTTAGTATTTGAGGTACTGAGCTGTGGTCATTTTAAACTAACTCAAGTGATCCTCCTTGGTCCCGAATATTAAAAATGCACTATTATGAGAAATTCTCCCTAGGAACATCTCTTAAGACACACAACCTCAAACTCACAACACTTCCAAAACACAATCCAATCTGTAACAACTCCAGATGCCTTCTAAAGCTTTAAAAACAATGCTATTTTAAAACCATAGTAGGGAGGTTTTTTGGTTTTATATATGCACACACACTAGCTTAATGAAATGTGTAGTTTCACCATCTTCCAAAAGGATTTTAATTGTGGTAGCTGTTTTGGTTTTTTAATTAGAATGTACTAATTTTAAACCAGAGCAAAGTCCTTAAAGCATGAGATTAACAATAATGAAGATATTTCTAAATATCTATTGCAAAAATTATTTTAAAAAAATCTCACTAACACTCCAATGCAGTTGTGGGTCAAACTGTTATAAAGCTCGATGTGACCGAACCAGAACATTCCCTTAGCTTTTTAAAAAATAAAAAGCTCAAACAAATCTTTGTTTCAATAGAAATACAGCCATCTGTTTTCGTTTCTCCATTGTCCAAGATATTTGGAATGGAGATACGAAGCCATTTTCCTTGAGCAAGACTACAGATGTGAATCTGTAATGGCATAATTACCATATGGTTACATAGAAGTTCCAGCTAATGAGAAACATCAACAGCAATTTTCAGTTTCTAGAAGTTAATGACAGACTAGGAAGACCATAACTGAACTGCTTAATAGAAAATAATCACAGCGTTGAGTCCAGGACTGAGCATTTAAGTGTTAGACATGAAGGCTACTATAAACTTCCAACAGGAAAACTACTTCAATTTAGAATCTGCTATAATTAGGAACACATTTTGATCATATCTTGATCCTCAGTCAGAGTCTGGGGAAGCAGAGATATGCCAGTATTTCCTGATTGGGAGCGTACCTAGCACACAGACTTCCAGACATGTCACATGGCTGCTTATCACCAGATTAGCATTATTTTGCATTTCAAAGATACTGTTTTAGCAAGAATTCTTTCTTTTTTAAGCACCAGGTATGTCTGTTACAGGGGAAAATGCTGTCTAGAGCATCTAAACAAGACACCAAGTCACTTCATGAGACAGAAACCAGTATGAAACATTTCATAAGCAAGGACTACAGTGCCTTAAAGGATGTATTCCTGAGGACTCACATATTTGAATCACAGAACGGGCAACACATTTGTTGATTTGTCAAAAAAATCATCACACATTTATTGACAGGTCACAGAAAGTGTGATTAACAACTGTAGAATTCGTTTTTCATCTTTTACAAGGCAATTAGCTTGAAGTCACCATAATTTCAAAACTCAAATTTGCATAGTTTAGTTTTTCCACCTTATTGTCACAATTAAACAAATGCACTTCTTTATTTGAATCAATTTAATGCTAAAAAAGTGTAATTTACTGATGAAGTACTTCCAAACTGAGACAAGTAAACTGAAATTGTTACGGTAAGTTCTTGCATCTGACTTCAGCCATGTCATGCTTAGAATGCAGTCTTACCTCAAACCACAGGAGTTGCATGGCTTGAACAAGTTCCTCCACTGTTTCCCAACAGCAATAACTTAACACAATGACAAACATGCTTGGCAAGTCAGAAACAGCCTCACCTTTTCCCAGGCACAAGGAGAACTTTTATGTTATGGCTATAGGAAAGTTTTACCCTGATATTTATCCTGCACAAGTCAGGATGAATTTCCACTTCCAAAAGTATTTGTTCTAGAGACACCCCTCAAAGGTAGTGGATTGCTCTTCTATCCTATCTTAGCTTCTGTGATGAAGTGGTCTGATTTATCACTAACACCAAAGACTCCCAAACATGAAAGTTTAGCCCTCACCCCTGGAAGCTCCAGCTATGCAAAAGTCATACTGGAATTTAAAGTCTTCCTTGTGCCCAAAAAACAAGTTCTCTTTTTCTCTGGAACACACAAAAGCAATAGAAAGAACATACTCCTGAAACATCCAAATATAATTATTAGTTAGTAGATCTGAAGATGCTAAATATAGGCTTAATTAAAAGCCATTATCAATTCTATTAAGGCTTTTTTCCCCTTCTGTAGTTCATTCCCCCACATAACTGCCATTTTCAGCCAAGTAAAATTAAAATACTGGGAAAGTTATTATTTACCTTATTAATACATCCTGGAAATATCTGTTAAACACTCCCTGAAGATAAAAATTTAACATTAGTCTGTAGTTCCCCCAAGATGCCAACAGCTTGCCACTGTTCTTCAAGGCCAAGCAAAGTTATCTCAACCTACACTTTTTATGTTATATTAAACCACCAATAATTATTTTTGGAATACAGATCTATTTCTTAAATTCAGATTACAAAGTGACTTAAGAGCATACGTAGCTCTGACCTGCAAACACTGGGAATTCACCAGTTAAGTCTAGAATGCTTCATTATGCAGACAAAATTTTTTTCAGAAGCCAGTTTTCTAACACAGCAAAAAGAAGATGCTCTGCAGAAAAGCAAGACCTTTTATGATTGTTTAATATTTATGGTCAATTTTTTTTACCCCTGCTTTTCTGACAAGAAGCCACACCAAAAAGTTTGTTTTATATTTTTATTGTATGCCAAAGTTCATTAAAGATGGGGTTTTGCTTGTATACAAGTTACTCAAAAATTTTGTCTAGGCAGAGATTTGTTAGCAATCTGACTTATTTCAAAGCATAGGTTTGTTCAATCAGGCCACAAAAATAATGTGTACAAGCAGTAACTGAAGAGCTGCATGTTCAAGGAGTTTCCAAATATCACAGATCTTGAGATCTCATCAGGAAATAAAAATCAAAGCAGTCACAATATAAAATAGCAGCTCCATGTACTTTTTCAAGTTTTAACTTTATTCAGGAAGCGCCACTTAGTTCAGTTTGCCTCATTCTTTGAGGCTTCATCGAAGTTTTCAACAAGATCTAGAAAAAGAAGAATGCTGAAGTTAAAGTTTGACCCACTTTCGCTCTGCAAAGCATTTTGGGTTTGGGTTCCCCCCCCTCCCCCCAAAGTTCTACTTCATATCAAATGCTTATAAGAAACTTTTGGCTTATAAAATACATAGCAAATAACTTGTAAGAGCTTCATGGTTCATTCTTCTTGCTCAACCAAGTTTTAAATGGTTCATTATAAAGCACAATTCTATGAGCACTTCACTATACCCCCAACTGGGCAAAGTGATACTGAGAAAGCACTTTCTTCCCACTCTTTGTTATTGAATATTAAATAATTATCTTAGCCATAGCTATCACTTCTATACATGCTAGCTCAAATCACTACTACATCTAAGTCTCTCATGGTGTCCGAAAACAACGAAATAACCTGCCCACAGAAATTTTGACAGCGAGTGACTAGTCAATACTCTTACCATTCTTGGCCCAATCATCCTATGCTACACATTATCTCTCAGCAAAATTCACTTCCTTTTCCCCCACTGTATGCTTGTTCTTACCTGGAACTTCATCATCATCATCTTCACCAGTAGCAAGTGGTGCTTTTCCATCCACAGCTGCAAGAGCAAGCAGTTCAAAAGCATCAGTCAAGCCCACTATAGGCATCTTGATTAGTTGTTTTGCTTTGTGTTTTTTGACAACATTATCAGTCTGAGCTAAACTGCAATGCTTTATCCAGTTCCCCTGCTGAATAAAAATCTTCAACAAAGGAAGTTCACATTCCCTTTGTTACTGATAATGCTCAAACAGCCCAGCAGGGAAATGAGAAGATGCATCCTAAACCAGTTTACTCCTCATCATCTTGTATCTAGGTATACCGAGTGCCTCGCATGGTAATAATTTTCAGTTACCAGTGCAAAGACTGATTTTACCAATTTCCCTTAAAAGCAGCTTGGTTTATTGACTACTCAGTGTTTCTTGAGGTCTACTTATTTCACATTAGCATGTTTTAAGGAAAAGAAAGGATCTAATGATCCTAGGCCTTCAATGAAAGCTAAGGTGTAATCGTGAAGCTGCAGGCAGACACATATGACTAGAGGCACTTAAAGATGTTATTGTTCCCTGGCAAAGGCAGAGGAATATGGAACCGGATGCACAATTTTACACCTAGGTGGTTGAGGTAACCATGTGTTCTGGTCCACATCTCTGCTGACTCAGTAATTTCTTAACCGTTCCCATTGTATTTGTCAGAATTAGTGAGACTTGTAGCAGACCAATGAACATCTATGAAACTGCATCAGTATAATGCTAAGAATAGTCCATCTCAGGTCCCTGGGTGCCTGTGCCACTACTTTTACTGCTATTCTTAGCTGTACTACCAAGGGTAAGCTGTCTTACACTTTCATCACCTCAGTTTTATCCTAATTAATCCTCCTCAGTTTTCAAGAAAAGCATTATGAAAGAGATGGGTTCATATGAGATCTGTACCCTGATTTACAGAGAACCGAAACAGATGAATGCATAAACATTGGTCTGAAAAGGCTTGGGAGAAGGTCACCACTAACTCTCCTTTTGTTTTTTTAACAGCAAAAAACTGTTACAGCTTAAGCGCATCTTAGTGTCAAATACATTTTAAAAGCAAACCACGTTATTTCCCTGTAAATTGTCTGCAATCTCTCTCATCCCCAAGACCAGACTAAGTTTACTTTAGCACCTGCAAATGCAATCATCACAGACACTTCACTCTTCAATGTCAGGCTTCCAAATCTAGCAGACATTGCTGAATGGAAAGTCTTGTGCAACTACTCTGGCATCCACCCAAAGCAGAAAGGAATAGCCATTTACCAGGTCATACAAAGCAAGCACTTTAAACAAGCTTCCCTAATATTAAAACTGCACAACTTAGCTTATTCAGAATATAGCCACCTTGTTATGAGAAGAGGTATCTTAGGGGATCATTTTAAATCCTTCAAGCTTTTTTTTTTCCCTTCAAGCCCTACTACTACCACAAGGAAGCTACAGAGGTGACATTAGGAAGGAAGGAAGGACCTGAGCTCCACAGGGAAAGCAGCAGTTTACCCCACCTCCTGAAGACTACTTCTAGCAGGATTTTTTCAGTGGGAAGTTGACAAGGAGGAAGTATCAAGTTTAGGAATGGAAATAGAGGCTGTCTTGCTGGCAGCAAACATAAGAAGAAAAAAGTGTAACAATCAGGTTCAGAACTACCAGAAACTGGACACAATTATATGTTTCTCCCATTTTCTCTGTATCTAGGATGCTCCATACCTTGGAGGGAACCGGTTTAAGCTATTTCAGAAAAGTAGGAAGACTGTACATGCAGGGCACGAGGAATGTTCCCAGTGTCAACAAGCCTGTCTTTCACTCCCAATTCTCACCCTGTGCTGTGCAGTTTAACTCCAGCTGACCACTAAGCACCACATAGCTGCTCGCCCACTCCCCCATTCAGATGGAGGAGAAAATCAGAAGGGTAAATGTGAGAAAACTCACGGGCTGAGATAAAGACAGTTTAACAGATAAAGCAAAAGCCACATGCACAAGCAAAGCAAGACAAGGAATCCAATCACCACTTCCCACTGGCAGGCAGGTGTTCAGCCATCTCCAGGAAAGCAGGGCTCCATCATGTGTAACCATTACTTGGGAAGACAAATGCCATCACTCTGTATGTCCCTCTCTTCCTTCTTCTTCCCCCAGCTTTATAAGCTGAGCATTATGTCATACAGTATAAATTATCCCTCTGGTCAGCTGGGGTCAGCTGTCCCCGCTGTGTCCCTTCCCAGCTTCTTGTGCACCCCCAGCCTACTCACTGGTGGGGTGGGGTGAGGAGCAGAAATGGCCTTGACCCTGTGTAAGCACTGCTCAGCAGTAACTAAAACATCCCTGTGTTACCAACACTGTTCTCAGCACAAATCCAAAACACAGCCCCTATGAAGAAAATTAACTCTATCCCAGCCAAAACCAGCACACCCTGTAGCAGCAGCACCTTTTTCAAACATCACAGTTTTAGGAAGAACAAGTGTTCATGGTCTTTTACTAATTTAAGGATGGAATAGGAAGTTGGTGTATCTAGCTTAATGCTCATGCCAGTCCCGTTCTCTACACATGGAAATTTTAACATACTTCCTTACAAATACTGTGTAATTCCCGCCTAGCTAACAAAAAACCCATGCAAGAAATACCTTCACCACACCTGTGAAGCAGCAAAGCAGTTACAAGATGTCTGTCCTCAAGTCCCTTTCCCCATTAAGTTATGTTTCCATTCAAAGTGTCAAAACAGACATACTCAAAGTTTATCTTTTTTTAAAACCCAAGTCTTCCAGAGTAACTCATCTACCTAGCTTTAATGAAGGATGTATGCCAAAATATGGCAGCCACATCAAGAAGTAAAGTACCATGAAACCACGCCAGGCTACAGTTTTCCAGTCCTAGACCAGCTGCAAGATATGCTGACAGGTGCCTCTGCTTTATTCAGTTATACACGTGTTGGATTTGAGCTATAAATAAGATCTAAGAGTTCCATTTCTTTATAAGCATTTTACAATACGCTTGCAGACAGCAGCGGTGCACTGAATTTCACTGTTGCTATACAAATAAGCCTCATGTCAGCTGCCAGCATGAAATGCATTGAAGTTTCAACTTACGTTGCTTGGGTAAAGCTTCTGCCAATCTCCTCAAGCTAGTCAGACTGTCAGCTCCAAGCTGATTTAAGATGCTAGGAAGCATTTCTGTCAGCTGCTTTGTCTCAGCATGGCCAGTGATAGTGAACGTGTTAGCAGCCAGAGATGCCTGAACTTTAGGGTTATTGAAGTGAATGACTGTTCCTTGGTTGGTAAACATGTTTACCTGCAAGAAAAAAATTCAGTATTTGAAGCAGCTTAGCAAGATTTTTCACTTTAACAGGAAATTGACATTCTTAAAGCTGAATGAAGACCTACTGATAACTTACAGACAAGTTTAGAATGTTACTTACCAGGAAGTTTATTTTGATACATTTTATATTTCTATATAGAAAAGTATTTTTTCCCCTTTGAAGCAATTACCTCTTCGATTCCAGAAATATTGTTGACTCCAAGTTTCTTCAAAGAAAACTGAAGTTTCTTGTCATCTGCTGTAGCTGTTCTGTGAACAACCTTCTTCTTTCTGCGGGCAGTACCCTTTGCAAAAGAAAAAAAGTTACAAATTAATACGTCAGTAGGTCTTCACAAACTCTAATCCTCAGGGTCATCAACTACTCTGCAGCCATCCAGAAATCAACTTACAGTTCTTCTGTGTCACAGTGCACACAACCCCACCCCTCCAACCGCACTGCAGCAGCCTTTCCCTTGCTATAAGGCAAGTTCTGGATGTCTGTAAGAAGCACGGTGTTTTAGGAAGCAATGCACATGAAAACATTTATTCCACAATTCTTATAGGGATCCTGCAGCTTCTTATAAAAGAAAAATTGCAAGTTTACCCTTATCTGTTACCATAGACATAAAACTGAAGAATGAGCACAGTTTTAGGGAATTTCTGAAGCTTATGAATTTTTCCTTAGATCATCTTTCTTACATTGTAGCCAAATTTTTATAACAGTCAGAGACCATAAAGTTATCAACACATCATTAACAAATGAATACAAGAAAACTCACAATACTCTATTTTTATTCAAAATAGACATCTCCTATCTTATGGACTTACACATAAGTATTTGAAGAACACTTATTTTCTCAAAATATGTTTTAAAAAAATACTTCTACATATTATTCCAGACCACCCTTGTTTAGAAAGCAAAAGCAACAAAGGTTAAGTTCCCCTACAGACACAGAGCTCTAGATTTCTCCAGGGAAATAACTGTCCTTATTAGGAGACATCTACAAAAAAGCAGAAAGTATCGTTCTGTAATTCCTTGCACAATCATAAGGCTTCAGTAAAATCTGACATAAATTGTCCAGGAATAGGTGAAACTAAGGTTCTTTTTGACAGGCTCTAACTACTAATCTAAGTCCTCCTACTCCAGTTGCCCATCTGCCACACGCTAGCAATAAGAGAATGTGTTGCTGCCCAGCTGTATGAATGGCTGCAATACCTTTTGAGTTAACTGGTAGAAGTTAGAAAACTGGCTGGACATGAACACCTCTAACATAATTCAGTTACAAACAACGAGGAATATTAATGACAAATTCACACAAAACTAACACTTGGAAGAAACATTTCAAAAGTTTAGTTATTTGTCTAGAAAGCTTGATTCCCTTCATTTCCTGCTGTCAGGTTAGAGCACACAGTGATTTGAAAACTACTAAAGTAATAGAAATAGCTTTATTTTAGTAGCTTAACTACCCAAGAAGTGAGCTACATAAGGTATACATGAAGTCTCTCTGGACAAAAGACCTCTCAAAAGGACCTTTCAAAAAATGATGTCTTGAATCAAAGGCTATGCAGGAACACATACCTCTTTTTTATCCATATTAAACACAGATATGAAGCTTCAATCAGAGTTTAATTTAAATGAACAGCTGCTGCTTTCATCTCCACAGATTTAAGCTTCTGAAGATTACATGTTTTTACTAACCAAATTCTATCCTGATCATGCTGAGACGTGCTGTTCACACCCCGGTACCTCTATATTAAAGAGGAGGGGGTATAGCAGGCCACCAATGGAATACTACAGACTTATCTGCCACTCCTCTAAAAATGTCTGAAGAAGAACCATGACATTTAGCTATAGGGATATTCTACACAAAATTCTTAAATTTCACGTGACAAAGTACTACAATAGCCCTCCATCTAAACATAATAGATAGCTCACCTACACATTAATATTTAGCTTATTTGTAAGATCTGCAGCCTGGCAACATCATGAAAATCTTCCAGCAGAGGCAATGTAACCTTTTCTCCCAGGGAGAAGTGACTTCTCCCTCTTTGCCTCCTCCACACTCATCTTGGCTTACATGGCGGCAGTGCCATGAAAAAAATCCCAGTAATAATTTCCAGTTACAGAACAAATCAAAAAAGTCAAGTTCAAGCATTCAAGTTATTTCACAGGCAAATTTTAAAACTTAATGACAGCATCACCAGCATATTCTAAGCTTTGCTTAATGGGTCTAAAGAACCTACATTGACCAGAGCACTGCAAGAGCTGTAATCTGAATGCATGTTCTTATATGACAACATTAAAAGCCTCTACCGTTAACACACACACAGGTAACATGCACACAATCATCAATATAATACAGCAATTCTCTGCTTAACTAGTAACCCATACGAAGAATACAGAAAATCACCAAGCCAGTTACTTACTACATTAGCCTTCATTTAAGGCTGCCTAAATCTCCAGTTAAAGGAAAAAAAAAAAAAAAATCAACACAGGAATGAAAGTTCCTGGAAACTCTATCAGGAAGTAGTTTGTATTCTAAAATATTGTGTGTACAGTTTGTCAGGTATAAAAAATATCACGAATTTTTGCCTGAAAACTGACACTGTAATTAAAATGTTTACTAGCACACAACTATAATCAATGCTTTGTTTTCAGATTATAAGTAATCAGATAGCTACATATATTCAGACGTTGTAACAAAAACGTCTTCTAGGCATATTACTCTGCTATTACAAGAGTACAACAAGTACAGAATTTCCAACTTTGTCCTAAAAGGGAAAAAAAAAAAAACCCAAAAAAACCCCAGCCACGGGGATCTTAAGGATTTGTGACAAGAGTTTAGAACATAACCCTCCATAATATGTTATGAAAACCGTACCTGAGCTCACTTGCTGTAAGGACTACTCACTTCAAACCCTACAAGCCTTCTAAAACAGCTCACACAAGAACACAGGCTGCAAGTCTGCTCTAATACATTATAACAAACCAAAACAGAAAACGCTGGAGGTTCGGCTAGTACATATTGCTTGTATTGCACTGACTCTATAGAGATCCGTGCAGCAGCACAGCCTACCCCGAGGACCGTCAAGCCAAGCTAAGAGTACTTAGGGCTGCTCCCCATCCCAGTTTTCAGGACCCCTCGTGTGTGTAGGACACGCAGTCCCCAGGGCAGGGAGGCGGCTCCTACCTTGCCACCGATGCGCACTTGGGCCTGCAGCTTGGCGAGTTTTTCTTGGTTCATGATTGTTTCTTTCATCTGTGGAAGCAATAAAAGCGCCCGTGGAAGGCGGGTCAGGCAGCACCCGGCGGCCAGCCCGGCACCAGGGCAGGTGGGCGCAAGGGGCTCCGCAGCCGCCCCTCACCGCACACCCCCCCCGGCCGGCCGGCCCCCAGCCCCACCACAGGGGCGGGACGGGGTCCGCTCGCGCGCAGCGCCGCTGAGGCGAGACTCCCCTCAGGCCCAGCCCGTAACCGCCCTCCCTCCCCCCAACTACCACCACCGCCCACCGATCTGCAGTCCTCGGCCATGCAACAACCTCCTCCCGGCACCCCCCGCCGTCTCCTCTGTACCTTCCCGGGACAGAAGCGGCGACACCGGAGCGGGGGAAAAAAGGCGAGAGCCGCGGGCGGGTGCTGGGACCGGTCACAGCACGCGGAGGAGAGCGAGATGGCGGCCGGAAGGAAGGCACAGCGGGCTGCACTGCGCACGCGCGGCAGCCCAGACGGCAGGGGGCGCCCCTCCACAGCCCGCGGGGCGGAGCCTCCTGGGGGGGGGGCGGGGCGGGGCGCCGCGGGGGGGGCGCGGGAGGCGGGGCCGGCCCATCGGTGCGGCCGGGCCCGTGTGAGGGGCGGGCTGCGGCCGGGGCGGGCTGAGGCCGGGCCGGTGTGAGGGGCGGGCTGCGGCCGGGGCGGGCTGCGGCCGGGCCGGTGTGAGGGGCGGGCTGCGGCTGGGGCGGGCTGCGGCCCCGCCGGGCTCGGCCGTCTGCGCCGTGCGGCGCGTCTGCCCTTTTTTCTTCTCCCCCACCGCTGCCGGCGCTCCCTGCCACGGGCGGGTCCATTCCCGGTCTGGCATTATCTGTTTAATTTTTTTTTCTTCCTAGAAAAAACATAAGCGTTGTGTTGTATTTCTTGCTGGTGTAACGTAAACCTCCTCCCCGTGTCCGTCATTTTCCTTCTCCCAGCTCCGCCTCCCTCCCCGCGGTCCGTCCGGCCGTACCGTCGCTTTTCAGGTGGAGCTCTTCGCCCCGCTGCCCTGTCAAACCCAAACCGCCGAGACTTCTTCCGTCCGGTCCGCCGCCACCGCCCATGTGCCAGTCCTTGTCTCCTTTTACTTTCCTTCCACCTCGGGGCCGTTTTTTCATTTGGCTTTGGGTGCTCTTTTACATTACCAGGCACCCGCTGCTGCCCTTGAGTGTTCGTAAACCCTGCTCCTCCGCTCCAGTTCCTCAGGGCAGAGATCGTTCACAGTCTACAGTTTTGGTCCTCCACAGGTCTGCTGTTGCATTTCCATTTGCTCTCTCTGAGGAGTCCGGTGGGACTAATCTCATGGTTACCGGGAACTCGCACGTCTGGCTCCGACAACCGTTCTCACCATGCAGAAAGCTAAGCAGGCTTTGCAGGGCCTGGACCTGTGCTGCACAGCGGGGAGCAGAAGCAGATTTATGGGGGAAGAAGCCTGGCGTTCCCATCAGTGCTACATGTGCTCACCGAGTGATGCAAGAAGGGAGGAGAAGCCATGTTGCCCTGTGGTCCTGCCCCGATCGCCACCGCGACCAAACCCAATGGGCCTCCTGGTATCGGTAGAAGTACTACTGACCTTGCAGTCCTATCCTGTATTTTAATGCCTTTTAAACCGGTTCTTCTCCGGAATATCCTCAATAAACTGTTCCCTTTGTTCTTCTTTCTGTAAGACTATGTTAATAATTTATCCTTCTTTATTGATTAATGTTAAGACTCCCATGTTAGTAATTTCCAGAGCCAAGGCTTTGCCAAGGCTGTGCTTTTCATGTGTGTGTAAATTTTATTTGCTCTTATGGTATCTCACTGGAACTGAGTGTTAATTTGTACAGAAGGTTTTGACCACTGTTAAAATTGAGACTTTTTTAAATAGTGACAATTAATGACAAACCCAAAATTACTCCATCTGGTGGTGATAGAAGGTCTCAGGGAGGTAGTGTATCAAAAGGTGCTGCCGAAGAGCAACCTGTGCCTCCCAGCCAACTAACATCACAGCCGAAAATTAGGGGATGATCAAACAGCTATAAAGGATGGTGGCAGGACCTGCAGAAATTTGGTCCAGCACATCTGTAAAATTGGAACGGTGAATCAGTTTTCTCAGAAAAGAAGGGGGGTGGGGGTCGTGCAGCTCATATTACTTTATCTGAACTAGCAAACCCAGTATCTAATTCAGAAGGAAAGAAACAAAACAGATTCAAGGGAAGGGGGGATCTGGAGAGGCATTTGGGGAAGGCAGAGTTTTTTCTGAACTAAAAAGAAAGCTTATAAATTTATTGCAAGATGAAATTGGCAATGTACCTGTAGCAAAAGGGAATAGAGCCAAGATGGGGGGGGGGGGGGGGGGGATGACCCACAGCCAAAAAAAACCCACAACGGAATCACTGTGGGCTATTGAAAGTAAAAGCAATAAATACTTCAGCTTCAGATTTATCACAGTCTGACATCAATATATAAGAGAGATTTCAGAATTACTAGGCCAACTGATGATTACAAACATGCAAAATGTTTTAATAGGCTGAAATACTGAAGTGAAAAATTAGTCACAGAAAGATTATTCCAAGATAGAAGCTGTAGAAAGTGCCATCCTAGCTGTCAAGCTAGGATTAACTGGGCTGGAGGTATGATTTCATATTCCCTCATGTGAGATATTGGAGACAAATTATGCTGACAACCACATCACTGAGTTGTATCAGGAATCAACTGAAGCAGTTCAAGAACTGCAGTTCAAGGGACTCTGTAAGATTTGGTTACATCTCCTGGATCAAACAGCAGACCTTCAAAAAAACAAACTCTTTGCATCAGAGAAAAAGTATTTTAGACTGCTAAAATAGTATTGGCTTGTTTTCTCCAGTCATTTTGTGTAATTGCATAATGGGAAACATAAACCTAAACCTGGATTTCTTTGTAGCTGAAGAACTTCTGTTAAGAAATGAAACAGATCCAAAGCCTGTAGCACTGAAACTGAAATGGAGCCTGAGCTCAGTAAGCATCTTTTCAGTTCTGAAAAAGGGTGAAAATTCAGATCTCAAAACCATCAGAGATTATACATTGCTAAAGCAAAGTTCATTTGCTGCACAGAAGCAGCATAGGAGTGGAAAAAAGACCATTAAAGTGATTACTAGGGAAAAGTTTCTCCTAAATTACGTGGAAGTTTAATGGCAGAAGAATGACAACATTTGCTGTCAAAATGCCAGTGGAAAAGCTCTCCTGAAAGACGTGGCCAGTGCTGCGTAAGTAATAACAGGGTATGTTGAGAAGAGATGTTAAGTTAATATCGTATTCAGGAAATGAATCACAGGTCATAAACATAAATGATCAGGCTAAAGTGAAGTAATATTTGTCCTGATTGCCAGTGACCACGAAGAAACCATATTCAATGTATTTTCAGGCAGTGAAGGAAATCTGTCTGATACTCAAAATCTCATTAGGAAATATTTGTTTGAAAGAGTGGCATATTCAGCACTCAAGAAAGCACAAGTGTATGGCACATCAGCAGGGCACCACAGGGAATGATAATGTTATCATTCCTAAAGTAGATGCTCTAGGACATAAGGGGAAAAGCACTAAGTTATTTGGAAAAATATGCATATATGTTAGTCATTTAATGGAAGAAAGTAGCGGCATTATGGGGTACAGGAGCTAAAGTGTTGTGAGAGATATGAATGGAAAAGAAACCACCTCCGAAAGTCTAGACATAAGACTCACTGAAGAATTCTTAACTTTTTAAGAAGTATTAAATATATAAACATTGAATGGGAGCTCAGGAAGTTTGAACTTAAGTGCAGTGCTGTTTTCATCTCATATATTAGTTTTCTACCACGTGCCAGTGAGTTATATGGAGTAAACTCAGCAACCCAAAATACCTGGGCTTTAAGCCACATCACAAACCTTTCATGAGCTGTGGGATGCCTCTCTCTGTTTATAACACCCCACAGAGGCCAACTAGAGAGTAGTCGGAGAAGTGCTACTTGAAGAATCCCCTGCCTTCACTGAGCATGGTTCAAACCGGCTTTGCCAAATACTTGGGAGTTCGTGTTAATCAGACTAGTAAAGCCTCAACTAGAAAGGCTTTCATGTTAGTTTTAGTTAACAATGAAGATCATAGAATCGTAGAATTAAAGATCATCTAGTTCCAACCCCCCTGCCACGGGCAGGGACACCCTCCACTAGACCAGGTTGCCCAAAGACCCATCCTACCTGGCCTTGAACACTTCCAGGGATGGGGCATCCACAGCTTCTCTGGGCAACCTGTGCCAGTGCCTCACCACCTTCACAGTGAAGAATTTCTTCCTAACAATCTAAATTTATGCTCTTTCAGATTAAAGCAATTACCATCACTACCTGCCGTTGTAAACAGTCCCTCTCCAGCTTTCCTGTAGACCCCCTTTAGGTACTGGAAGGCTTCTATATGGTGTCCACGGAGCCTTCTCCTGGCTGCACAACCTTGACTCTCTCAACCTGTCTTCATAAGAGAGGTGCTCCACCCCTCTCATCATCTTCATGGCCCTCCTGTGGACTCGCTCCAACAGCTCCATCTCCTTCTTATGTTGGGAACCCCAGAAGTGGGTGCAGTACCCCAGGTGGAGTCTCATGAGAACAAAGTAGATGGTGGAGAATCACCTCCCTTGACCTGCTGGTCACACTTCTTTTAATGCAGCCCAGGACACGGTTGGCTTTCTGGGCTGTGAGCACACACTGCCGGCTCATGTTGAGCTTCTCATCAACAAACACCCCCAAGTCCTTCTCCTCAGGGCTGCTCTAAATCTATTCTCCACCCAGCCTGTATTTGTTCTTGGGATTGCCCCAACCCATGTGCAGGACCTTGCTAGAGAATAGGTGAAAGTCATAAGTCAGCACATTCCTCACTGGCTGTGTGTGAAAAAGATAGTACCTTCAATGTACACACGGATATCAGACTCAAACACAGGATTATTCCTGTAGGTGTCCTATACACATAATTCAAGAGAACTTGATCATTTAATCCATGATCACAGAAATGTTTTGACCCCTGCTAAGACAGTTACAAGTCAGAAACATTGTCAAGACATGACCCAAAGTCAGCATAGTTCCACACAAGGATGGCAATTTAGCCCAGGATGAAGTAGGACTAAATTTGCCCCACTTTAGCTGTGTAGCTGTCACTGTGCCACATTTCACTGATGTCTTGGCAGCTATGGAGGTATGATTCATTCTGGATTTTGCCTTTGGCTTTTGGGGCCTCCTGGTCCAGCTTGGTGCTTGGCAGGAGATAAGTGGTGAGCTCGGGTGGCCAGAGGTGGGGAGGCTGGACAGGGTGAGGGCCTTCCTCCTTCTGCAGAAGCTAGTTGTTATTTCTGCTCAAGCCCTGGCAGGAACCCACCACCCACTTAGTTTTAGATTGAAAAAAATCAATCATCTTCTCTATCTTTGATCACAGTATAGCTTATCCCCAAGGATTTCAAAGTGAACGAAGAGCATACCTGCCAATATTCACTGCATTTATGAATGGGTTCATACTCCTTCGGGGCTTACTTGCATCGCTACAGAATTAAATGGAAAATATCTCGAATATCTGAGACATTAATTACGGTATCTCCCTCCTAATTTGCCAGAGTTTGAAGAATTCAGGGCTTATGTGTTAGAAAGGTTTCAAAAGTCAGTGGAGTCATGAAATCGAATGTAACTTAAACAAACATGATTTGTTCATGTGATGAGTACCCTGCTGTATCAACTCTGATGGCCAGTGCTCCATTTTGAAAATCAGATATCCCTCTATTCCCACTAGCATCAGGAATTGACACTGGCTTAAAAGAGTAGAAATAATAAGTTGAAATGAAAACCGAAAAAGCAAATTTAGGCATCTCGTGCTTTTCTGGAGGATTAGTACAATAATAATCAGCCTGACCTGCACAAGAAAAGGTGGAGAAGATGGCAAGGATTGTCGAGGATACAGAACTACTTCCATGGTAATCCAGTGATTCTGAAGCAGAACCCCTCTGCCTAAAAATAGCTGACCAATGAAAAAAAAAAGTGATAAAATGTAGAAAGTGATGAACATCAGGGAGAGGGTGGCTAACAACAGTTGTTGCTTGCCTCTTCTAGCACAAAAATGAGAGTCCATCAGATTAAATGAGCAGATGACTGGCTTAAAGCAAACAAAAAGAGATGCTTCACACCATGTGTGGTTAGAGCTGGGGAACATTTCACCACAGAACATGTTCAGTGGTGTAAATGTACATGATTTTAAAAAGCGACTGGGCAAATTCGCAGAACAAATTCCTTCACAGGCTATTAAATTCAGATGTTATCTCTAGCTTAAAAAAACCCTGAAACCTAGATTTCTGGTAGCTAGGAATCAATTTTACACACTTGTCCTATTCCTATATTCTTCCCTAAACATCTGGCATCAGCTGATGTTGAAGTCAGCTTATGCTGCTAGATGGATCTTGGTCTACCCTGGTATAAACTCTCCTTGTGTTCTGTTAGATGAGAAGTGCAGAAGGGTCCTGAGAACATTTAACCACATTTTACAGAAATTAAAGGCCCAAAATGGCCTTAAAAGAAGTGACTTTCACCTGTCACAGCAAATGTATCTGCCCTGTAAGAATTACAGAACAAAGGCGGAAAAGAAGAAAAAAAAAGAGAGAAAAAAATTAACCATGAACTTGCTCAAGAAGAAAAAAACCAGTTTGACAACAGGGGGGAGGAGTAGGGTTATCTTCAATGGTGACAAACTCAAAGCCCCAGATTTTTCTCCAGCTTTTCAGGTGGCTGCCACCCTTCACCAATGCATTGGGTTTTGGCCTGGTCACAGAGACACTTTGTAATCACAGCCTCTGCAGAAGGCTTAAGGGAAGTGTTACCTTTCCCCAAAACTACATGACAAGGAAAGAGGGGGATAAACCCCCCCAAAAAAGTGGAGCTAAAATGGTGGTCACTGTGATACTGGGCAATGGAGACCACAGCTATCGCTGCAATGATCCCTGTCCGGACACTACCATCCTGTTGCAAGGTCAGTGCTGGAGGATTTATTCTTTCCATGACACAAGCAGCTCAGAATCCAGTCCAATCTTTGGCCCAGGGAACTGCCTTGACGAAAAGTGTAAATTATTCAAGAAATGGTTTTATTTCAATAACAGAAAGTCCAGTTCTGCAGGTAAGACTTGGATCTGGGTGTGGAGATGTACGAGGCCATGCCAAAAGAAGTGCAGCCTTTGGTGTTGGAGTCTTGCAAGGTGCAGCAGGCCCAGGGAAGGCTCTTTGGCTCCAGGATGTGTAGCTGGTGGCTACCAGGCTCTACCGCACTTTCCACAGGCTGCACCTAGCCATACACTCAACAAATCACCCAGAGGTGCACACTATCACCAAGCAACTGACCCATGTGGAGTTGGAGAAGGCTGTGGCATCTGTCTGCACAGTCAGGGTCAGCTCTGGAAAACCCAGAGCACCTCAGCCAGCGTGCCAGTGTGGCCACTTGGAAGTGCCCTAAATGCTGCCAGGGTGCTCTTTGATTTTGAATAAAGGGCCAGGGAAGGTCTGTAGGCTCATCTGTCCCCTGTCCCAACATGGGGTCCTGGGTGCCCTGATGGGGCACAGGCTCCTCAGTTATAGAAGGGTGTGTGGCCTGGGGTGCTGTGGTGGTCCTAAGGGACACTGTCCCCTGAAACAAGGGAGACATCAAGGGAAAGTGATGGTCCACCCAATCTGGCTCCGGCCCAGTGACCCTGGACACATCATCTGAGCAAGGATCCCTGGTCCAGCCACCTCCAGCAGCAGAGAGCTGCCAAAATACTCATCCCTTTCTCAGGTTTGTATCTGAGCGACAACGCTGGGGGGGGGGAAGCTCCTGTCCTTGCTGCCCCGCAGGAGGTGTGAACACCAGGGGCCCAGCCTTGCTGCTGGGGAGAAGCATGCATTTGGGTGAAGAGCAGGAGCCACCTGGACTGCTTGTGTGGATTACCAGAGTGCTTTGATCCCATGCATGCACCACGCTGATAAAATGTGGGGTGTTCTGTATACACATGCAGGAATTGTATGTATAACATATGATTAAAATTTATAATGAATATTAATAAGGACAAGCAATTAAAAAAACCCACCAGCCAACCTAACCTGTGTGCCTCTACTTCGTATCTCGCTTCTGTGCGACTGTGGTTTCAGGTGCATGTTATTTTACATCATTCACAACCAGCAGGAAACCACAGAAGACAGCCCCCGAGGTCGTGGGCCCGAGGTGGCCGTTTCGTGGGGTGGGTGTGTGCCCCAAGAAGGAGGCAGCCCTGCTGCCTCAAGGAGGACTGTGGTGCGGCAGAGCACCGAGGAGGGAGTGGGAAGGTGGTCGGGGAAGTTCCAACCTGTCCACGTAGGGGGGTTTCTCAGGTCCCCCCCAAAACGCTGCTTTTCCTTACCGTCTCGGGGTCTCCCTTCCCGGGGGCTGCTTTGGTCAGAGGGCCACTCCGGGCACACGGCGTCCCGGAGCCGGCCGACCCGCCTCCATCCGGCGCTCCTTGCCGGTAGATGGCATCCCCCGTCCGCGCAGAGCAGCGCCGGGAGCGGAGCGGAACAGCGCGGAGCGGAGCCGGCCGCGGGACGGGGGACAGGGCAAACCTCGCGGCCCCGAGGGCGGCGGGGTCCTCCCTGGGGAAACGCCGCTCATGGCTGTGCCGCTGCCGCTTGCCTTCCTTTCTTCCTTCCTTTCTTTCCTGCCCTTTTGAGAAAGCACCTGCTGGGTTGGGACGGGAGCGAGCGGAAGATGGACAAAGACAAGTCGCGATCTCTAGGGGCTGCAATAACGACAGGTCCTAATTGTCCGCACTGGGGGCTGGCTCAGCCAGCAAGCCCCTCGACCCCCCGCTCCGCGACAGACGAGGGCTTGTAGTATTGTCCAAGTCTGCCAGGGGGGTCCCCAGCCACCCCCGACCCCCCCTGAGGCCACCCTGGCCGGCCACGTCCAGGAGAACCCGCACTCGGGGTCCTCCCGGCACGCCGGGTCCGCGATTCTCCGGGGGACCCGGTGCTGCCGAAGAGCCGCCGCTGTCACACGCTCCGTGAAACACGGTTGCGTCCTGCCGTGGGTGTTAGTAGGATATCGCGGGCAGATCCGGATCTTCTGGTTCTACTTTGTTGCTACAGAGGTTCTTCCCCAAAAATTTTTAAACTCCACCGTTCTTCCTATTTAAGAGCGTGGGTTTTGGGTTGTTTTTGGGTTTTTTTTAGGATGGTTTTAAACGTTCAGGCACATCAGAAAGTAGCAGGAGAAGAGCAAGAATAAAAAGAACAAAAAGGGAGTAAAAAAGAAAAATACTAACTCTGTGTAAAGACGAGAAACGTCTTGGAGAGGAAAAGTCCTCTTTCTCCTTTCCTTGCAGTAATTTGTCCTAGGACCACAAAACTAATTCAAAGAGGCATTTTACTTCCTCTGAACTGTAAATCTCGAATGAAATTATCAGTCTTTCTACAGGAAAAAAATAGTGGTCAATTACTGGGTTTGGGGGTTCTTTTTTCTTCTTTTTTTTTTTTTTTTTTCCTTTCTCTTTTGTAATTTTTGGTGGCATTCTCCTGCAGGCGCCTTAGTAGTGAACAAAATGTAAATAGGATTATTTGGAAATAGTAGAAAGGATTACGTTGTAAATCCATGGAACTGGGTTTGAAACAGGGTAGCTTGTAGCTTTGGATTAGGACGATATATCGAAAACGCATTTCAAGAAAATGGTGTGTGTGAGTTGTTTGAGAAGAGAGATTTGAGCAGGAAGGACACTAGCCATTAGTTCGCCCTTCTCACGATGATTTCTACCGGAGCACGAAATGCTCTCCTAGTCCTCCCATCCCAATCGGATCCTGATAGTGGGTTACCCTGCCAGAACTGGGAGTGATAGGAATTTTCAAGGCTTTTCAAGACCATGGTGATTGCATTTATGTCCAAGTTTGGGGTTTTTTTCCCCTGTCAGCCCACGCATAAAGGGAGTCCCCGCTCTTCTGCTGTCCTCGCATGTATCACCTGAAACTGGGAACGATGGGACTTAATTTAGAAGCAAGCCTTTGTACCGCTTTCTCGGGGGTAGTGCTCGTAGAGTTAGAGCAGAATTCCCATTTTAAAGACCGGTGAATTGTTTTTCTTTGCATGCGAAAGAGGTAATGCTAATTCTCTGTGTTTCCCATAACAGAGGGAGCTGCCTCTCTCCCGCTAAAAACAATAGCCCTACAAATAAACTGTGAGAATAGGGGTGTGCTTTGGAGGCTGTTCTTTGAGAACTTGCGAGGTCGACATCGAGAGATATTTAATTCTTAAATGAATTAAACTCTGGAGGGGGAAGAGAAAGGAGAGGAGAGAGAAGTCTCTAAACCTTCCCGCGGACAGAAGTCTGAAGTTTATTAACTCACCACCTCCCTCTCCGGCCTGATTTTTTTTTTTTTTTCCCCCCTCCTTCCCACGAGAAGCAGGACGCCGTCCCTGCCCTGGGAGGGCAGCCCAGGAAGACGCGGAGCTCCCGGCACCCTCCGGACGGCTCCTGGGAAGATGCTCCAGCACTTCGGGACAAACTTGCACTTCCCCCCCCCCCCCCCCCCCCCAACCCCCCCTCCCGGGTGGAGGTGTGTCTTTATTTCCCCACTTTTCCACTAAAGACGGCCACGGTCTCCCCGCAGCCCCCCCAGAGCCCCTCCTGGCGGGGCGAAGGCGAGGGGCTGGGGCGCGCAGCGAGGCGCCCCGCGTTGGGGGGGAGACACGGCGCCGCCCGGGGCCGCCGCTCGCCCCGCCGCACTCTGACGCTGGGAGCCATGTGATGGCCCCCTCGCTATAAGGCGGGGAGGAAGGCCGCCCTCTCCGGGACTCGGCCCCAGCCTTTTCACCGTCCTTCCGAAGGCCCGGCAAGCCGCCCCCTCCGCCCTCCCTCCTCGCCAGCCTCCTCCCCTCTCCTCCTCTCAGGACTAGGCGCGCTCCCTCCTGCCCCGCATCCATTAATGTCTGGGGGCTGAGGTGAGGAGAAAGAAGGGGGAACCGACTTCCAGGCGCGGAGGCACAGTCCCCCCGCCCCCAAGCCCCGACTCCAACCAAACAAAAAAACCAAAAGACCCCAAAAAAGGGGGAGGGGGGGGAAAGAGAGAGAAATCCAAAAAGCAGCAAAAAATACCCCGAAAGAAATCCTTAACCCGCCGCCGCCTCCGAGAGGGCGGCGGGATCGCTCCCGCGGCGGCGACGGCGCTGGGGGCCGGCGCGACTCGGAGCGGCCCGCCTGCCCGCGGCGGCGGCGGCGGGGCGGCTCTCCGCGGAGCGGCGCGGGGGCCTGGCGGCGGCGGGGAGGGCGCCCGCCCGCCCGCCGCGCCGCGCCGGCCGCCGCCGATGCGCTGCCCCGCCGCCGCGCCATGACCCTGAGCTCGGAGATGTCCGAGGCGTCGGCGCTGGCTGAGGAGACCGACATCGATGTGGTGGGCGAGGAGGACGAGGAGGAGGACGACGAGGAACCGCAGCCCCGCCGCCGCCGCCGCTCCTACGCCGAGGACGAAGAGGAGGAGGAGGAAGAGGACGAAGAGGATGTGGGCGACCTCCACGACGACACCCTGCTGCCGCGGTCGCCCGTGCGCGGCGGAGGCGGCGGCGGGGCGGGCGGTGGGGACGGTGCCGGCGGCTCTCGGCCCCCCTCGCGGGGCGGCCCGCAGAAGGCGGCGGCGGGCGGCGGCGGGGCGGGCGGCGGCGGCGGCGGCGGCAGCGGGGCGGGCGGCGGCGGCAAGAACAGCCTGGTGAAGCCTCCCTACTCCTACATCGCCCTCATCACCATGGCCATCCTGCAGAGCCCTAAGAAGCGGCTGACGCTGAGCGAGATCTGCGAGTTCATCAGCGGGCGCTTCCCCTACTACCGGGAGAAGTTCCCCGCCTGGCAGAACAGCATCCGCCACAACCTCTCCCTCAACGACTGCTTCGTCAAGATCCCCCGGGAGCCCGGTAACCCGGGCAAGGGCAACTACTGGACGCTGGACCCCGAGTCCGCCGACATGTTCGACAACGGGAGCTTCCTGCGCCGCCGAAAGCGCTTCAAGCGGCAGCAGCTCCCGGCGCCCGAGCTGCTGCTGCGCGCCGTGGACCCCGCCGCCTTCCTCCCGCAGCCCCCGCCCCAGCCCCCGCAGCAGCCGCCCTGCGCCTACGGACCCTACGGCTGCGGCTACGGCCTCCAGCTCCAGCCCTACCACCCCCACTCCGCCCTCTTCGCCTTCCACCACCCCTCCCCGGCGTCCCGCCAGCCCCCCGCCGCCCCCGGCAGCGCCCCCGGCGCGGCGCTGCCCCCCGCCGCCGCCGCCGCGCCGCCGGGCCCCTTGCTGCCGGCGGCGGAGCTGGCACGGACGCCCTTCGGCTACGCGCACCCGCTGGGCCCCGCGCTGGCGGCCTCGCTGCACGCCGCCAAGCCCGGCAGTGGCGCGGCGCTGGCCCGTTCGCCCTTCTCCATCGAGAGCATCATCGGGGGGGGGCCCGGCCCCGGCCCGGGGAGCAGCTGCGCCTCGCAGTCGGCCGCGGCGCCGGGGCTGGCCCGCTCGCTGGGGAGCGCCGGGGGCGGCCTGGCCCCCGCCGCCGCCCTGCCCGCCGCCCCCGGCTTCGCGGCCCGGATCTCTAACTGTTAAGGGTTTGGGAGTCTTTCCGAAGGTAGGACGGCGCCCGGAGGGGCTGTGGGCTTTGCACGGGGATTGCGCGGTGGGTCTCGGGGAGCGTCCGCCGTAGCCGGTGGGCCGCTCGGGACCACTATTTACGCAAAGCCAGGTCTAGATCCCGCACGGGCAGACTGTCACGCTAATGGAAAGTTACTCG
This sequence comes from Balearica regulorum gibbericeps, assembly GCF_011004875.1. Classification (NCBI taxonomy): domain Eukaryota; kingdom Metazoa; phylum Chordata; class Aves; order Gruiformes; family Gruidae; genus Balearica; species Balearica regulorum. The sequence continues at coordinate 58,896,898 of NC_046220.1, read as the reverse complement.
TTACTCCTTAAAAACTAAAAAAAAAAAAAAAAAAAAAAAATAATAAATGGTGATAAATAACGTCTCTAAACCGTTAAAGTTCAGAGATTCTCAGGTCTAGCAGCTTGAAAACAGTAATGTACAGGAGAAAAAAAAAAAAGGCTTGAGGGAGGACAGCAAAGCAATACTTTTTTCATTTTAGTACACTTGTCTCATGTACTTTTATAAAGAAAAGAAAAGATTAACATGTTTACACAGAAGAAAGTCAAGATTATCATTTCTTATTTTAACCTGTGTTTTGTATTATAATAGACTTACGGAGTTTTTTATTTTGTACTTTATGCTTGTTCTTTACAAGGAGTATTGTTAAAATTACTGGCAAGTATTATTGTATCATTTTAATGTAAAATTTTTACACATTTTCAAAAATAAAATTTTTAATTTTCAAAAAAAAAAAAAAAAATCAAGACCAAAGGAGCCTAGCCAAACAATTGGCTTCGGACCCTTCCCTCCTTAATACTTCTCCCTTCTTTGGGACATGCATATTTTTTTCTTCGGGATTAATAGCACAATAGCCAAGGGATTTTACAGCTTGAAATTTGTTATGTCTGGATTTGACCGCGAAGAAGAAGATCAGAATATGATCTTTGCAGTCAAACCATTGTTAACTCTAGCAGAGAATGAAAGATGGAAAAAAAAAAATAGGAGCAAGGACAAAAGAGGGAATAAATAGAAATAGGTCTCTCTCGCGGGAATAAAGCCCAGCTCTGTAAGGCACCAATCAGGGGATTGATTAAAAAGCCGGTTTTAAACTATTTTTGTACTTTTGGGTGTGTTCTAAATCACAACTGCATCACAGTTTGGTTTCCAAGAGGCCCAAAGGAAAATACTACTTAAGGGGCACATACTGAACTACAGAGAGATTTGTCCTAGACTCTTATGTTTCTGTGATGATAATAGGGACATGTGTTTCTACTTTTCAATACATATAATATAAAACGAGCATTGGAATATCCTCGTGTGACGAGCTGATTAAGTGCACGAGCTATTGAAGTAAGGATATGTAAGTGTACGGAAAAAACCGCGAAAGCAGCTTTTCTGATTCTGAACTTTCGTCTTAAGCCGCATAAGGTCGATAGGTATCTATTTCATAGACTAAAATTACTTTTTTAACAAAAAAGCCAGCCTCAAATATTCGGAGCTTAGGTATGAAAAGCGAATCGCGGGTTTTAAGAGTAGGTGTGTGGTTGCTTGTCATGGAGTAGGAACACGCGTTTTTCAAAAGAGTGAGGCGCTTTTCAAGTACAACTGTATATATGACAGTTTAGTAGATACATTATGTGAATTTTTGTAAAAAAAAAAAAAAAAAGGAAAAAAAAAGAGGGGTGCCTTTTAGTGCTTTTTAGAGTGAGGAGGGGAAGTTTGTATGGTGACATGATTTTACGTACCGAAGTACCTCGTTGCCTTGCTTTTAAGTATTTTCGTGGATAGAAAAATGATGCTTTTCTGTTTTGTTTGTAGCAATGCAGAGTTAAATTAATGGTTTTCAGTAATTGGAAAGACTGGACGTCGGATCTCTGCTGGGCTCCATTTGCAGTCTGCAGCTGGAGGGCCTCTTTGGGTGTCCCTTAGAGGACGAGGAAGTAGAGTCCCGTTTAGCTTCTACAACTAAAGGGAAAAGACCCAGAGGCACCGCGTACGTACCCTTCGGGGAGAGCGCATCCTTTTCGCGACGGACCGATTAACTCGCTTTCCCCGGGCCCGACCGGGGGGGAATGCGCCGGTCCGCCGCGCCGATCCAGCGCGGAGTACCGAGCTGGGCTTAGTCGTCCCTCGGAGATGCGGCTAAAATCAAGCAGGGAAAGGTTTTGCGAGGGAGAAGGCGGCTGCAGCCGTGAGCGCGGCCGAACCGGACGCTCCGCGGCGGGATGCTGCTTGCGATCGGTCCGGCTTCTGGCTGCTCGAGCAGCGGCCCGGGCGAGAGGCCATGCGGGTCTTTGCTCTGTGCTGTTAGATGGGAAGAGCAGGTTCCGGCGACCCGCTATTTGTTTCTCTTGGCTTCTCCGCAACAAACCGCGGGGGCCCCGGCGACCTCCCCTGATCGGAGGCCGGCCCGGCCCCGCGGGCGGCGAGGTCCGAGGGTGCCCGCCGCCCTTCCCTCGGGTGTCTTCAGAGGAAAGCCGTGCTTAGCGATGTATGGCAAGCATACTGCTCGGCCACTTGTTCCTTTCACGCTTTATGCCGGTCGTCTGCATCCTGTGCGGACAGGGCCTTCACCTGCGAGTTGGTAGGGAAGCTGGCAGGAGCAAATAGCAATACGTGTTGTAGCTTTATTATTTACTTTTAAAGCGCTGAGGAAAGGGGTCGGGGAAGGGGGTCTGTGGTGCCGGGGGAAGACTTCTTCGCTTATTTGCTCCGAGTTCTAGGGAAAGCCGTCCGGCCTCGGCCCCGGGGCGCGGCCGTCCCGGTTTCCCGCGCCGCTGCGCGGTGGTTCGCGGCGCCGGAGCAGGTGCCCCCAGAAAAGGCGCCGGCCCCGCAGCTCTTTGATGGGGTCGCAGCACCGCCGGGCCGCAGCGCCCCATTCGCATGCAAATGCCCCGCCGTGCCCCCCCCCCCCCCGCCGCTTCCCCGCGGCTTTCAAGGCGAACAGAGGGGACGTGTAGTCCTCACGGGGACGGAGCCCGGACGAACAATTCCTCCAAAATAGGCTGGGCCCTAATAAACAAGCTGGTGGGACAAACAGGATGGTGTCGCCTCCTCCTCCTGCCAGCTACAAAGTGTGGATTCATTAACCCGTCTCCTTTTCTCATCATATCCCCGTAGGGTTGAGAGACGAATTACTGGAGCTGAATTGGGAGGGGATTGCTCTATATGGGGGCTAATGTTTCAATCAGTTCCTCCAGAAGGACCACACAAAAAGAAACTTTTTAGTTTATGGTGCTATTATGCAGAGTTTTAATCTAGGGATAGATTTAGCCAAATGTTATCTATTGGGAATTTAATGAAGCCCTTATGTATTCAATCGCTTTTTATGCCACACACAGTGTCTCTATCCAGAAACGTTTCCTTCCACATATTTCTTTGTTTCTGTCGGGTGATTTATATATTTTAATTAGTTTTTTAAAAATTATTTCTTTTCAAGCATCTTGTATAACGTTTCTCTCAAGCAGGACTGTGTTAGGTCCCTTCCCACATCCCCCATAAAAGAAGTTTCTCCTTCCCTCCCCCGTTTCTAAGCTGATTAGTTTGCACGTCCGCACACTGCGCCCTTCCCGCCGTAGTGGTCCCCCCGCCTTGCGCTGAGGGTCCCGACATCGCGCCCGCTCTGCCGGCACCGGCGTGGGCTGCGGTGGGCAGCTCAGCCCAGGGGCCCGGCCGAGCCCCAGGGGTCCTGTGCGCGGCTCCCCGGCCTCGATGCTGGTCTCCCAAACCTTCCCCATCCGCAGCTCCTTCGGGCCATACATTCGCTCCCGATCATTTTTCTGGTGCAGCGAGAGGCACCCCTGGGGGCAGCGGGGTGTCGGTTGGTGCACCCCCGTGTCCTTACAGTCTGGTTTCAAGTACCCAGGGCCAGCCCCGTCCCCGAGTCCGGAGGGTGAAAGGGTGGGCGATGGCCTCACCTGCTCTCAGCTGCTCCTTTTCTTGCAGCGTTGGTGGCGAGGGCAGAGCGCACGGTCGCCCCCGCCGAGACTGAGGCCTACGCGACGAATCTGTCGGAAAGTGGGTCTGGTTTAATAGTCCCTTGGCACGGCCCGGAGGCTCCGCTCCGTATGTAATACTTTCCCTCATTACTTACAGTAAGTACTTCAGTAGTCTCTGATAATATTGTATTTGACAGAAATAATGGAAAATATGATCGTGGCCAAACGCTCCCTGCGCTGGGACTTGCTAACCAAAGCAGATCCGTTTTTCAGCTTGTTACCAGCGTATCACCCATCCGCAGCGAAGTTTCGCCTGCTCCCCCTTCGGTGCGGTGCGGGCCACACACACCGGCGGGACCCGGGGACCGGAGGGGACCGGCCGCCGTGTGCCCGCAGCCGGGCGCCTCCCGAGCAGGTAGGTGTCCGCTCGCCCTCCGCCGCCCCTCACCCGCACGCCCCCGGTGACCTGCCGCAGGTGACTGCAGGGCTTCTCTGCCCTTCTCCGTAAGTCCTTTCCCACCCGCAACTCCCACCGTGAGAGCCACGTCGAGCAGCCGCCGTGGGCTCTCCGCTCGCTGCCGCTTACTGCGCTGCAAAGCACGACTGAGATGAGGAGGAAAGATTCGTGTATAAGTGTGTGTATGTACGCGTGTGCAGGAAAATGGCACTCCCGACGGTAACGAGCTGCTTTCGGATCCATGCTGCGGCAGCAAACGCTCCCGTTGCCTTTCTGCGCAGATGGGTGCCCATCGATTTAGGGGGAGGCGGAGACCTTCAGGCGAGCCCTAAATCCGTAAACCCCTTGTTCCCGTTTTTCTCTTGCAGAAGACCGCCGTCCCCTGCCGCCGGTCTCCGCCCGGAGGGGTGCTGCGGCTGCCGGTTCCACAGCCCCACCGGTCCCCTCCCCGCCACCAGGCCCGGCTCGCCGCGCATCTCCCGGCGCGACCCAAAAGAGGAGAGGCAAAGGCTGAGTGGTTGAGAGGGGACAGACCGGACGGGGACTAGGCAGGGAGCCCTGCGCCAAAACTCGCGGCCCGCCCGGCTGCAGCAGTGCGGGTGGCACCGCGGGTTGTGCGCGGCTGCGCAGCGGGGCAGAGCTTTCGCGGCCGCGGTGGTGCTCCGCGCCGAGCCCGGCCGTAGGAGCGGGGAGGCACCCGGCGGTAGGTCGGCGGTAATCACCGCGGGAACCTCGGGGAAGATGCCCCTCTTACGAGGATGTGCCTTCAGTGCAGGGCTCCAGATCCGCCGGCTGCGGCGGCGAGGGGCAGCGGGGATCCGGAGGCCTCGGAGGAGACAAGAAACCTACCGGCTAGGCCCCGAAGTGCCCAGAAAGTAGAAAAAACTGTAGACTGGGCTGTACGGAAGATTTTTCTTTTTTTTTAATGCAATGTCTAGCCTATTTCAGGAACGATATCACTGAGCTGAATTCAGAGGGAAAGTTGTGTTGGGTTTTTTAATCAAAATAATTAAACTTGCCCTTTCCTCAAACCACAAGAGACCTGTTGAATTGATTCTAAATTTCCCTTTCGTTGATGGAGCAAAACGACATGCAGAAGTCTGCAAGGCCCCATATTTAGATGATAAATTATACAATTTATGTTGGAAGCAAAAGGATAAATAGAGATTTCAATTGTTGCATTAATTCATTATCTGAGACTGGGAAAGTCTTATCCACGGTTAATCCGAAAGTATTTCTCTCCCCTCCGCGCAATAGAAAACCATCTGCGTGCATCGAAACGGGTGTGTACGTTCAGGTGTGTGTGCCCAGGACCCGGTGCTGCCACCGACCCGCGCATCTGTAGCACTGCGGCAAATGTCCACGCTTTGGAAAGCCCTTGTAAATCTTCCTACGTGGCGGACGTAGGTCTGCTTCTCAACTTTTTTTTTTTTCGGGAGAGCACATGCACACCTGTATACATTAAATACACACAATCAAGATAAATGAGGTGTCTTCCTCGGTTGGTTTTTTTTTGGTTGGGTTTTTTTTTTTTTTTGGTAAAATAAACACTGTCACGTCTGCTTATTCAGCAACCACTAGACGAAACTGATAGGTTTCTAATATACGTGTACACAGTGAAATTCCACCTGTCGGCTGCACGAAGGGAGGGGTAAAGGAAGGCAGTCTCTTCGGATCAATAGTTCACGATTAAAGGAACTATTCGTGAAAAAAAACAAAAATTGTCCAGAGCAGAGCAAGGAGGGTCAGATAGGTCAGGTGACAGGCTTGCGCGAAAGTGGATGGGGTCGGAAATGACGGACTGTGGAAAATAATTTATACTATTAATTCCAGCCTGCCTGTGATTGCGCAAAATCCTGCCGGGGGCAGCTCGGTGGGTTCTGTCAAACATCCTGGAAGTCCTTAACTTCTTCTCCGTGCAGACGGCGCTGCGTGTGGGGCAGCGCACACGGGTGTGCGTCGTTGTACTGTCCCGCAAGCACTCGGCAGCCGGCGGCCCCGCTAACACCAAACCGCAGACCTCCTCCCCTCTGCCTCCCGCTTCTGTACGAGAAGCCAAAGGGCGGCCCTTCTCTGGAAATTAACCTCTTTAGATCGCTTTCAGCACAACTCCTCTCGCGATGGCTCTTCCCCGGGTGTTCAGATATCTGCCTTTCCGCGACCGGGACACGTTTTTCGGGGGGACACCGCCGGTCATGCCCGCCGGCCCATGAGGCAGATCCCCGGCCCTCGCACCCGAGCGGAGCTACCGACAAGCGACGTGCGTATCTGTGCTTTAAATAGACTGTCTTACCCTCCAGCCTGTCCCCACCCAGAGGAAGCACTCAACAACTTGCTAACACACTCAAGCCAAACTCAGCGCTCCCACAAGAGCTTTTGAACCCAGCCCCGGAGCTGCTGCTGCGCCCGCGGCTGCGAGACGGCGCAGTTCGCCTGGGGAGCCGCGCAAATCTCCGCGGCCGCGCCAGGGCAGAGCTGGGGATGCTGCGAGGAGCACAGCTGAAGGGGACCGGCTGCTCCGTGTCTCCTCCCGGTCCCGAATACGCTGCCGCCTACCTCGGCTGCGCTGGGCACCCGGCCGCCCGCCGGCAGAGCAGACCTCAGCTGCCGTCGAGGGAGCGCCCTGGGTTGATAACCCGCCCCGACACGGACAACCCGTGGCCCAGGGTCGGCCCTGCCTTCGGCACCCACGCGGGGCGTTTGGAGACACCGTGGGGCGCTGGGAGGGGGGCGGGGAGCCCGGTGCCGGCGCTATAAATCCCTCGGCAATTGAGTTCTGCACCTTTGATTTGAAAAATCGGATTCCTTGAGTGGAAACAGTTGACAGGAACCTAAAAGGATTAGCTGCATTCCACACAGGATCATTTTTACTGGTAACATTTTGAAACGATTGATCCCTTCCAGACCATAAACAATGTCCAGAAAAATGATCTAACGAGACTTCCATTGTTTCCTTTTGTCTGCGAATCCCCTTTCGCCAGCAGTTTGATTAGGGACTTTGACAGCCTGGGTTTTAATTTCCAGCCCCCCGCCCCCACTCTTTTCCCGAACGAAGTATTGAATTTGAAATCGCTCACAATTTGGTCTGTAATCCCAATCTGCCACAGAGCGAGCAAGTGTGGAGAAAGGCGAGGAGAGCGGGCGGGGAGAGAAGCGGGGGCTCAGTTGCCGCAGGGTGCCAAAATGAGAAGTGAGGGCCTTTCCCTCCACCATGCTTCTCCTGCGGGCTTTTGTGAGGACCTGGAAGAAGAGAGAGAAGGGGAAAGCCCACCGGTAGACACGCTGGCCCCGGCCATGGCGGGGAGAGGACCCCACGCGCGGCCAGGTTGCCCCCCGTGGCCCGGAGGGACTCGCGATCCTCCGACCCTGCCTTGTCCCCCCCCCTCCCCTCCCCGTCCCGCCTGCAGGCGGGAGACTTACCAGGGTGACATTAGTGGGGGAGGGGGCCAGGAGGCCCTGCCCTGCCGTGCTGGCCGAAGGACTTTTCCTCTGTTTTGACACCTGCGCGCACTGCCCCATGCTCCTCTCCCTGATTTATCGCCCAATTAAGGGTTCAGCTTTCCTCGAACCACCCGCGCATTTTCCCTCCGCACCTTCCTCCCTGCGAGGAGCCGGTGGTGGGCTGGAATGTGAGGCGGAGACCCTCCTCAGCCTCCCGCCTTCCCCTGCACCCCGATCAGACCCTATGGCGCATCCTTGCATAAAAGTAGCCTCGCTGGGGCCTCTGCGGGTCCCGGCTTCCCGCTTCCCGGCAGCAGGCCGGGAGGCGATGGCCCGAGGTGGGGACCCGGGAGAGAAGCCGCTTCTCGGCGCCTTCCCCTTTCTGTTCCTTCCCCTCCACGCGTGTGTGATTGCGGATCCCACGTCCCAGCGGCGAGCCGGCGGGGGCCAGAGCAGTGCGCCGACGGCGCGGCCTGGCTCAGGTCTGTGCCGTGCAGCAGGGAATGCTTCCAGCCCGGGACAGCAAACAGCCAAACCCACTGGGGGAAAACCCGGCCGGGAAAGGCACCTCAATTGTGTATCCCCCTCAATTAAGAGACAGCAGCTCCTGCCCCTTGGATTCCTCGGGACTTTTCCTTCGTGCCAGGCTCCGGGATTCTCCTTTCTCTCTTTCTTATTTTCTCTTTTTTTTTTTCTTTTTTTTTCTTTTTTTCTTTTTTTTCCTTTATTTCTTTTTCCTCCCACAGAGAATATGCCGCTCCTCGGTGCAGATTGGCAGCATTGAGCATCCTCCTAACTTAACTCTGTCTTGCTTGCATCTATCAATCCACCTTTCTAATTAGACTAATTAGAAGATATGTGGAGTGTTGCTGGGTCCATAGACTAAACTGCTTAGGGCTTGTGAAAGGAAGGCTGAATGCCCGCCATGGGAGGTGGCCATTCAAGGGGACGGTAACAGTTGCTACATTTGTCTCCTGCCATTGAAAAGAGCTCTGCTTAAAGCTCGATTAAAATGTTTGGAAACTAATGCCACCCTGGATCCCTCTCTAATTAGAGGGCCTGGATAGATCACCCTGAGCAGTCAAAAGAAACTTCTTCCCGGGCCTGGCTTTTCTGTTCAGCAGAATTACTTGTCACACCACCATCCCGCCCCCACCTCGAAGAGAGAGGAGGAAAAAAAAAAGGGGGGGGGGGGGGGCAGAAAAGAGATAACGCAGCTATAAAAACGGAAAATGGGCAGAAAAATGGCGCTAGGTCCGAGCCTTCCTCCCCAAGTGTTATCTTCGGCCTCCGTCCTCAGGGGTTTCTCAGCTGCCAGGATGCTCCCGACTCTGCTGGAGCGACAAGGGAAGGAGTCTTGGTTGGGCTCCCCCGGCTCCTGCTTCGCTGCCTGCTGCCAACGAAGACGGAGCTCGGGGAAGGGAAAAAGGCCGTCGCCCCCCTCCCCTCGCCCAGCGCCCCCGCGGCCGCGGTGCGTGCGCAGGTGCGGAGCCCGGCGCCCGCCTCTCCCCCTTGCCTCGCTGCCCTCCCCGCTGTGCCGCGCCGGCCTGGGACGGAAAGCACCGGCGGGGTAAAAAAGGGGCGGAGGGCGGGTGAGGAAAGGTCATGCGCCGGGGGGGGGGGGGGGGGGGGGGGCTCCTGTCCCCAAAACGCTGCCTGCGGGAAGCCCAGGAGGAGCGGCAGTTTCCAATGGGCCGCCGGGCGGGGTGAGGAAAGGGCGGCTGGAAATCTCTCTCCGGGGTGCCCTGTGCCTCCGGCTCGGAGCTGGGAACACCCCCCGCGCACCCAAACGTGCCTACACGCGTTTGCATCCCCTGGAGCAAGTCAGACCCGGATTTCCTGCCCCATGGCCCCCGGGATGCGCGGGGGCCGCGGGCAGCTCTCGGGGCGATCTGCCTCCGGGGTGGGCCAGCCCCGGGGGAGAACTGCGGTGTCTGAGCACCTCGTAAATCTGCGCCGCCGCTTCTTCCCCATATGATGGAAGGATTTTTGTCCTCATAAACGCGAATAAAAGATTGGTGCTGATGGGGGGAAGGGAGGAGGAAAATGTTGACTCCATTAACGCCAGCCCGCTACACCCGGATGCTTTAATTTACGGGCTAGATATGACCGAAAGTGCCTGAAAAGAGATCGCACCCATCACTTGGCCGGCGACGAGCTCCCGACAGCCAGTGCCGAAGCCGGCGTTCACCCGGGGGGCACCCTCCTTGTGCCGGCAAACAGGGGCGCGGGGGCGCCTGCGGCCCCGTCCGTACCGTCGGGGAAGTCGGGGGTGCGGCGGCGGTGCGGATTTCACCCCGGGATCTTCGGTGCTTGCAGCGCACCACGTGTCAGCAGAGTGGGGTGGGATTTTATTTCATTTTATTTTATTACTTTATCTTATTTTATTTTATTTTAGAACGACCCGATAGGCCCTTCTGGAGAAACAGTCGTATCTGCTAGGGGCAAGTACCCGAGTCCCCTTCTCCCTGCCTCCCCTCAGGAGAGGCCTCTTGTGCCCTGTGGCATCTCGTGGCATAAAGACCTACGGGAGTGCAAGCGCGGAAAAACAAGTGGCATCTTCCGTTTTATTCCAAGCCCCCAGAGTCACTTTCTCCAGAGACCCTCTGCTGGGGAGGGGAACGGGAGAGAACTGGGAGCGTCTGCTCGGTGTGCTCCTCTTTGCCCCAGCAATCAGACGGCGTTGCCGGCGGGGGAAGGACTGTCTCTGAGCCCCGGGTGAGCGGGCAGGTGGGAAACGGGGCAGCCCCCGCGGTGTCCCGGGTCTGCCGCGCTCTTCCAGGCCCGCTGCCCTCTGCCCTCGGCCGGGCGGGGAGCTGCTCAGGCTGTATCACGTCTAATCCCAGTGAACTCAACAGGATGAGTCCGAAGGACAAAACCCAGCAAACATTTCCCTTAGGGACATAGAATCTTTTTTTTTTTTTTTTTTTTTTTTTTCCTTCAAAAGCAAGCCGAGCTCAGAGGACATACCTGCTTGGCTGCAGAGAACACATCTCTCCACTAAATGCTCCCGGAGGATCTCACCCTTGCTCCGATGGGGTCCGCCGGAGGACGGGCGGCCCCGGGGCCCACCTCAGGGAACGAGAGAGGAAGAGGAGCCCTCTCTGCCAGGGAGGAGGGTTTGGCGCTGGGGGTTGAGCAGGAGACTTTCTCCCGGCTGACAGGCCAGGCCACTGAGGAAGTAAGGAGGGAGGCCACCCTCTCCCAAAAAGACGGGCTTGTCACTTGTCCCTGCTCATGGGCTGTGCCCCGGCCCACACCCCTCCAGCATGGACAGCTTCCGGAGCCCTTCACCACAAAACGCAGCTCGGTAGGTGCCCTACAGACAGTCGGGAGGGGGTGCCCGGCCTGCAAGGATCTAAGGACAGTGCAAGGGGTAGTTGAAAGTTTGCTGAGTTTTACTCAGGTTTAGCGGTTTATTAATTTTAAAGAGTGCAGTATCTTCCCAGGGCCCGTATCTGCATTTCTGAAGCCCCAGGGGAAGCCCTGATACTGGTGACCTCTCTCTTTCGGATAAAGAAGTAGATGAAGGCTGAGGATGCTCCGTGTCCAGACCCAGGGGCAGCTGCAGCTGTGTGCCTGGTAGTCGGTCACAATCAGCAGGTGGTTGAGCTGTTTGTCTACATTTTACATGTTTCACATTGTTTTCCTCGTGGGCGTTATATGGCAAGTTTCCTTGTTAGCACTGGGAATTTTATTTTTTTTATTATTTTTTTAAATCCAAATGGGGAATTTCTGCAAGTAGCACGAGCGTAGGGTCAGAGCTTCGGGTTAGAGAGGTTTAGCTGAAACCTGTGTCCCGGCACCTCTCCGCTCCCGTACTCCTGCGAGTCCTGGCCGTGCCCTTGCCCCCGGGGGTCCCTTGTGCAGTCGTGCCATTCACCCCGGGCTGGGCAGGAAGGGAAAAGGTGGGGGATTGGATGTTTTGGGGGCGGGGAAGGCTGAGGGCAGGAGGAGAAGATGGGTTAAGCCTCTCTGACAACCCGTCCTCGGTGAAAATCCCGCGCGGTGGGGGGGGCGCGGGGTCAGAGCCGCCCCGCAGCAGGGGAATTTCAACCCTGGGGAAGCGGGAACTCTCTGGGATGTACGGAGCTGTGGGCTTTTTTTTTTTCCCTACCGGATGCTCCGGGTAGAAGCGGACCAGAAAGTGACTGGTCAGTGGGTTGATGCAGGATGCCTCACGCCCCCCACCCCCCACCCCGCGGGGTGACGGCCCTTCCCAGGGCCCCAGGGGCCGTGGCCGCGGTGAAACTGGGACGCGGAGGGTCAGGGGCTTTAGTAAGGGGAGCTTCGGTGGGACGGAGATCTGCCCAAGCGAGGGGTTTTGCCTCGGAAATACGTGTCTGAAAACACGCACCCCTCGCCATCTCCCGCCAAAGTACACTTGTGATCTGGCCGTGTCGACCAGCCAGAACAACAGCTTTCCCCAGATGTTGATGGCAGAAAGAGATAAAAGGGGAATTAAAATAAATATTTGTCCTTCAGGAATGGAAGTTATTAAATTAACACCCCAAAGTTTGCGCGATCTAATGAGTTTTGTCAAACATTATTTTTGAAAAAGAAAGATCAAAATATGTGAAGTTTTGCCTTTGGCCGGTGCAATGGAGCGTAAGAAAAACCTATTAGCGTACATCATCGAGCCACGCAAGCCACTGCTGGACACGTACAACAGAAGGTAAATAGATTATTTTGTTTAACAATGCTGACAGCTCGTATGGAGCAGAATTGGAGAGATCTAAATATTAATAGATTCATTCAAGTGGAGCAAAAGTTACAAATCATTAGCTGAAGAAAGTTGGCTTCCAGCCCACATTCTATAGGGGCATGAGGGAAGCGTGGTAACTGTGCTGTTGCCGGCTACAAAAGGGCAATTTTTGTATATAATTTATTTAGATGAAGTGTGCAGAATGTTTTTATTTGTTCTACTTCTAGCTGTCTCACCTCTGTGTGAACTCCCCAAACCCAGATCTACTCCAAATACTTCTGCTCCCCCTTCTGCACACTTCCCTCCAACGTGTTTGCTTTGGCAACTTTCATGTTCTTGCAAACAATTCTTCCAAAGATATCAATCACTCTTGCACCCAAAGAGAAATACTGTACACTCAATGCGATGACAAAATGAAACATGTTTGAAGCAAACCATGTGTTCCAGTGTGCCAGGGATTATGTTATTTGTTCAAGGAACATGTTCGGAATATTTTAGGCTTCTGTTACTCCTGTGATAGTAAATTTTATTGTCTGCCGTTGGGATTTATTATTTCAGAGACAACCCAAATACCTCTTCACACGGGGAGAGCTTATAAAGTGGGAAGCCTGCTCCGCGTCGCGCTGAGGGAATTTATTGGCCCGGGGTATTTTATTTTATTTTCTAATGCCGTTTCACGTACGAGACATGCAGAAACCGCGGCAAGTGTTCCTTTGCGGGCCTGGTGCCGGCAGCTCGGCGGGAGCACACCGCCGGCTCCCACGCGTGTCCACCCAGGCACACGCGTGCCCCACGGCGGCCGAGGGAGCGGGGCCCACGGCGCCCCGACACGGAAGCCGTCTGTCTGCGGCGGGAAAAGCCGAGGACGGCGGGATCCGCCAGCAGCGCCCGTGCGGAGCCCGCGGAGCCGCCCGGCAGGTAGGACTCCCGCGGGCGATGGCTGCGGCGAGGCCCGGGGGGGTTGCAGCGGCCGCCGGCTGGTGCGTGGGCCCCTTGCCTCTCTGCGCTGCAGGCGGTGATGCCCACCTGCCCTGCCTCTTGCGAAATCCTAATTTCACATCCTGATCTTGAGGGTGAGTCTTGGTGTGGTGTGGGGTTTTTCTGGTGCGTCCCCCTCCCCTCCTCCCCCCTCTCCCCCCCCGCCCTCGCACCGGTTTCTAAACACACTTGCTCGCCAGAGAGCAGGGCGTCCCGGCGGGACGGTTATCGCGCGGGTGCTCCCACTCGAAGTTTCGGTACTGACGGGCTGAACCCAAAGCCCAGGGATGCGTGGGTATCCCTGCCGCCACAGCCTCCCCGTGCTCTGCACCGGCGGCCAGCACAGCCCGGCACTGGCGTCCCGGCTCCCCTCTGAAATACATCAGACATTTGCCCCCCGCAAACTTCGCAGGGACCCTCCCAATACCACTGGGGAATTATTGTTCTCAACGCTAAGCGACTTCGCTCTCCTTTCCCCTCGCCCTTCTCGCGTGGGCGGCGGTGCCCACGGTGTCCTCACCCTTGCGTGAGGGGTGCGCAGGGCCTCCTTGCATCACTTCTGAAGCGTCCCCCCGACACGGCACCCGCTGTGCAGCGGCACGAAGAAGCCGTCCTTTCCGGGTGTTTGTCCCCTCCGTGTGCGCTGGCGTGACGGGACCCCCCCTCCGTCCACGCAGCCCCCCGGGCTCTCCAGTGCCAGCGCAGGTGGGGGCTCAGGCTCCTTGAAGGCGGCTGGGCTTCCCTAAGCGCTGGAAAGCCAACCTGGTATCTTCATGCAACCCTGCCACGCTTCTTGTCTCCGAAAAGATCGGGCTGTCCGAAATAACGGGTCTGATAGTCAGACGTCATTAAACCATCGCGGTTACGCATGAGCCAGTGCATGTGCCATCTCATTTTCCCGATTTAGCATTGCTGGCCGAAGTGAAGGTGATAGTGCCTTGCTCCAAAAGAAGCAGAGGTGCCCGACACCGGAGCTTCCGGGTGATGGATGCCCGGTTTTCTGACCAGGAGCACATTTCAAGCGAAGAATATTCGCATTTTTCCCTAACGTCATTGTTAAACTTCCTCTCGCAGGACTCTCACTCGGCCTGCAGTCAGGCTGTGCAGCGACTGCTTGAAACGGAATAACTTTGACTGGATCCTTCAGGAAAAGAAAGTAGACTGCAGATCATTAAAGCAATAAAGAGGGTTTTGGTGGCTTGAACTGCCAGGGTGTTGCCCCTGCTTCCCCGGTGCGCCGTGCCCGGCTGGTGGGGACAGATCGGGCCTGCTCGGGGCAGGAGCAGCGGCACGGCTAAGGGGAGATCTCCTCTTGCCCTGGAGGAGGATAGGACTGCTTTCCTGGCGTACCTCAGAGCGTTAACATCCTAGGTGGAAAAGCGCTTCTCACACCGAGGGATGGTGCTAATTCAAGGATACCGCCCGCCCCCCCGCCCCCCCGCCGCTCCCCAAGGAAATAACATTTGGTGAAAAGTCCCATCGCGGAAAGTAGAGTGGGGCGCAGTTCCCTACCGGAAAGTTTTTACTTTGTACACACACGTATTTTTCCAGTAAAACCTTTAAATATCTGTATGTGTGCGTGTGTTAGCCCCACAAGAGTAAACTGGGAGGGAAATCCTGTTCTGAAATAGTTGACATCTTCCCCCCGCCCACCTTGGCCTAAGGACGGTCGATGCTCAGTGTCAGTGTGTTTTACTGTAAGCGGTGAGCTCAAGGCATGAGCCACCTCCCTTCTCAAGATGATGGAAAATAATCTTCCATCAGTATAGGTAAGAGTGAGCGGCAAGAAATGCCAGCATATAAGCTAGCACACGATTCAGGTCCTGGCCAATGCCTTCATCCTCAATAAAAAAGCACGCTGAGAAAAATATGTGCAAGGTTGTAAAATAAACAATAAAACAAACAACGCCACCCCCTCCCCCCAGGCCAACCAACCAACCAAAAGGCCAAAATGTTATAGCAAAAAACCCCAACTTTTAAGGTGAAAGTAACCTACTGCAGATGTCACGAAAGGGCAGGAAACCTAAAGGGAACGGCCGAGAGAAGCCGGACCTCGGCCCGAGGTTCAGCCGGTGCCAGCAGACACACGGGGGTGGATCACTGCCACTGTCTCCTGCTAGCGAAGAAGAGACAAGGGAATTAGTGCATGTGCTTACTCCCGGAAGGATGGCCGGAAGCCCGTCCGCCCGGCAGCGGGAAAGCGGGCAGAGGTTTCCCCAGGCAGCTGCAGTTACATCGCGGCTTCGTCTGGCACCAGCCTCTTCTCCATCTTTTCGCCGACAACGCTGTATAGAACACAGACCAGCGCCCAGGCCTGGAGGAAAGAATAAGCCTTGCTGGGTGGTGATTGTCCAAACCGAGGTGTCGTTCCCCGGGCCGGGGTCCGAGTACCCGAGGAGTGAAGGGGTGCCTGCCGGAACCCCTCCGGGCCGAGGAAGCACGGTGCCGGGCCTCTCCACTCTCCCGATTTGTGGCTTTTTCTGATCCTCGAGGTGCAGCGCCCGCTTGGCCGCTGTGTTTTAGATATGGCAAGGATGGGAACACCACGGGACTGCGTGTATGTCCTTATTTTGTGCATACGACGAGGGGATGTATCTGTTCGCGGGACATTTTTCCTTTCGAGCAGTGCTCAACTTCCTTTGGCTCTGAGGAACACATGGCGAAGTACGCCGGAAAATGGAAAGAGATGTGCTTGTGACTGCTCATTTCATCTACCAAGGAAACGTCTCCCGAATGACTGAAATCCAGAGCCGAGGCAGAATAATCTCAACCACATTTGGTTTTATAGTAAATTAATACCGCAGTCTATATAGTTGAACGGGAAGTCGAAAGCCAAACCAAAACCCTTGTGAAAATAAATTCTCATCAGCAAATATTTTGATTATTTAAAAACGCTTTAATATGTGTCTAGCATTTAAAAAGAAAATTAAAAAAATGATGAGAGAGAAGTGGCGAGTCAGCCCGAGCACCACATGCCTTGCAGCTCATCCCCGGGCGAGAGACGAGACATTGATTAATCTGCATTGTGCGGGGCTATTGGAATAGACTCATAAAGTTTTATTTACAATTATCTCGTTCAGCGGCTTGCACGAAGCTCCAAACCTCCAGTTGGGTTTGAGGCTTTGCGTCGGGAACGGCTCAGATAGAAATTGAGGTCCCATAAACATCTCAGGTTGCCCAAAGCGGTGAAGATGCCCTTGTGTGCGGGGCCACGGGGGATTCGGGATGTCCCTGGAGTGTTGGGGGGTGGTGGGGAGGCTCGGCTGGTGACACTACCCCTGTCCCCGGGGAGAAGAAGCACCAGGGCTGCCCCTGCTTTGCCCCCGGCCGCGCAGGCTGTGGCACCGGCGCTCTCCATTCTAGGGCTGCTGTAAACAGCCCCGAGACTTCTCAGCTTTCTGGTCCACAGGGCTAGAAGCCTGAAATGTCCAAAGCTGGCACGGTGCACGAACTGAAACCTTTATAAACTTATTTCCCTTAAAGGCTTTATTAACTACCCCCAAGGACCATGGCTGCTCTTGCTTCTGCTCTTGCACGGTGGTGGTCTGGCACCTCCACGAAGCACACATGCTAAACAGATTAACATGCTTCGGCTGACCCATACTTCACAAACTGGGGATAGAGTTTCTCCAGCTCCATGTGGAAATTAACCTACATGTAGCAATGGTCAGCTGCAAAGAGGGAGTTCCCAAGCAATCTAAACAACCTACAGTTCTTTGTTACTTTTGGCCTTTCCCTCCCTTTCCAGCATTAAATATTTATTAAAATAGGAAATAACGGGGGGAGGGGGGGGAAGGGGGGGAAAAAGTGGGGGGGGAGGAAAACGAAAGGAAAACAACTTCCTTCCTCTTTCGCTGGGCTTACGCATATACCTGCAAGAGCTTTTTGTGCCGGTGCTTTTTTGTTTGTTGTTTTAGAAACGCAGGGCTTCTTTTAGAAAAGTCTAAAATCTCAGTTGTATGGTTTATTAGATGTTCTTGAAAGGCAGGTTAAATGGGAGTGTTATCTTTGTCGGAAAGACTGCAGTCGCTGATGTCCTCCCTCCCGTCATTTACATTTGAAAGCACCCTGGGAGAGAGTTGTTTGCAGATAGCCGGGGCAGGAGTTTCCAGCTAATCCCACCACTTTCCCTTGTAACAGCCTCTTCGCCTTGTGCCGTTGCGAGATCGATCCTACACCCTCGCCCCTCGGCTGCAAGCTCCAGATTTTCAGAGAACAAATACAAGTAACTGTTGGCTTGTGTCACACGGGGCTGTCACGGTAATAAACACACGGCTTCTCCTCCAGGAATTCCTAAGCCTCCCTGTGTGGCTTTAGCCCTGTGGATAATATCATTACAGGACTAAACAAATAAACAGTCTATCCAAATCAAGCGGGAGGCACTGGGGACCACAGTTCCTCTCTGCGAAGATGATACAAGTAAATTTACGCTCAGCTTGGAGAGGGTCCAGTGGCTATGAATAGCTGCTCAGTTCTACAGCACTGGCTCTGGGCTGGGAAATGGTGCTGACCCTCCTGCTCTGTATTTGCTGCAATCAATGTGAGCTATTCAGGGCTGTGTTTTCCTTACTATCCTCTGCTGGGAACATCAAGGACCACTAACACTTTTATGAACCCGGGCTCGAGGAAGACGCATTTACTACAAAGTTGGAGTATTAAACCCAGTGACATGAATGAGAGGTTAATGTGCTTCTGCCAACCAGGAGCTGGGCTCTCTCATGCGATTTCCTGTTGTTCCGGCTGCTGCCTCATATTTGATAAACTCGCTCACGTGCTGGGATGCACAGCCACATTCTCCCTCATCCTATATAAAAAAAAAAAAAAAAATTAAAGGCCAATCCAGCTGCAATCAAGATCCAACAAAACCAAGACATCTTAATAGCACTCTATAAATTCCAGTCTCGAGTTGTAATAAATAACTTGAATGGCGTATTTGGAACATTAGCATTTATATATCCCCCCCCCCAATAAAAACTACATATATTAAACTTATCTGTATGAATCTGACTCCATGCCATAACAATTCCAAATCCCTGGACATTTAGCACCCTTGCCCCCTGCAAATGCCAATTAATAAATCATGTTTAAATGCAGTTAGCTTTCCATGCACTTTTAAAGACATTTAGTTATCCAAAGTGCTACCCTTTCAGGGAGAGAGGTGTTTTATTCTTTCTCAGACGAAGAGAGGAATATATTGTTGTTTTCTTATGTCTCTTTGCATGAATTCTTCTGAAATATGTTTTCTAAAACTGCAAATTTGGTGATTAGCTCAAATGAAATTTTTCCTTTTTTATAGAAGCAGCAATAAAAACATCACACCCAAAGTGTGCCCTAAAGCATGGGGTTTTTTTTTCCTCTGTAGAGGGGAAAAATTCAAGAGATAGGTGATTAATAGAGAAGTGTGTGTGGGAGGGTAGTTGTTGAAGTGAAAAAGTACTCCAGATGAAGCAATACTGACTTACTGCACATAGATAAAGTTATGAATTTTCTGAACCACCCCAGGCAGGAAGGAGTCTTACACAGTCCATATGAGTTTCAAGAGCAGAAAAGTCCTGGATCTAATTTTTATTAGGCAGTTTGACAAAGATCTTGCCAAATTAAATATACTAGTTGCTAATCCTACAATCACTTAATTAACTCAGTTTGGTGTCAAAGAATAACAGGGACTTTCCTCTGAATACGCTTTGGCCACTTCAGGCCTGCCAGCTCTTGGTAGCCGCCCCCCCCCCCCCCCCCCCCCCCCCCCCCCCCAAGAAGATGAGGAGCATTTGGAGATGGGCTACGATACTGGTGCACATCCTGGAGCCTCCTGGCAGTTAGAGAGTTACACTGGTTGCTCCCCAGAGCAGTCACGCAGAACCCGCCGGATGCACCCTGGTTTTATTTACCAAGGCTTTTTTGTTTGTTTAGTTTTCATGGTGCTGTGCCAGTGGGTTAAAAGAGTACGCATTTTTAATTAAGTCAGATTTCTTTGCCATATCTGAAGGCTCGATTATAGCTGGAATGAATACCAGGCTCAGAGATGGAGCAGCTCCAGACACTCCTGTGTCAGTGGGTTATTGTGAACAGCAGCCTTGAACAGGACTAGGAGCAGTGCCTAAAGGAATTGGACAGTCTTTGGGAAGCTGGACCCTTGGCTTTGCTTATGTGAAATTCCCACAAGTTTTTATTGTTTTTCTGTGCTAGGACTTTATCAATGAATAAATAATAATGCAATAAGTCCTACAGACCTGTGCTCTGTCAGATTTTTTATTGACATTAGCTTAGACTGTGCTGCAAAAGTCTTCTGTGCAGGAGCTTCATATCCTCTATCATCACCTCTTGGGAGGTGCTTTCATGAGTATACTGCTCAGGATGTGGTTTATGTGTTTGCCTCCTTGCTGGTGCCCACCAAAGGTCTGTGAACAACCAGCCAACTTGGGTGACTGCTGACTGCATTGAGAGTGCCTGGTGCCGAGCCTTGCATCCTAAAGTGGAGAGGGAAGGAGCTCCCAGGGCTTCTGTGCTGTAGTCTGTTCTGTGACTTGCTTGGTGGAACAAGAAGGAGCCACTTAGCCCCTGTACCAGCTTCTTTTCCAACAGATTTGCATTTCCCCCTTCTTTCTTACCTGCCAGACACACTCTGGCCTATGTTGCTCCTTTGATTTTGCTCCTCCTTAACTCTGGCTTGGCCACTGATGCAGATGTTCCCCCTGTCAGTATTGTTATGCAGAGGTCCATGGAATGGGGATCATTCCTGCTTTGGACCACAAGTTGCAGGCATTTTCTGGCAGTGGTAGTGACAGTGTAGGAATACATTGTACCTCCTGATAAGCTACCTGGCAACCCCATCTCTTGTTAGTGCAGTGACGGACAGAAACGCCCTGAAGCACATCTGTGATGGGGAGAGGGCACAAGTGATTTTCTTGGAAACTGCTGAAGATAGGACTAAAATTTGTGCTTCATTGTCCAGGGACATAACTCATCTATTAAAACCAAGAGGTTAGCAGTTCAGTCCCCAGGGGAAGAGAGCTCAAAGAAGAAATCAGATTTATTCCCTTAATAAGATGAGTTCAGAGTACAGGGATATTTTCTTAGCATGGTTCCTTGCAGCCATCAAATCACATGGGTGGTTTTAAGATTCGCTTTGCCTTCCCCCAAGCTGTTCCTAACGTTAGTCCAGGTCTTCTTACTGGGAAGCTTATGAGCATGGGAAAGCTATCACTGCAGAGGAGAGCCTGCAGCTCTTCACCCTCCATCCAAGTGCAATGCAGGGGGACAGCAGTCGAAGGAGCAAAGTCGCCAAAGAGTTACTGGCTCCCACTGCCCTTTTCCATTAATAAAACCCACCATGGCGTGATTGGCTCTGGCCTCCTTTCCATTGTCATAAAGCTGGAATCAAAGAACATGACTGCTTTTATTGGCAAAACTTTTGCTCCATCGGTGACGTCAA